>NC_067283.1:111949260-112281205 GCF_020740795.1 Apus apus | reverse complement strand
TGTACAGGACAGTGAGGTTTTCTGTGAGGCAGAGGGCAAACTATTGCATATATCAAACTGAGTAATGAATCCATTTAGCAAAAAGAATAAATAATAATCATAAATGACTGGCTGATTCAGTAGACATTGAAGTTAACTCCTTTTGCTGTCAATAGTCAGTGGATCATGACTATGATTTCCATTTCCAAATTAATGCTTTTACCTGGAATGAAATAATTTAGATTACATCTTACTAACAATCCATTATATAAATGGTTTTAACAATACTAACAATTCTAATGTGAGGTGTCTTTGCTAATAGCAGGGAGGTTGGAACCTGATAACCTCTAAGGTCCTTTCCTACCTTAACCATTCTATGAATTGTAGCTATTAATTTCATGCATGTACATATATGTGTGGTGTAACTTGTAAAGAATTATTTTGAAACTTCAACAATTAATTACTTTTTTTTTTTCTTTCTCATCTAATATTATATATTTGGTCTCATTTTTTTTAAAGTAAATAAAATATTAAAGCATTAAGCTATACTTTGTGCTCTTACACCTATGGATGTACTATCGGATCTTCTACCATTTGTTTTGTTCTGTGTTTTTGTAAAAGTTCTTGGTACTTTGTGATATGTTGGAAAAACTTTCTGGGGGGAAAAAAAAAAAAAAGGCTCCCTAACTTTTGAAAATATACAACTATGATTCTTTAGGGATGAAATACTTGCATAAAAATACATTTTTTTTTTGTGAAGTATGGCAATAAGGACCTACAGTGTTATCAATTTTATTCAATATACAACCTTTCTTAGGAATGTTTACCCTGCAGTTAAGTCTCTTGCAGAATGTGCTAGTTAACAGCTAACAGATTTGGAGACTTTGGCACTGGAAATGAGTGAAAGTCAGAAAAGCAGCATCAGCAGACTATTACTGTTTTCTCTGACCACACTGGCTTTCCTAATGCACTGTCATGGTTAGAAAGTCCATTCAACCTTCGGCGTTTCCCACTTCAGACTGCCTCATATCCATCAAAGTACTCATGTTCCCTCTTTCAAAAGGAAGTGAGAGCATGGTGAGTCCAGCCAGTGGGCATATCACTGGAGCGCTGCTCTCACCACAGGACTTTTCCAGCCCTTCTCTGTATGTATTCATCTGAGGAAATGCAAGAGCATGGCTCACGATTAGGCCAGCACTGTGCTTTACACACAAAGCAGCTGGGCACTGCCTCAGTGCTTGTGAGGATGAAGAGAATGTTAAGAGGCTGTGCAGTAAGAGATAAAGCCTGGAAAGACCAGGAGCCATTGCCAGGAGTGAAAGAATGGCAGAATAAAGAAGTATGAGTGGGAACTGGGTGCAGCAACTTGTGTAGGCAGATTCCCAACAGATGTTTTATGAGGTTACCTGGACCTGTCAGAGGACCTGTAGCTCCATTGTCCAGTTTGCTTCTCATTCTAGCTATGAATATTACTAAAATTAACTACCATGTTCGTGATAGCAAACTGCCAGCAAAGACGGGAGAAATAAGCAAGAGCTTTGAAAATGCAGAGCACTTCTTCCTTTGATACATCACTTTATCAACACAAGAATAATGGTTGTCATTCTGAGCTAAAGGTTCCAATCTGTATGAGGTAAAGACCAAATTTAAATGAAAATGTCTTCATCTCAACAACAGATTTTCAAATACAGAAAAGATTGTCTGAATTCTGCATTAATTTCTGAGAAGATCATGGTAGAATTTTTGAAGGAGTAATTTTTGGGTTACTTTTTTGGTTTGAGTATAACTAATCTAAATTAATTTGGTTCAGGCCAGGAAATAGGGAATTTAGGAAATATAATAGGCTCCTTTATTGCATTAAGTGATAACTTAATTATTTAGGAAAGGACATAATTGTCATGAGGTGGAAGAATTACTTAGGTAGCAGTTTGACTCCCTGTTACAGCCATTTGGATCTAAATGGTATTAAACCGGGATTTTTGACAGTAGAGAGAAGAAAGTAAGAGAACCAGTGTGATTTATAGCAAATGAAACAGGTTCACCCATTTCCTGGTAATGGTCATTAACAAGTGGTATAATTGTGCATAATTATGGGTCCCATTCCTAGTGAACATTGCTAGAGGCTGACTAAACTTTCCATCTGCATGAAATTAAGATGCAAATATGAGTTGTGTTCATTGGTATGACTAATGTAAAGTAAACAAAGGGTATTTCTATTGTATATGTAAGGTTGAGAAACCTGTTTTGTGAACAGCATTCTATCAGCAGAGTCTTCACAGTTATTAAGTAACTGCAAAAGGACATGTTCAGGTCAATGATGGATAAGGAAAATGGCATATATTAAGAAAATCGCAATAATTATCTCTGTAGCATGATTCCTGTGTTTTAAAACAGCAACAAAAAACAGTGTTGTGTCGGGGGGGGGAAAGAGGGGCTGAATGTCAATCAGTAAACTTAGGATGAAGAATATAGAAAAGTCAGAGCAAAATGGATGATACAATTTCTCATTATTCTACTGAAGGATTAAATTTGCAAGGTCATGTTGTGGCTTGTGCAGTCAGAGGCATATCAGTGAAGGTAACTGGATTCAGATGAGTTCCCATCCAAGAGATATTTAAAGAAGTGACTGTTCTCTAAATATATGTACAAAATAATATTGTCTGTACTCGCATTGCATATTAAATCAAAGCTTGGCTTCCTCGAGTTGAAGGATCTCTTTTAGGCTCTAAACAAAAAACTGATCCAAGTTCTGAGATCCACCTTCCCAAATTTACTTTATGATGTAAAACTGCATTTCATTTGCTGTGGCTTCCATGTACTTTATTCCTTTGTTTATTTTTATAATTCTCTGCTGATACCTGTAGCAGCAGAAGTATGCTTTATATAATTCCCATGGCTCACTAACACATAGTTATGGTAGAACAGACACTAAAAAATCCTGATTACCTGTAAACAGGCCTATGCATTTACTGGACATATTATATGATAACTTTCTCTAATTCATCTATTTAATACACAGCTGTATTTCAGATATGTTTACAATCAGATGTGGGAAGGAAAATTCAGAACATGGAGGAAAGGAAAAAAAGTGAGTAGAATAACTGTAGAAAAATTCTTACAGAATATCTATATAAGGTATATATTTAGGATATATACGTATATATACTGTAAATTACTTCAGCTTCAGTAAAGTATTTTCCCTGTTAATACTACCCTTTTGTTTTATCAGTTTTCTTAACCTCTTTGCTGAATTACAGAGAAAGATGCCATTTTAGGTCTTTAAAACTACTTGAGAAACATCTTTAAGCTTGTTTTGATTGAATTTGGTATTAATAGCTGACAGCCTCAGATTTAGGAATCCAAAAGTGATATCTAAAAAATTATATCCCAGGTTTCCTTTTAGCCAAACCCCTAATTTGCAGAGTCTTAAATTATTTGGTTCCTTTTTATTTTTTTTCTGAAATGCGTTCAGAGCTGCTGTGCAGCCTGGGCACTAGCAATCTGTAGACAACACCCAAATTTTTATCTTCTTTCACAGAGGGAAGCATTTAAAAACCAAATTCAGATTAGTCTCTGAATGAAAAGCAGAATCCATGCAACATTGAAATAGGTAGGAGGGGGAGTATCCATCAACTTTATTCCCCTGTAGCATCTCTTACTCTGCCCTCATATGATTAAAACAATGTACAAAAAGACATGCCACAAAAACATGGTTTCTTCTGTAATGCAGAAAATACCCCATCGTTTCTTACCTAACACACCCATGACACAGCAATCCAAAGGTTTATAAACCTCAGGATATGTTATTTAGGAAACATCTGGGAAAAAAAACAAAACAAAACAAAACAACAAACTGCAGTCTAGAGCACGGACTTTCTCTCTTCCTGCAAGACCTTCTTACATTTTTATCTAGAATAAGTAAACTTCTGCCCTGTACCCCACATAGTTCCTTTCCCCCAACATCTGTGTCACTACATCAATGTGCAGAAGAAGTTTGCCACTTATGGAAAGTGGTGTTTGATCAAACAGGCTTTTTGAAATATTTGAAGAAAACAAATCAGGCAATAAATCCCATTTTTTAAATCTCATGCTGGTTTGTAAAGCCATGATGTGAGAATTTCCTCCCCTTTTTCTTAAATCCATTCTTTATATCCTGCGTGCCTTAATTCTGAGGATCCTTTGTGGCTCAGCTGGCCCGTGTGTGTGCTCTATTTCAGGACAGAAGCTCAGCCCTTTACCATGTGTCTCTTTTTGTATGTTGAAGCACATGCGAAGGACATACTGTAAATTAAAAATTGTAAGAAGGATACTCGACAAAATTTAAACCCTGGGTTTTTAATGCAAACACTTAAACCCCATCCTGGAACAGCTTTTATCAACTGGATTCTATTATTCTAAAAATGCCACTTTTAGACAATCAGGAGAAAACAGATGAGAAAGAGCAATTATCTTTTGGTATGTAAGTTGAACACCAAGCATTGAGGAAATATTTATGACCCTAGAATGGGGGCAGAAAGTCTTTTTGTCTGTGAGAAAAGGCTGCCTGACAGCAGTATCCTGGCTTGATGGGATTTGGGGCTTTCCCTTGTCAAGGTCAGACAAACATTTAGCAAGTAGCTTTGAAAAATAAGCAGTTGTGAAGGACACACGAAGCAGAATTATTCCGCTTTTTCGACGTGTGTTGTGAAATTTAGCTTACCAGTGACGAGGGGTCAATTCTGTAAAATTACTTAGTGTAAAATTTTTAATCTTAAGAATGTTATATCCATTTGGTCTTGTGCATATGCCAATCTGGCTTTTTATTTCTCTTAAAGAAAAATTAAAACATTGAAGTGGGGTTATAACAGCTTCTTCAATTTTTTTTCCCCTGTATTCTAAATTATGCTTATTCACCCATACATTCCCTCTCCGAGTATTCATTTAGAAGGAAGGTTTTGCAATAGTCACATTTAATTTATCAGGGTGCAATAATTTGTGTTTCCCAATCATCTTGCAGACTTTGGTTCATTATACTATTGTTTCACATGAGTAAGTTAGCAAAGTTTGGATTGATTGACTCTAATTAACTAAAACTGGTTCCAGGCTGTGCATCTATTGTCATGGTAGCTAGCCACAAAGCCCCAAACTGTTCAGTAATGGTAATATAACATACTATCGATATGAAAACTCCAGCAAATATAAAGCTTGTCAGCAAATGAAAAAGCAATAGTGGAGGAGGGAGAAAGGGACGTTAGGACAAGCATGTCTCAGAAGGCTTGGGAAATATGCAGTCTTCCAGAGCTTCTGGTGCCCTGATCTCTTCACTTATTGTCATCTAGGCCTCCAACATAAAAAGAAATGCAAGCCAAGCTGGAGATGTGTACACTGGTCTGTAAAAGAAAAGTCCACATATTTTTTGTTTAAAAAAACTCAAAATGGACCCAAAACTCTATTCTAAGCTAAGACCTTCTCTCTCTGTATATTTTAAAGGCAAAAGTATTTTCTCTTTGTTTTTTTTAAATTCACTTGCATGATGTCTACATCTGTTTTCTGTTTACCGCTGTCAAGAGAATCTAATCACCGATAAATGCCTCCCCTTACACATGACACTGGAGACCCCGCTGCACTGAAAGCTTTGGGTAACAGAAATATTCTGTCTTTTGACTTGTTCTGTAGCTTCCTTCTGAAATTAAGTAAAAGCAATGAGGACCTCAGAGTACAAGCTACCTCTGCTGGCAGTGGTGTTCAGCATCTTGGCACTACTAGAAATTGCAAGTCTGGAAGTGTAAATCTCTTCTACTGTCTGCTCTCCAGAGGCACATCACCTGAAATTTCCCCTGAATATCAGGTATCGTTAGTTGGAAAATTATAGTTACAAAAACACTCACTGAAGTGCCAACACCAAGCACGTAAGCTAGGAAATTCCAGGACTGATTTCCTTTGCTTGATCTACCTGCATGACTGCATTTCTGCAGCCTCCAATGTCTTGCTCAGCAGGTATTTCCAAGACAAGAGCCATGGCATCAGTGTTTACTGCTCTCAGGGAGCAATTCCTTTGTGTGATGTTTAGTCCTTACTGTGTAACATAGGACTGTCTTCCCTATTTTAAAGCACGTGAGTCAAAACCATGATTCAAGTAGATAGTCTATTAATTTCTAATTGTTCTGTGTTCCACAACCACAGGATATTTCATAACTCCACTCTTCATCATGGGGAGTGCAGTGTCCCTTTTACAGACACTCTGTCCCAACCTCACACTACTTGCAGCACCTGCAGCCTGCTCCCAAATGAAGCTGGTTTCACCCTTTGGTACCCAGCTATGCAGGGGGCTGTGCAGGAGGGTCTCCCCACCACCCACCAGGTGTCAACCCCTTGGCAGACTGGGGCGGTCCAGAGCCCCAGCCTCAGCTGCTCAGGAGCTGAGCCTCTGAGCACAGGCAGCCTAATTGCCTCTTCTCTCCAGTGTTCATTCAGGTGAATATCTTCTGCATTCACATTTGCCAAAATAAGGACTTGGGTTTTTATGGTACAACCAATCTCAACCTTTAGCACAAATAGGCACTAGGGCACGAGGTACCTGTAATATTTCCAAAGTGATACAGCTCATCAGAGGCTGCTTCCAAGAAGCTCTTAGTACTTTCATTTCTTCCCCAGCCTGGACAGAGGGATTGAAAGCAAGGCTGGCAGGTAGGAGCCATGGGGGGCCCTTCAGTCCCGTTGAGTGCACGCACGCAGCTCCCATCAGCTTTGATGCAATTTACATCCCTAGGAGTGATGGAATTGGGTCCCGGAGCCTGGTGCCGGCCCCGCTCTGACTCACTGAGCGCCTCTGGGCGAGTCATTTAACACCAGGCTGTGATACCTCTCATTGAGCTACACATTACACCAAAAAAGGTCTCTTGGAAGTCAATGGAGCTACTTGTGGAGCGCTTGTACTTAGTAAGTGTGTCACAATCTGGCCTTCACTTAAGTTTCCCCTTTTATAGGAAATTACAGACTCATTTCCAAGGTTGTGGGGCTTAATTAGTTTGTGTTTGCAAAACACATCTTATTGCTGGTGAAGGGGAATAACCATTATGATGATGATGATGTGTTCAGTGCATGGCAAGGTCTTGGGTCTGTCTAGGCTTTGCTTCATTTATTCTGTATAAAATAAAATAAAAAAGAGTCCTTCCTTTGCAATCATTTGAAAACCCATTTCTGGGAACGGTGCTCTCATTCATCTGTCAGAAGCATTAAGGAAAAAAAAATCAAACTCTTCCTGGGCAAAGTTACCTGGGGCCTGAGCCCAGGGCACAAACCCAATTGCCTTTACAGGGTGGTAGGGACTGACAAGCCACAGCAAACTGTGATTGTGAGTGTGGTTCAGAATGACTTGCTGGGTGACGCTTCCTGAAACAAAAATGCCATTCCTTTCCCCAGCTTAGGATAGATTCTTTTTTTAACCCTAACATGTATCATACCTTTAAAACTAAGCATTAGCAAACAGTTTGTTTTCTTATTGGCTGTAACAGGTTTTTTTGAATCCTGTTTTTCATTGGGGTTTTTTGTTTTTTTAATCCAAGTATGGTTCTCGTGGTGTAGTAAATGACATTAGGCTTTTGTAAATTCTTGCAGAATATAACAGATCATTGGTTTTATAACACAGTCACTGCTTTTGCATTCTGATGAGATTATTAGTAGCAGCCTAGAATACAACATCCCTGCATACTGTTAGTTAAAAAAAATAAAAGTTTACTAAATGGTCTCTTGTCAACTGTATCTGAAAATCATTATAGTTTCTCTGGTTTCCTTTACATGGAGGGCTTCTTCTGTGAACTGGTGGGTTACATCAGTGTGAAGTTACAGAATTATTGTAGAGATGCTGTTTATTTCTCTATAGCTCTGTTTGTTTTTCTACAGAAAACCAGTTTTTTAAGTATTTATAAATTGGTTGTAAAAATTGCTCACATACCCAAGACATGCAATATGGTATCTGAGCTCAGTAAATATATTTTTCCTCTCATATTTTAGCTGCAATTACATTAGGCATTTTTATCTCATGTCAAAGCAAATACAAATCAAGTTGTTTTCTGATCTTTTCACACATCCTGTCTCGCAGCCCTAAGGCAGTTTCATTTGCCAGTGAAGACACGAACCATCTGATCTTTTCAGGCCAAATTCCCTCTTTTCCACCCTGCATTGCAGCTCCCCATTGCAAGTCCAGCATGTGCCTCCCCCAAGTCATGAGCTGGTGACCCACATGCAGCATCAACATGGG
Organism: Apus apus; assembly: GCF_020740795.1. Taxonomy (NCBI): domain Eukaryota; kingdom Metazoa; phylum Chordata; class Aves; order Apodiformes; family Apodidae; genus Apus; species Apus apus. Next base: position 112,272,987 of record NC_067283.1, on the reverse strand, counting down.
ACCACCCTTCAGACCCTGCTCACAAGGCAGAGTGGAAGAGAGAATTTAAGATTGAATATGTTTTTAAAAAGCTAGAAATGCTGGAATTAAAAGCTGGGTACTGGCATGCAGCATTTTCTCTGCTTCCTTACTGTTATTAACTTACATCTGTATTAACACCCTGACAGTCCACCCTACAAATTGATACAATACCAAATAAAGAGCCTGTACTGTGCACTGTAATGACTCTACAGGAGCCATTACATCTGATGTAGTCAATATTATACATTTTTTTAAAATGTATGAATGCATATTTAACTGAGAGATCGGATCTGCTCCAGCAGTTCTGGTCTATCAGAAACATAATATGCATTTTAAAAAACTGCTTGCATACATTTCACATTTTTACCTGAGAAACCGAACACGAGGTCACAAGAAAACATTTTCTCTGCCTGCCCATGAGTCGTTTGTTTCAAAACAAAAACAAAACCAAATGGCAAAGCTCATGAAGTCCTGGCTCTGTTGCCTCGCCATGCCAACACCAGCTCTCCCATCCCCTTTGCACATGCCTCCAGCAGCTTTGGCTTCATGTCCCTAGCATGGTGTATGAGTACATTTGCTTTTCATACAGCTGTGAGGAGTGACCAAGCAGCATCTCAGCAGGAGCATCGCTGGGCCTCTGCTGGTTTACACCACTGCAGCTCACGGCTGTGCCAGCACCTACACACACTCAGGATGAGCATCATGCACCCACATACTTGTGCACAGAAAGTGGGGTGTGGGATGCCACCAGCATCCAGGGGTTACTAGAGGGAGGTGAGAGAGAAGGCAACTCAGCTGTAAAATCCTGGCATTTCTCTCATTAATGAGATCATACCCATTGGTTTTGGAGACAGAGAGAACGGTGCTGTAGCCACTTACCTGTGGGGCAAATTGGGGTGGGAGCAGCTGATCTGGGGAGTTGATTTTGGGATGCCATGAAGGGCACCACCCCATGCTGGAGTCTGGACAGGAGCACAGGGTGACTGGAGGTTTCCCTGGAGTCTTGCATGCACTGCTGGTGGGAGGTGTTGGGCAGTCCCAGGCATTCGTGTGCTTCCGAGTATGCTGCCATTCCCTCCTGTGGCTGCCGGCCTGCCTGACCTATTTTGAGTGTTGTGAGCAGAGGACATACACATTCAGCCATCCTCATCGTGAGGGATGAGATGGAATGAACGGTTGCAGAGGAAAGTCACCTGCACATTTATATTTTGAAAAGCAACCTTTGCATTTATCCCTACTGTGCACATTCTTACATGTTAAAAAGACATCCAAACTGCCTTACTCCCTTCCCCATGCAGGCACAAATGTCCCTGTTTTCTCACCAGGCAGGACACAGCTTAACTCTGTGACTTCTCTGCGACTTGAAACACCTCTTTGTCCTCAGGAAGTGTTCCTCCTTCTCACCTGTTTCAGCCCTCTTTGGCTTCCTCCTTCACATCACCATTGAGCTCTTACATTCTCACACACGTGTGCGAAAGAGCCAAATGATGCAGTCAGTAGAAGGACACACAGTAACATTTTTATTATTGATTACTCCTATGCATCAGTGGTTGTGCACAGTAGTTTTGAGGTGCAATGTAGCTTGCCTATATGATGAGGATTTGGACTGCAAAGCCCCTGGCCTAGCAAGCTCTGTAGTAAACCTCACTCACAGTTTTTCCCTTGAAGCACTTGTACCGGGAGACAGGTGACTACATGAACAGCTTGGGTTTCTAAAAATCCCCTGGTTTCTTTCACATGCAGCAGTGGTTTAAAAACATGTCACTTAAAACCTCTAACATCACAATATTAAGAGTCAGGTATGCTTAGTTTTGTCTATATTTGTGGTTCTTTTATTTGGCAACATGTGGAGGGGTGCACATGAGCAATTTTGGGGGTGTGTGGAGGCAACCTGTGTACTGTGGGCAAAGTGGCCTGATACAAGCCCATAGACATGTACATCAGCTCTGCAAACATGTACAAAGGCATGTTTCAGAACAGCTTGATATGTCCTATGTTAATACCATAATGAAAAAGCTACTAATGCAAGTGCTGAGTGTCCACACAGCGGTATATAAGACAAAAAGATAACTGCCCTTCACTGACAGGGCTTCAGCCCAGAGAAAGCCACCAGCTTAAACAAGAAAATAACTCAGGACAGCACAGAATAAAAATGTTCTGCAAACACTTCCTGATTTTACAGTTAGCTCCCATTCTCTTGTCAGAAGAGGAATTCAGTGTGGAAACATTATTAAAGAAGAAATGTATGAAATAATGAGGAATCCTTTCTGTCAAATGGATATAAGATGCTAATTGGTGATGTGCTGAATCCCAGAGATGCTTGACATTCAAAAAGTGAGTGAAGTACGGCAGAGCATTTGTATAGGCCATCTGGAGATGTACACCATACTCTACACTTGATGAGAAAGTGGCATTAAACTGAAATTTCTGATTCCAAGATCTAAATATGCATCACTCCAGGCTTCAAATTTCATAGATTGCTGGGAAGATCACAGATAAACAGCAATCTGGCACATCTCAGACTAGAGGGAGAGAAATGCTTTGTGCTCCATTCCGTACAAAATTATTAATGATTTGAAGAACTTCCATAAACTTAAGAAACAAAATCTTCAGAGCTTACATTCCCAATTACGCACAGTTCTGGCTTCTGGTGTAATTTGACTATAAAATCTCTGTGCAGACAGGGGTATCCAAAATACTGTATTAGCAAACTATGTTACAGAACAAATAGCACACAAAGCACAGCCAGAAACATCATACAAACCCATATGGTGATGCCTTCAGTTCTCACATGACATCAAGATTTCTCTGGTAAGAGAACAAAAAAGTTGTAAAAGCAGGTAGCAGCAGTAGCTGTTCAACATCCCCTTTTTCGAGTTACCATAAATCTGTAACTTATGTCACTAAACAATTTTTGTACTTGCTTAAAGTTGCTCTTACAAAGCACTTACACAGCTTATTAAACCTTAAGATGATCCAGATGGCAATGTTGAAAACATTGCATTGCAAATGTATACACTGTTACTTTGTTCTGTCTTACATTGCTGTCAATTCTTTCCAGTGTTGTCGACCCTACAGGCTATATAGGTCCTGAATCCACTGTTAGATGCTGTACCAACACAGAGCTAGAAGTGAATCACAGCTCAGATACTCTGCAAGCTGAGAGGGGCAGCACATGGCTGGAGGGTGCCTGGTGGGAGACTTGCAGATGAAGGGAAACTAGAGCTCCCAGCATAGTAGGCACTGTGGTGGTGCCCATTTTTGTAGGTACTTGAAGGAAAAAAAATAAACCTTCAAGAAAACTAAGAACTGGATCTGCTGATATTTGTATAGTGCTCTTTCCAAGCTTGAAGAACAGCAACAGCGCAAGTGAAGAAGTGCTTTCTTGTATGTAGCAGCTGCCCAGGTGGGAGCTCCTTGCACGGGCCAGGGAGCAGTCAACACCTCACCAGGACAAAGGGAATTTTGGACATCATAGGTTTGTTTGGACAGCAGAAATTTTGAGAAAATTACTTGGATAGATGTTTAAATATGGCATTGGCACATTCACAAAGAGCAAAGGCAAAGCGGAACCTAGGCCACAATAACCTCTGGGATGACAATAGTGTACATAAAAAATGGAACCGTTGAGGGCTTTCACCCATCACGCACACCTGCTGCCTTCACTGTGCCACCAAGGTCACAGGGATTCACAAGGGTGAGGAGTGGGGTTACTGAATAAAGGAGTCGGAAGTACTGACCCTATGCAGCTTTATCAAGAAAACTCTTCTCAGTTGCTTTGCTACAACCAAAGAATACAGTTATTAGTAAAACTAGATTGCAGAAGAGCCCAGAGGATCCCCAAACTGACCCCACGGTAAGCAATGTAAACACAGAGCAGGCCAAATGTGCCATTTTCATGTGTGTGTGGAGCTGCTCTGGTATGTCCCTGCTTAGTCATCTACTCTTTCACTGTCCCCTCTCATTGCAAGCTTCCTGAACAAGGTTCATCTCTTCAATGTATTCTGCAGGCTGCCTTGTATAATGCCTTTGTATGAGACATGGATACAAAAAATAAAAAATGCACCATCAGCACTGACTCCCAGGGACAGAAATCCAGCAGCCCAGCAAAAGTGACATGAGACTTTTGCTACTCCATACAGATGTTCAGAAGCAATGAACGCAGAAAGGACAAAGTGTGTTTCTTTTCTTAGAGCATAGTCAAAGGCACAGTATAAAGTGCTCAGAGCTTTTCAGTAGTATTGCATGCAGGCATGCTGGGACTCTCCACCTCACAGACGAGAAGTATCTTTTCTGGTAAAAGCTTCTGGGAAGTATCTGGATAAATACTGGATAAATACCACAACAAAAACAAAAGTCTGCACATCCTCTCACTCCCCCTATACTTGTAGTAAAGGCATACTCATAGGCATCTTTCCACTTGGATTCATAATTGTATGAAAGCCAAGAAGAAACCAAAGGTGAGGCCATTTCAGCTTTGTGTGAAGACCATGCAGGACAAAATGAAGTAAATGTGACTGAAGAACAAATGAGCTGCACCCTTGCGGCACTAGGGAGATGTTCATCAGCCCCTTAGCACTGCTGGGCAATCTGTCCATCTCCCACACTGCCAGCTGGGGTCAACAGGCAGAGACACAATTGCTGCAATGTGCCTGCACTCATCAGATCCAAGAGTACAGTGGCAACAAGCTGCTCCTCTTCATCACGTGTCTGACCCGCATAGATTCATTGGTATCAATCTCCTCCATGATACATCTGCTCTGTAGGACATCAATGGGAGGCAGTGGAAGCTCTGGTGATATCCATGTATCAATGATGACCAGCTCCTGCCCTGCTAGGTCAAGGTCTAATCCTCTTCTACCCACAGACACTCAGCAAGTTCAGAGAAAGGTGAATTCAGGTAAGAATTAGCTATACTGTACAGCAAAGCAAGTTTCCAAGGAGCTAGTCATGATACAATTTATGAAGCTGCTACCAGTAGCGTGCACTGAACGTAGTCTGCAAGCTATTCTCAGCTCCTGATCTCTCTTGACTATCCAGGTAGTCCAAGGTTTCCAGACAATTGACCCACGCCTGCCTCAGTCAGACCCATGGCAATGACTGATGCAGTCCAAAATGCCCCACCACAGCCCTAAGTGTCATGCAGAGCCCTTCCTCTTGATCAGGGCCTGCTCTCAAGGTTCTTCTGGGTGGCTTCCAATCAGTTTGACCTTTCTGCTTGAAAATGTTTCTATGGTTTGAAGTGGCATAGTATCCACAATTAATTTTTTTTGTCATATGTTTACCACCAAGCCCCACTTGCATTGGCCTTGTCTCTTTGGTGGGATTCAGCATGGAGCTGGTAGTGTTTGGAGACCCAGTACTCTTGGTGAAGGGTCTGTCATTTTGGCAGTGGCATTACTGTAGTGATAATCATTCAAAGAAAGGCTGGTATGTTCAGAGTAAGTAGCCTCCAAAATAAAGACACCATTCTTAATCTCATTCTCAGTAGCTTTTCCTGGAACAAAATACGGTGCCAAGCAGCTTTTCATGCAGCCTCTGGCATGTTGTAGGGAATCATTGTCAAAAGACTGAGAGATATTTCACTTCTCCAAAGTGTTAGGGTGTTTGTTTATTCTGAAGGTAAAGTTTCGCATTCACATTCACATTCCAAAGTCTTCAGAACTGCATCACACTGACCCCGATATGAATCACGGAGCTTATTTGGTTGCTTCAAATTTGTTCACAAATATTGAAGGCAGTTTGACATAATGTAGAACCTGATAGATCAAGCTCTTACATACTGCTCAGAAACTGTCTGTCCTTCTGCACAAAGCTGGTATAAATATTGTGTTGTGCTTTCAGACCTGGTTTACAGGAGTGCAGCTGTGTGCTTAGCTTGCTTCGCATCTGACCTTTACAGCTTAGGCATCTGCTCCCAAACTGATTTGGGGTTAATTAATGTAAAATGGTGCTCTGGCAGCAAGGATGTCACACTAATAACTCAACAACACGTCAGGTGAAAGAGATCATCTTGTCTACTCCTCAGTCAAAAGGTAGAGGAGTGAAACCAGAAAGAAACCCTGGAAAATTTACCTGGCCTCTTCTTTAAAATTCCCCACCAGTGGCAACTCCAGAATTTCCCTGAACGATTTGTGACTACGCTTCACTGCTCTTGTTTCTAGAAAGGTTTTTTCAATGTCTAAATGTAGTCTTCTTTAATATCTATTGAATTTATCACTTCCTGTTCTACCAATTAGGCTGTCCTCTTAGCATTAGGCTTTGATAATTTACTGTTATCACAGATTTCAATGGATTTATAGAGTTGTCAGATACAGTATTTATGAACAACTTGCATTTGGGTAATTAATCATTGCATCTGTTTTCTGTTATTTTTATTCTAATTCTGCATGTGTATACTTGATTGATTTTAGGCACATAAATAGTCCCATTAAAGACAACAACACTTGTGGATTTACAGCTGAGCACATACGTATAGGTATGGAGAGTCAGGATTATAATAATAACCATGCTGTTGTATAAAAATCTCCTAATTTCCATCCTCGACTTCAGTTATCTCAAGTCAGAGGTAGTCTTTCAAAGCAGAAGTGCTGAAAAGTCACTGCTGGCATTCAGTAAGTTTAAAAGTCAGCAAATGGTTTAGGGCTTCACCAAAATTATCATGTTGCCTATACTGTGACTAGCAAAGGGTGCTTTGACAGACTGGATTGTCATTAGCAGGACTGTATATGTAAGAACAACTTTTGCACCCTTAACATAACTTTTATAATATCATCTACTAGAGTTAGTCAATAATCTTCCATAATAATTCCGGACAAGATTCAAATTTTGGAAAATTTGTAAAATACTATTAATTAAATTAAATGTTTAATTTTAAACTAAAATATTATTATTAAATACTGATTTAACTACAACACAGATAATATTAGTTTGCAACCTATATTTAATACTTTAAAGTGTCTGACTTCAGGGAATGGGTTTGGAATATGTGTTATTTTTCCCATTTTATGGGTATTGATTAAAAAGTATCCCAACTATTTAGGAAAGTTGCTGAGATAAATTAGTAAAAACAGTGTAATTGCAGTTTGAATGAAGAATACAGTTCTATAAGAAAATGCACTGACTGAATTGTCTAGTCATTTTATTTTCCAAAAATCTGAATGTAAATTTTTAATTTCCTGAGAATCCTAAGTTCTTAATGCAGGTGAAATTTGCCCAATTAATAATTTTGTTGCAGATGTTGCAAATAGTTACAAAGTTAAATGAGATGCAAGATCCCTTGCTTCCAGCAGAAGGATGTTGATGTGGAGTTAAACTCCACAGGGAATAATAAAATCCTGGACAATATAAGGGATGCACCTGAAGAGGACCCTGATTATCCACTCTTCGAGTGGGTCAGTGGTTCCTCAGAAAATGCACATCCTTGGATTGCAAACTGGCTGGAAACACCAAAGAACCGTCTGTGTAAAGCCTGACCTAGGGCTCAGGCAGTAACTCAGAGGTTTGATGCACTGGAGGTATCTGCCAGCACACACAGGAAAAGCTGCAAGAATTTGAGTTTCTGCTGCTTTTCACTTCTGTTTCAAATGCAGGCTGAACCCTTGCCAAAAGGGAGGGACAACACCACAGTATGCAGCCAGGAGACAAGTCTCTCCTAACCCAGAACAAACAAAACAAAAAAATAAAAGGCAAAGCATTTGGGAGGAGAGAGCAGGTGGTCAGTGGTGTTTTCTCCAACTAGGGACAGCGAGAGACTCTTTCACTGGGGAGCTGCCTCATTCTCCCCCCAACCTCAGCTCCTAGCCAGCCAAGGGCACCGGGCAAAGGACAAAGTGCATTTTCCTGACTTTCGGGGTGTTTCTGTGTCAGTGCACTGAGATGTGTGTGCCTGTGATGAGCTTCGGAGAGCACATGAACAGCCTATGCTGTTTGTCCCTTGGCACCCCAGTGCACAGCAGCATTGTGACACAAGCGCACCTCTCTCTTCTCCTGTTTCTCCAGGATGTTCTTGCCAGGTGCCAATGCCACAGCCCCTTTGCTGTGAGGGGTAGGAAGGATATCACAGAGGCTGAGAAATTAGTAGGACTAGCTACTGCCCTCTTCTTTGGGCAGCACTGATGGTGGCAGCAGGACACACTGAACTTGGTGTAGTGGAGCTTGGGCTGAGCTCTTCTCTTTCCTGACAATTAGCCTGGAAGCCATCCTATGCTGATCATCTGCTCCCCTTATTAACTCGCTTTTGCAGAAAAAAAGCTAAGGGGAGAGGGAGAAAAGAACAAGCTGCCATTTCTCTGTGGCTCATCCCTGCCCCAGAAGAACCCTGGGGCTTTAGTTTTCCCAGGGAAAGCCAAAGCTAAGCTGAGCCCGACTGCTGGCAGACAGAATGGAAATACTGCCATGCCAAGTTGACCCACCCAGATGAAACAACAAACAAATAAGGTGCTTAGTTGTGTATAACCTCAGCAGCAAATGCTCTCATTCAGGTCACGCAGGACTTTGTTCTCCTAAGTCTCAGGTGTTACTTGGAGGCTGCAGCTCCTTGGGTTTCTCTCTGGTCTCAGCAGAACAAAGCCCTTCACACATTTATAAGGCTGAAAGGGGAAAACAGCATGTTGTCTTGCACAGGACTTGGGAGACCCCACATCCTTCCATGGGCTGCCTGCCAGTGGTGACAGGGTCTTCCAGCATCTCTGTCAGCCTCTTCCCACAAGACATGGCACACGGCCAGAGTCCTCATGAGACCCACTGCTGGGCGAAGACACACACGTGTAGCCAGAAGCAACCAGAACCAGCACAGGGCACATCCTGACTCCTCGCCTCTTGGTGGAGACCTTGCAGCTCACCTGCAGCAGTTCTGCAGGACTCTGCTTTCCCATCACAACTGCTGCACAAAGTACCATAGGAGGGACAAATGCCATAGGGCCCACCAGTGTCCCCCTTCCAGGAAAGCTCTGGCTCCAGCAACACTGAGGGTGCCAATTCTTACAGTGCTCTGCCTGCCTGGCCTGTCTGCTCAATAACAAAGCCAACTCCATGGGCATGTCTCCTGCCCCACTAAGTAGATGTCCTATCCCTTCCTGATTCTATTTTGCTTTTATCCATGGCTTTTGATGCTGAGATGGCCATGTTGCTGCTTCCAGCTCCCTCAGCAATGTGTCATCTTGCTGTCGAGCTAACATCTCCCTGTGAGAAAGGGGAGAAGCTTGAGAAAAGGGAGAGGAGCAGGAGAAAGAAAGGTGGTGTTCCGTATTAAAACAGACACCATACAGTACTATGTGAACGTGACATTGAAGATGTGAATGTAAAAGGCAAGGCAGTATAGAAGCTAGGCTCCTCCATTTTAAACAAGCAGTAAATACTGTATTAAATTGCAAAGTGGCATTACAGAATACTCTGACATGACCTCTGTTGGTGGACTACTTTGGTACATTATATTGAAGCCAGGAGGAGAATCTCTTAGAGATTTCTGTTAAAATTTCTTCTTCCCTCACCATCACTCTTTCTGCTTTTATTCTGGTGTCTTTTATTATACTTGCCTTTTTCTTGGCAATTGTGGCACAGCATCCATACAAGGTGCAAAAGCAAGTGGTCTGCCAGCTTTAGATACCAGAATTCACTGATAAACATCTGATGGGTTTTTAGCAAGTGGCACAGTACTGTGTTCTTTATTTGGATACATTGGATTCAACCTTGCTTTGGTTAAAGAGTTATTTAATTAAAAGGAAAAAATGTTAACAATTCAGTAAATGTCACATTGATTTCAAAGACCCTAATTACTAAACATGCTTTAATAAAAGAAAAATAAATAATACTGGTAGTTGTTATTTTTAAAAATTGCTTATGTCTTAAGAATTATTATACAGTGGTTACAGTTTGTCTTGTTATGGATGTATTTCAAGCATTTTGTAGTGACTTCCCAGCTCATCACCAGCCATCACATTTCAGCTCTGGGATGCAGCAGTCCCTCCACTCTAGTTGCCATTTAAACCTGTGCTGGAACAAATGCTGCTGAGATGCCTGTAGCATCCCCAGGCTGCCTGCCCACCTGCAGGACCTTTCCTGGTGTCTCAGACATGCTCCTCGTGCCCCCAGCAGTGTGGTGTGGAGCTGTGCTGTGAGCCATGGTAACGATTGCTGGTGAGGAGAGGATCATGAAGGTGTTTACAGTGGCATCATGATGAGTGTAAGGTAGTTATGTATGAGTTTCTTAATGCTGGTCTTCTGGAAAAATCTGACATGGTGATGCCTCTTTCCACAGGGCGTTTACATCACCCTGTGTCATACTAGAAGAAGTGTGCAATATAAATGCTGTTTGGTTCAATAGTTTAGCTCTTCATTTCTCCAGAACTTAAATAATTCTCTAGTAATCCCATCTGTTATTCAGAGTAATTTCTGTTGAATCCCATTGGTTTCACCTCTGTTATCTTCTCTAAGTTCCACTGCTTATGGTGAGTCAGCATGGTCTAAAAGGCTGAGTGCAAAGAGCCAGAAATGAGACATTTTTTCAGGATGAAAAGTACATAAGCAGGATGTCCTTTCCAGATGCTGAGTTAAAGAATTTCATTTTGCTTAGCTAAATTCCCTTTGTAGTTTCTGGTAGGTGAAAAATTTTTCTTTATGTTCTGTCATAAAGTCCTCTTGTGTTGTGCTCTGCTGAATATTTACCTCCAGCTCCAGGTTGCATTTGAATAGTAAGCAGAGTCATATTTGTTTCTTTTTCTTTATATTTGTAAATGCTTTGGAGTCCTTCTCCATTAAAGGTGCTGCCTAAAGTGTAAATTATATTTTAGTATTATGAGCACCATGACTTGCAGGGGAAGGTCTAAATGTATTTCACTCTTGCTCTAGTCTAGTAAATTAATGAAGTGATAAACATTAAGAATTTTATAAATCAGCTGAAGGATGCAATTTTTTTTTCTCAAAATCATGCAGAACTGAATAAGGCCAAACACAAAAATAGTCCACAAAGCCCCATCTTGGTCTCTTTAAGATCTCTCTAGGTTTTTTATTGTTCTTTTTCTTACAGGCAGTCTTAGGTTTGCAGTGTGGCTAGGTAGATGGCAGAACCCATCACCTCTGGGATTCTCCAGTGCAGTTCTCAAGGGTGAAGAGGTGGGGTTGGGGTTTGGTTATTTCTTATTGGTTTTGTGTTTTGCTTTTTATTGTTGTTGTTGTTTTATTTGTTTTGTTTTTTAAATGAGTGCATTCACTTCTCTGTGATCTGGAGAAAAAAAACTCTTCAACCATGGCCAGCTCATCACCTCATCACACAGGTCAGCTGAGGATGCAGGAGTTTATCTTTGTGCTCTAGCAAGTTGTTTTCTTTCTGCCAAATCCTAAGCAAGTAGGAGGTGACCCTCTCACTAGAAGTTGTTAGAGATTTTAGAAATCTTAGAGATGGCAGAGATTATGCTTGAGGTAGTGAATAGCCACAGAGTGTTTGAGAGAGCCTGGTATTATCTATCCTGTCCATGTGAAGCTCAACTCTACATCATTTTCTCAGGTCATATTTTTACAGCTGAATGTGATGCAAGTAAGGGATAGGATTGGTTTGTGACAGTAAGAAGAGAAAGAAAGCTTGAAGGGCTGTGTGGGATGACATGAAAAAGGCTGCTAGGACTCAGAACAAATGCAAAATCTGTATTCTAAAGAAAACAGGTCATGAGCTTTTCTCCAGTCTCACAGCCACATAGCATGGCACAGCTTGCATCTGCACACCTGGGCTCTCTCCGCTCTCTTGTCCATCCAGGACAGCATGGTTGTACCCAGGAGCAGTCCCTGGCTCATTATGCCACTTCAGCTGTGCTGGGGGACTGCCCAGGAGAGTACTTGCTGGAATTGCCCTCGTGCAAGAGAGGAATGAAACAGTATGGATAGGACTGGGTAGTGCTTGAGCCAACACCCTGGCTCTGATTTTGTTATCAGTACAGACACAGCTGAAGTGGTACTGTGAAGACCTCCTTGGTCTTTGCACAGAGGCAATGGATGGTTTAGATTAGTGAAACTAATGGTACCTGACAGTAAGATGGCCGGAGCTCTTGGAAGTGGTCTAGTCTAAGAAGGGAGCAAACTTCTGGCAAGACTTGAAGGAAAAGGGATCACTGAATCATGGTGCACTGTTGCTCTTCTCCCCCCTGGCCTAAAGCAGTAAAACAGCAGGTGTGCAGCAGGTCAGTGACTACAGCTACACAAGTGATTGTCACCCTTGAAATTTACCAGTTTTTTCATAAGCTGGTGAGAACATCCAGTCTATACTTGCCTGTTCCCTGATATCATCCCTCACCCAATACAGGAAAACCATCATAAAACTGGAACAAGTTCAGCCAAATCAACCAGGATGGCTGGGGCTGGAGCACTTGCTCTGTGAGGAGAGGCTGTGGGACCAGGGCTTGTTTAGCCTGGAGATGTGACAGCTTCAGGGACACCTAACAGCAGTCCTCCAGTATCTATGGGGAAGTTATCAAGACAATGGAGCTGGTCCCTTTCTGACAGCACATGGTGAAAAGACAAGAGACAACAGGCACAGGTCAGAAGTATGACAGCTTCACACTGATATAAGGAGAAAATTTTCCCCAGGACCACATTGAGGCAGTGCCACAGGCTGCCCAGAGAGGTTGTGCAGTTGGCCATCCTTGGAGCTTTTCAAGGCTTGACCAGAGAAATTCCTGGGCACCTGATGTGAGCTTGTGGCTGAGCTTCATTGAAGAAGAAGGTTGCATTAGAGACCTGCTGAGGTCCCTTCTGACCTGAATTACCCTGTGAACCTATAGGACACTTTTTCCTGGCAGAAGCAGCAATACAACTGCAGCAATAATTATGACTAAACAGACTGCCACATCATGTTCACAAAATAATGTTTTCCAGGATTGGGGAAGCTTCAGGATAATTTTCTTTCTAAAACGCCTGGTTTATGATTTGTCCAAACTTTATAAAAGTAAATTTTCCTATGGAATGAAATGGAAACTATTAGAAAATTGGTTTGCATAGAGAGAGGGGGGCAGTTAGAAGAAAACCAGACATTGGGTGCTCAGCAGGTACTAATTGGGTGGTTAGTTGTGAAGAAACTGCTTCCCCCAGGTACTGGCATGAAGCAGCACAGAAATTACTTGAAATATGGATGTGACCCAATACCCCCCTTTTAATTCAATCTTTTTCCAGCCCATCACTAGAATTTACACAACATTTTATTGACTATGGTATCAGAAGCTATCAATTTGCTGCAGCCTCATAAAAATAAAATAGTGATACAGAAGAGAAACTGCTGTGTCAGACACACTTCAGCTATTCCCAGCTTTCCTCGACCCCTCCATCTCCCCTCTCATCATAAACATCACTATTCCGTTTGCCTCTTGCTTCTCCTGACCATTAAAACAGGGAAACGAAAACATAGTCCAGAAGCCATTAACACAAGACCCAGGAATGTGTCAAATAGTCGGTGTCTGAAATATTTGTTGGCACCAACTAGTAGGAAGGAACAAGCCAGCAAGCAAATAGCATAAAACCAGGTGTGTATGTGGCTAAAAGAGAGATAAAAGCAGGGCCATATATTTGAAATGGAGCAAGAGTGTTGTCTCATACCATGATTGCTGTGGTAATTACCCATTTTAACGCATATTAGTGGAAAGTGCTGCGTAAAATTCATATAAATGGTGGAACATAAGTAATACTTTTTAATTTAAAAAATTACAAGTTGTTTTTTGCTTTTTTTTGAAGAAGTTAAATGTATTTTGCTCATCGTGCTTGATCCCTTATGACATTAATATTTCCCATGTAACAGTAACAGGGGTGTGCAGTAACCATTTACCTCTTGGTTTAATTCCACACATATTAAAAATGACTTGGTTTGATGAATTCAACAGTAGGCTTTGGCTCAATGTGTGCATTTTGGCCCTGAAAATCACAGATCTTTTGCAATACCAGTGCTGTTTACCATACTTTATGCATGGTCACACATCAAAGACAGACCATTTAACAAAAAAATAAAATAGCTTGGGTTTGGGGGAGTTAAAATGTTTCTGTTGTAACTGTAAAATGTATTTAGTGGAGGGAGCTGCAGGTATTGGGACAAAAAACAAGGTGCTAGGTGACTCAAAGCCATGAGGAGCGATGACATATTATTTTCCATAAAGAGACAAAAATGTTTAGGACAAAACAGAGGATGAGATTCTAAAATCATATTTTAGGGACTGTGTCTAATGACAACTCCAGGGGAAGACCTGAAGCATGGAGCCCTGGGGCTGTCAAACTTCCCCAGGAAGTCTTAAGTCCTTCAGGACATGCATTTGCTGATGAGAATTGTTCACTTAAGTGTATGCCCAAAGAGATAAACTTTATGCTGTATACCAACTTTATGATGTGATAAAACTTTGTGTTTGAGGTACTTTACTGATTATGTATTAGGTGGAAGGAAAGAATAAAACAACCAATTAAACAGTAGCTCTCATTTCTGTATTTTAGCTAACTTGATAATTGAAAAATGGCCCCCATTTTTCCCTCCCCCATCTATTACCATGTAGCATTTCAAGAACTCTGTCCAAGAATATCACTATATGAAAAAAAACATCATCTCAAAATTATTAAAATCTCTGTGGGAATTCATGATTAATTTTAAGGCCTGGCAGATTAAAATACATTATTATGTACACTCTAGTGCATCCTTTCAGATATTTTCAGAATCTGATTTTGCTCTCTTGATACACACCAATGATTCTACATGTATCTAGTAGATTGCAAGGAATAGATTAGCATTAAAGAGGCAGTATTGTGTTGTTAGGTTGTTATGTGTAACTTGTGCTCATACATTAAGAAAAATGTAGCTGGCATTCCCTTGGACATGACCAGACCCCTTAAAAAAATGAGAGAATTATTAATCGTTGGTTGTAATGCATTTGTAGAGCACTTCTGAAATTTTGACCTTTAGTACATTAACTGGCTGCTTTTATCCAGCTCCCAGACAAGTAAGATCTGCAGTAGCCTACTTAGGAAATGGAAATAATGGGCTTATTAATAGGACTTGTTATATCTTCCATTCCTAAGCATTCTACCTTTAGTTCAGGACCTAGCTTTGCAATGAATCTATCGTTCTAAACAGCAAAATCAACACCATTCAATATCAAGAAGACATCATATTTTTTTTATTATTTGGGGCAGACTGACGAAATTGATCCTTACTGTAAAGTCATTCAAGTTCCAGCTTTGGCCCCAGTAGCTGTTGTATTTCTGACTAGAAGTCTGTGGACCCATCTAGCATCACTTTACCATTATTCAGAAACATCTTTGTCCTCCAGCCTGACAAGGTAAGTAGTAGAGCTCCTTAAGCCTTTTTTCTTTTTCTTTTTTTTTTTTTTTTTAATAAGGCAATGTTACGGTATTACATTCTTATGTAATTCTAATGTAATTATCTTTGACACTCTTCCTTGTTCCACCTACAGCTTGGTATCAACTTGTCTGATTTGTGGGGACATAAACAGGATTAAGAACTTCAAGAGCGTTATGGCTGACATAACCACATCCTTCTGTAATTGCATACTCTCCTGTTTATATGCCCAGAGACCACTCTGGGTGCAGGACCAGACTTTCCACTGCCTCTGTTATGAAGATGTTCCCTCTCTTTCAAATATTTTGCCCCCAGATATTGCTCATTCATCTTTACTTGAATATACTGGGGTTTTGCCCCCTTTGTCCTAGCAATCAGCCCCTCCTGCAGTAGAGATCTACAGGTCATTATTTAAGGTGTCCCCAGTTGTAATGTCATCTGTAAACTTTATCATAATGATTTTATGTTTTCTTCCATGTCACTGATAATGTTAAATGATACAGAGCCAAGAACCAATTCCCACAGAACGCCACTAGCAACAAACACCTTCAGTGGTGATTGTTGCTTATAATTGCATCTTGAGACATATCTTTTAACCTGTTTTAATGCATTTAACATGTGCCACGTTTGTTTTGTGTTGCTGTAGTGTGATAATCAAAATACCTTGAAGTACTAGGACGAATACTTTACAAAAATTGAAATATACTGCATCAATATAGTTACCAACTACATTAGTAATCTCATAACAATTGCTAGGAAGTTAGTTTTACAAGAACTGTTTTCTATAAAATCATGTTAATTGTCACTTGTTATACTACAATATCTATTAATCAAATCCTCTGTCAATGATCCTGTTTCAAAACTCTGGACTGGTATCAGACTGAGAGACCTGAAACTCTTTGGTCACAGTGCTAACACTTTTTTTAAACACCAGCATAACACTGCCTTTACTGTTCCTCACCTGCAACACCTGGATATTTTTTTTAAATTATTGAAATCAACGCTAACAATCTGAAGAGGTCTTTGGCTATCTCTAAATAAAGCATCTAATTATTTTAAACATCTAACCTTCATCATGGTTTTCTACCATCAGCCTTACCTGTGGATGGGAATGCTGGGAAATAGTTCAGTGGCCATTTCATATCATATGAATATAGACCTAGTTTTTGCCCCAAATGGAAAAGAAAGAGATTTCTTGAACGCTTTCTCTTTTTTATATTACAGATGTTTACTCTAATATTTCTACCTTCTTCTTCAAAAACACCCTTCAGTTTGGACCATTTTTATCTTAAGATCTCTGATGTGCAAATTCTTGGGCTGGACTTTGTTCTCTCCTCTCAACCTGAGATGTCTTCGAGGCAGAAGTCAAACATTAGCCATGTGAACTCCACCCCTGATCCTTACTCATGAAACCAAGCTAGAGACTGTTTTGCTACTGTGGCTCTTTTTCTCCCTACACTTCAGCGCACCTGCTTCTCTGAAGCAGAAATGGTGAGTGTTGGTTGTGGAGAGATAATACTGCAAGGGCTCTGACATCCGAAGGGATGAGCACCGTCAAAGTATGATTATGGGATGTGCTCCAGCAGCTCCAGTGGTACCTTCTGAAAAATGCATCAAGTATAGCTGTGAAGGTCAGGAGCACTGATGACACTTTGCGTGTTGCAGGAACTGAGCTATTCTCACCCATTAATTTATTATTTAATTTTTTTGCTTTCCATTACCTTTCAGATAAGTTATGTCCCTGTCTTACCTAGTGAAGCTCTAAAGAAAGTGTCTCCCTCTTCTGTCTTTCTCATTGCCTGAACCTTGGACTTCAGATGTGTTGCTCCCACATTTCAGATGATCCCACAGTTGAGCAGATAGAAAGTGCAGGACAGCTTTGTATCCTGTCACCCTCCCATAGTGACCTGGTTGACTGCATGGAAAAAAGGAGGGAAATAACCTACATCTGTTCAATCAGAGAAATAATGTGTGTGTCCCTAAATAAGGGTTAGAGAAGTTACTCTGCAATGCATCACATCTTGGGTTAGGATAAATTTCTGACACTTGCTATGCAGACCTGAGACTTGCATCCTTCCTGCAGCTGTTAAATGAAAGACAGAACAGCAGGTTGATGGGCTGATGCTGCATCCTGCACCACAGGGCTGATCTCCTCACCGGAAACCACAAGACAACAAGAGAAGCAGGAAAAACAACAAAACAGTAGGGCAGTGATGTAAGTAGGCACGAGAAAAAAAACAGAATAAAGTCAACAAACAGATGGAGTGGCCACCTCTTCAGATGTGTCTGAAGGTTTGCTTTTGAGCTATACTGCAAAATAAAATAAAGTATTTTCTTTCTTTTTGTTTTCTTGGTCATGTGAGTTAGAGACTGAAGAAATGTACACCAGAAAGTAAAAGGGAAAACTCTATGTAATCAGTCACAAAATGGAAATGAAGATTTATAAGACAATCACATGAGAATCTGCCAATATTGCTTACAATCTCTTTGATTTATAAAAAAATAATGATGGCATTGATGTATGTTTTATTGCCCTTGAAATACTTTGAAGATTTTTTTTTCATTAAAAACAAACAAACAAACCTTCAATAACTCAATTTGAAGTCTGGTTTATTTCCTCCACAACAAAAATGGCTGATTTTTTTCTCTGTGTAGAAAAAAAAAATAAACATATTGCACCATCTGTCTGATGCATCTCCAGGACTCTCTCCACTTCAGATAGAGCTCCTCTTCCAGCCAAATGTGTGAGACTTCATCTTCTTCACCAACCTGTCCATGCCCAGGTGGCATGTACCATTATTTTGTGCTGCTGCTTTGCACCAAAATTGAACCTCAATTGTATCTATCAGGTGGGAAGAAGTTTAAATATACAGTGTCTGCAGCGACTCAATAGGTGCATTTAGTGCTTAGCAGCTTAAATATCTCCACAAGGATTTTCATCCTGGGTACTTCTCTGTCGGTGACCCAAATGGACAAGAGATGAGGGGTCTGGGCAAGGAGGAGGTCAGAGTGTGGAAATAGTACTCGTGTCAGGAGGTGATCAGAAAGCTAATGCAAAGCCCTTTTCTGCTCCTCAGTGTACTGATTCACTTTGAATGGTTCATTTATTTATGTGACCATCTATGGGGAAAAAGTCTTTAATTACAGGCTCCATAATGTGTTCTTCACATTAAATTCCAAAGTGCTGATTTCAGTTGATTCTGTTTAGAGGTCCATATAGTTTTGCCGGTGAGCTGTGTTCATTCTTTAACTCTCCTGGTTTTGGCGATGTTGTATTGATTATAACAACATAAATCACCTTTGGAAGCCAGGTAAATGTTATCAACCCTTTTTACAGATGAAGAAGTTATAATAAAAAAAACTAATGTGAATTTGCCTCAGTATTATCTACATAAGTATAAATAAATAAAGGAATGAGAGGCGAATTCTGTATTTTAGGGTAGTGATTATCTTCTAAAGCTCTAGTGTTCATGGAGGAAGATGCATACTTTGGCAAAGGTACATACATTTTCCTCTCTTTCCTGAGCCAAACCTGGGCACAGCATGCAAGATTTTCTCAGAGGTGACCTGTGATTTGTTGCTTTGAATTTCCTCCCACAAGAGTTGAATATGCAGGAACTGTGCAGTCATGTGTCTTCATCCCTCTTCCCACCCTTCAGCAAGCTGGTTTTTTGACCCCCAAAAGACATAATCCTTGTGTGTCTTTCCACTGCTTTTGTAGGTTTTCTCACAATAACCAGGAACAACTGAGAAAAAAGGCTATCCAAATATTTACTGTCTTTCACTGAGGCCAGAGATCAGTCTCCAGAGTGTAGAGAGACCTCCATGAAGACTAAAAAGCAAAGAGCAGTCTTGAAATGTCAGCTTTTCCCAACATTAGAGATTAGTTTTTCAGGAAACAAAGTCCTGCCAAGCATTGTTCTAACACAAGAGTGTTTATTAAAGGAGCAGACTTGCTCACATCTCCTTTCCAGAAACCCAGATGTTGTATATGACACATGACCCAGCTTCTAGGTTGTGAACTAGACTTAATCCTCTTTCAGAGGTGCAAAATGCAAGGGTGACAGAGTTAAAAAAAAAAAAAAGGTGATCTTGCCACAAAGCTCAAGATTTTAAAAGCATAATAACTGTATTTTTTAGATAGTCAGAACTTAGTGAACCATTGAAAGGACCCAGCTCATTGAGCAGAGTTGAACAGATGGAATTCCAGCCTTGCTATGCTTGGGTGACTCTCTGAACAATACAAAACCTTCCTTCAAAGCTGTCTCCACCAAGCTTCCAGCCTCATGTGTGTAACAGTTGGGGATGTTCTGGTCAATTCTCAGTTCAACTCACCACGTCTTAGGGTAGAGTAGGTGACAGACTCTTAGCATTGGGCTATTGCTTGGGGTTATTCATTAGGGCTTTTAAAACTCCTGCTGTTTTGTTTCAGACAAAAAATTAAAAAAATCCTGTACTATGGAGTTTTGTTTTGTTTTGTTTTGTTTTTGGAAAATGCCTCACCACATTCTAGTGTCAAAAATGTGATGGGCATTTCTCCTTTTTCCATTTTACTTGCCTACCACTGAATGTTGACAAAATGTATTTACTTCATTTTTGTGACTTACAGCAAGCCCCTTGCTCAGCAACTCTGAGGGACATGGTGGCCCAGTGGCTGCAAGAGAGAAACCAGCAGTACCACATGTAAGCTGGCTGCTACATTGGGGAGATGAGACAGAAGAGAAAGTAATTACGGGGAAAATAAGAATAAATATGGTCAGAAAGCTGCCATCATTTCCTGTGGCACAAGAGCAGAGAAAGATGATGGATGGAAGGCTTTGGGTAAGGTATTGATTTGCTAAATCAGAGTTGAGCGTGGCCGAGACCTCCTCTTGGAGCTGTAGTGTTGCAAGTTCTCCTAATAGCAAACTGTTCAGGGGTCTAATGCTCATGGACTGACACCAAGAAGCAAGCTTGGGTGAGGCGAGCTTCAAGCTAAGTGCAGGAAGGTGTGCACAGAAATACTGTAGGGCTTTAATCTTCCCACATGCCTGAACACCTTAGAAAACTGGCTCTATTTCAGATTCATTTTGAAATGCCTGTAGCAAGCTCTTCACTTCTCTTGGTTAGAAAAGTTTTACGGTCTCAGTGTTTTTTTCTTTTATAGTAAACTGGGAGTTTATCGATTAGATATGATTTGGGAAGAGAAGGGCCTGTACTAGTATATCAAAGAGCAGCTACAGAAAAACAGGGTGCCAAAGCCATGCAACCTGGAATGTTGTTAGGTTAGGTATCAGAGTGCTGATAGGCACAGATAGGGAAATACTCATCCACTGTGGAAGACAAAAGCATCATCTGAAATAGTGAGGTGTCTGAAAAAAGGAGCATGGTGTGGGCAGCTGCAGAGAAGGGTTGGGATGCTGGTCAGGGGGACGAAGACCTTTTTGTCTGCAAGACCAGAAGGGAGGCATTTGTGTAAAATCCCAGAGGTTCTGAAGAGATACTTTCCTTATGGCTGTGTGCATCCACAAGGCTCCATCATAAAGCTGAGTGTAACATGACCAGACAGGAAGCTGGGGTAGCCTGATTGCTGCCTCACAGCCCCATTTTCTGTCCTGTCTGAACCAGGACACTTGACAACAAGCTACCCTGACTGTGATCCTCTACATAGCCCCTGAGCCTTGCAGCAGGCACCCTGCAGACTAGGAGAGCAGCCATCACTTGCCCCCCCACCATCAGCATGCAAGCTCTTGGATGTGCTTTCCTTGCCAGAGAGACAGCAGGGGAGGCATTGCTGGCCACCCCTGTCCAGATCACCTCCTCTTGGGAGGCTGCAAATTCTCTTCTGGAGGCACATAATCTTTGCTAAGCCTCTGCTCCCTCCAGAGTGGTATCCGTTTAACTGACAGAGAGATGGGAAAAGCAATCATCTTGTTTGATCCAGCGGGAAGCTGGACAAGGAGAAACTATCCCCAGTATAGTAATGCCTGGCATGAGCCTAGTAAGCGTTATAATTAGGTGGCATTAATTAGTGCTGGAAAAAACTGTTGTGTTTTAAACCAAGCTTTTGGTTAAAATAAAGGAGCAGAATGCTTCTCTTGTATATATATTTTAAAAAAAACCTCCCATGTATATTTTCTTGTTTTACTAGTAGGGATTTTTAATCAGTTGAATGAACTTGTATGTACTAGTTAACTTTGCTGGAGTTTAGTGGTTGTATTTAAAGCAGATTTTATCCTAGAATGATATTAATTTGATAGGATCCCTGATCTGTAAAACCATTGGTTATCTTGGTCTCTCCTGATAAGAAAAAAAAAGTGCCGAGGGTTTCCAGTTGGTGAGCACATTTGGGCAGAATCTTTCACACGTCACAAATTGCAGATGGGAGGCAGTGATCTCGAACATGCAGTCACATTGCGTGACCATCTGACACCTTCCATTTAGAAAAATAATACTTTCCTCACAGCATACGCTCCCTGCTGCAACCAGCACCAAAAATTATGCCTGGGAGAGCTGTTCCTCCTAGACTAAGGTCTTAAATATTTCTTAGGCTGCTTTTAAAAGATTCATGCAGCAGCACAACCTCACTCACATCCTGCTAAACCAGAGAAAATACTGAAATTCTTCCCCAGACAGTGTTAATCACAAAATAGCTGAAAAGAACAAAAGGGGGGGAGAAACAGCAGGAAAATTATACACTCACACTAGCAAGGTGAACAATGGAAGGCTCTTGTTGTATGAGTAATTCAAACAAGCCCATGTAAAACACCACATAGAGTTATTTCCTATCACTTCCAGCTTCTCAGCTCCATAAAATCCTGCAACTGAGGGGAAGTTCAGCTTTCAGGCACCCTGGTTTTGTGCATAATTCCTTTTGACAATGTGGGGTACCGACACTCATTTGTTTGAAATGACAATGACCATTTCAGGGTGTCCCTTGCTATATATTGAGGTGTCAATAGTGATAAAAAAAAAATTAAAAAAATCTTTACTGTTTAAGGACAAAGCCATGTGAATTTAAAGGCTGACATCTTGCACTAACCTATTGTGTCCTCTTTGTTACCATGTCCCACTAAATACTAAGAATAAAAATTGCCAGCATTCATTCTTGCTACCCAGATTACAAGACTGAGTACAAACACATTTTTTAACCCATTATATTATCAGCATTAGGGTGGTGTGACCTGAAACAGGAGGCAGCTCCTGCTGTCCTACCTGACCTTACCAAGTGTAGCTATCTGAAAGACTGGGCTATGTTTTCCCTTTTGTCTGCTGAGCAGATGTGTCCCAGCAGCCAAATCAGCCAAGCACTTAATTTTTGCAGAGTGCCTTCCTCTCCACATCACATCATCACCATTTCAGGTCTTACATCCTCTATCTCAGTTCAGTCTCAAACTCAGTGCCTGAGTGCCATTGATATCCATGAAAAAGAAGTGCCCAGGTAGCTGTTAAAGTGTCTCTCTAGAGAGTGGGGCACTGGTTGTTTGCTGCACTGGTGAAATTTAGCAAATTGATGTTAGGGCAAACAACTCTCCCACTCTGTACAGGGATATGTCCTTCTGGCTGCTGTGAGTGTGACATGAGCCACAGCACAGCCCTGCAAGAGCCTCTCACCTCCATCCAAGAGGGCTAAGTCAGGTCCTAAAACCCTAGCAGGGACTTCCCCAGACTCCAGGAGTTTTAATTACAGTTTTGTCTCACTGAAGATTTCTGGCCATCAGGATTGACCTGAGCTCTCCAAGCAGTGTTGCAAACACCCATCATGCAGAAATAGCAATTAGTGTCTGTCACCATGGGCCAAGTTTGAACTCATGGACCAGAGAGGAAAGGCTCTATCTTCTCTCCTGTCTTCTGGCACAGCATTTCAGTGCCCTGAGCCCTGAACTGCCTCTTGAGAAATTGCCTTCTCTAAGCTTCCGTCTTGTTCTTTCCAGCCCAGGCCTCCATAGAACTCCTTCTCACAGCATCCTCTCTTGCAAGGTCCTCCTTGCTAAGCAGTTGCAATGCTGCAGCTATATGAAGACTCTGTGCTGCTTTCACAAGGCATGTGTGACCTCTGGGCACAGTGTTACCCCCTGCCTCACTCCTGGCTGAGGACTGTGAGCTGGTTCCCTGACAAAGCAGTGTGTGCTGCACCTCAAGCACTCACGTTATGTATGGTGTATAGGTGGTATGTCTATACCAGGACCTACAGACTTGGGAGTATCACGCATCAAAGCTGGGAGGACAAGAGGACTGGTTCATGGCAGATAGCCAAAGCTGAAGTGAGGGAGATGTGCAGCTGCTTAACTACTCCTCTAGCCCCTGCTGTGGACCTGAAGATCACCACAGCTGGTGCACCCTCACGGGTGGGTCTCACCTGTCTGGTGTTTGGCTAGACAGAGACCCCTTCTGTCCCTTCCACCAACAGCCATGCTATTCATGCTGCTGCTCCTAGCCTCACAATCAGCCTCTCTACCTACCTACATGGCCATCGGACCACCTTCTTGTAGAGCAGAGGTTGCAGTTTTAGGGTGTTGAAGAACTGGTCCACTTTGGGCACCATGACAAAATTTCTCCCCTCAGATCCAAAAGTGTCAGATCCTGATGAACCTCATTCCATGGGACTATTTAAGCAGAATATGGACTTAAATGTTTTTGTTTTAACAGTTTATAGGCATGTATTTAGATCATCACAGCCTACGACTGTTGCCTAGTGAGGATTACAGGCTTTAGGTGTAGCTCCCAAAAGCAAAGGTCAAATGGTGGTCCTAATGTTCATCAGAGAAATAAAAAGTCCTAATGACTTCCCAGAATGAGCCCTCCTTCCCACTGTGGTACTGTCTTCAGGAGGGATCCTGGGGACAGCCAGAATGAAAGCCAAGTCGTCCCTGTGGCTAGGAACAGCATATCTTATTTTGGGGCAAATGGTTGGATACCCAAAACCTGGATTTTCCCTTCTCCAATCCCATTTTTCTGATCTGTTAGCTTGAAAGTTGTAACCTGCTGCTTACATCTCATCCTTGTGCCTGCCAGGAGTCATGGCCGTGTCTGGATCAGCAAGGCTGAGCCAACTGGTGAACTTGTCTCATTATCTCCTTGCCGAAAACTTACAAGCGTTACTTATTCTTGGATACTTGTACTATTTATGCTTTTCCTACCCAGAAGATTAGCTCAGGCATAGCAGAGCTCAGAGCACAAACCCATCTTTTGGCATTAACTTAGCCTGGGCTGGCTGTCATTTTACAGTATTTGCACAAAAAGAGTAACTAGCAACAGCACTTACAAATCATAGATTATATTGTATTGGTTTCGCTGATATTGTTTGCTTTAAACTTATATCGTGCCTTAAACTTATATTGTGCTTTAAATGTCAGCCAATAAAATTATTAGGGCAAGGTTTGCCCTCAGTTTACAGCCCCTCTCCCCAGCATCTTATAAGAGAAGCTGCTGTGCAGTTGTCCTCATCTCTCTGTAATTGTGCAGTAGAAGCCAGGCTCAGTGTCTAGAGAATCATGACATAGCCTGGAGCTGTTTCACTACTAGACAAGATCCCCATTTGGAAATCCAGGTACATAACCAGGCAAAGTGCATTAGAAATCTGCATTTTGTTTGATCTACCTATTCACGCCACCATGACCCCCACCCTAAGTCCCTGACATCTGTCTGGGTACAGCAACACAAAAGGGAATAAGGGACTAAAAAGCCTACCTTCTCTTTGGCAGTAGGCTATTCTGAGTTGCCTTCTAAGCCTAAAGAAGACTGCTTCTTTTTCTAGGAGAGTACTTTATTAATGAATTCTTTTTGACTGTTAATATCCTCTCTCATGAGTTGCTTTGCATTTTACTAGTCTGTCCTCACATTTCCTGCAATACACAGCTCTTAAATAGCTTCAGCCGTGCATACAGAACTTTCTGTGGATGTTCCTAATCTGTGAAAATAAGATCTGTAGCAGAGAAACTGATGCAGTCCTAAGCACAGAGATGCCAGTGACACTTCTTCAGGGCTTTTAAACTGGTAAATATGATCTTATTTTGGCTTGTGACAAATCTCAGTGATGAAATGTCAGCAGTGTTTACACAGAAGTCTCCCTATCACAGACAGTGTAAAATTAACCCTTTCTAGCACCACTATCAGGACAGAACAGAGCTTTTGTGCTTTTCTGTGAGGACTGGGCCGGCAGAAAGGAAGGAAACAGGTGTGGGCAGAGACCTTCTGAAATTGACCCTGCTCTGTGTGACAAACTGAACAAAACATGAGTTGCTTAAGAGCTGTCCTGGACAGATTTTTTTCAGACAGAGCCGGTGAAGGCAACACCACAATCTGTCCAGAATTCCTGAAGAGATGTTTGAATAAAAATCACAGCTATCTTCAGGCTCAACTTTGCCATCACATACATGATCCCCAGGTCTCTCAGCTTCCATAGGATAGGTTAGGTATTAGACAAAGCTGGACCAAGTTTCAGAGGGAAACCTAAAATATATTTTGCCATGTAACCCTCTGACTGCACATGAACAGGGCACATGGTGGTCTGGGGATATGAAGGCAGATACAGCCCACTTCAAGGAGCAGGCAGCATAAAAGAAGCTACCAGGATCCTTCTGTTAAAGGTCCTGACTGTTGAGTATTAGGTCTGTAGTGTATATTATATCACTACAGTGACAGAAATAGTCCATGAAAGAAGCAGAGAACCTGCAAGAGTAGGGAATGGGTAGCCAGAGCTGAGTGGGTTGGAGGGAGGCAAGATGGGAGGAATACACAAGTGATAAAAAAGCATTAACACTTCCCTCAGGAAGAGGCAAGTCAAAAAAAGCCTAGGAGAAAATGAGACCTGAAGATCCAGTTCTAAGAGAGCCACAGAGGCATCTAAGTGAGGAATGCTGAAGGTATCTCTGCAGAGGGAAAGAAGCAAGTGACAAGTACTGTGGTGTTCTATGTGAGATTACGCTAAAGAGGGAGGCAGGACAGGGGAAAAGAAAAAATGTTCTGTGGAGTCATGATGCAGATCAGAACTTTTTGTAACTGCAACAGCAGAAAAACAAACAAACAAACAAAAAACACAGGGAAAAAAGAGGATTTTAGGAGCATGAGACGGTAAAAGAGTGGAACTGGTCTCTCATGGGCCTGGGAGAGCAGAGAGAGGAAGCCACAGGTTTGTACAGTGGGGAAGCACAAGGAAGTGACAGCAGCCTGGGCATGCTGATGAAAAACTCCTCTCTAGTCTTGCATTTCTTAATGGAGATGAAGATGGAGCTCCAGCAATAGCTTGTGCTGGAAACTGTGCTGGAAAATCACAGAGCCTCTCCTGCACTGCAGCAGGGGCAGTTTGTAAACTGTGTCACCCTGAGGTCAGGAGATAACGGAAGCAGTGGGTGCCTTGCACAAAACAGGCAAACTTTGGGAGGCAGAATGCCTTGGGCAAACCTGACTGCTAACTAAAATAGCTGTAAAGCTGAATTGTAAGAACCGTTCAGCTTTGAGCTTATGTGGCAGTACATATATACAATTATATACTCTTTTTTTCTTTCTTGTAGGTTTTGTTTGGGGAAAAGAGGAATGCTAGCTGTGTCTGGGAAGCCATGGTGTTCCCTACACTGGTAAGGGAGGAAAGTGTTAAGGAGGAAAAAATTACTTAGTCAGAGCTATTATCCTGGTTCTTTCAAAGACTTTGTTACAGCATCAACATCTTTCTCCTTCTAGACACACGGAGTGTCTCTAGCTCCTCTGAAAGTTTAAGGTATGCACAGACAATTAGGTGCTTTGAAAATTATCAAGTATCATACTCATCATGTGAGCTGAGTCCTTAAATGCTGTATGGATACAACTGCCCTATGGCTTTCAATTCTGAATGCAAGCTCAATTAAACACAACTATCAAAAGCAGTCTAGATATGGCCTCTGTGTCTCAGTTCATGCTTTGGCAAAATGCAGGTACCTTTTGCTCACAAACAAGTATGATAAGGCATAACACTTCATACCTGATGCAGGACACACCAAAAAGCCAAAAAACAGTGAGAAGAAACAGAAAAATAACAACAGGAGGGCTGAAAAAAAGCAGGTGAGAAAAGTAGGAGTATAAAAGAAATTTACTGTATGGGGATGGAGGAGAGGCACAGACAAGGGCAATCTGGCACCAACAGGATCACATTGAAATCACCCATACACTTTCCTCTGTCCTACAGCAAGATGGCAGCCCCTGGGCCACCACAGAGCTAAGCTGTGCCTGACCAAACAGGGCTTTCCAAGTGGGGTTAGAGTCTGGAGGCAATTCACTCTCACGCATTCATTAAGTTCTGTGGTTCCATACCAAAAACGTTTCACAAATCCAGTATTTTTTGTACTGTATGATGTCATGGGGAAAAAAAAAAAAAAAAAAAAAAAAGTGTTATATTGGGGCAGGAGGGATCTGGATGTTCCCTTCCCAACACACTTCTCTTTTGGGCCTTTGCTTTAGGTTTCAAATGCCCTTTACGGAGATAGAAACTGCAGTCCTGTTCCTAAGGCTTTTGAGTATCCAAACTCCTCTCTCCTTGCTTTTTGGTCACTGGTTGTGCTCCTCAGAGGCCATTTTGTCATGTTGTAAGGTAAAACAAGGCTGTAACCCAGATTCTGGTCTCTTGGGTGCTGTGGCTCAGCTGCATATACTAATGTTGGTTGGGGTTTCACTGTTTCCACCCTTCCTACTGTTCTTGTAAATTTGATTTCCCACTGCAACACATAAAGAGCAACAATACATGCTCCTAGGCATCATCTCTCACCTGTTTGTCCTCAGCCATGAGAAAAAGTCCCTTTTAAAAGCACCTTGCTTGTATTAATTTGGCTTCTACTCTTTTTAATATTATTTAATATTTTGGTTGCCTTTTTCTATTATTCTTTCCCGAAGACCTTAGATAAATCACAGAACAGTAAACAGAGATGCAGTTACCTCCCGGGACAATAAAAGCTAGGGGTCAAATGAAGAAGAAAACATCACTTCAAGGTAGGCCTATAAAATCTTGTGCATTTCAGGGGCAGCACAGGAGTCTGCGGTACAAATGTCTGACTTAACAGCTGGTTGCCATGTCCTACAAACATTTTCCTGCTGCAAGTACCTTGGAAGGCATTTTAAGGCCAGTGCCAGCTAAGAAAGTCAGTCCAACAGGCAGCCCTGAAAGATCACAGGAGTCCTGAATGCAGATTTATAGCCAAAGGAGACTTTTATATTTCACGTTGTAGGATTATTCAGGATTTCGTAGCACTTCACACCAGTTAAGAGTATGTTATGCATGTGTGGTATTCTACATTTTTCATTGGTTCCTTAGAGGTTCTTCTCTGTCCCTCTCCACTTGTTTCCTCAATGGCAAGCAAATGTGCTCATCAGCTGAGAGAACTGATTCTTGCCTGCATCTCTTTTTGGTTACATACAGAGCAGGGAGAGCAAAACAAGCATGGTGTCAGCCTTGAGAAGAGAATCCCTATCTTTAGAGTCCTGCCCAACTTACTTATTGTCATGAGAGACAATAACAATTCTAAAGATGAAACAGACAGCTCAGTGATGACAGCTTTGCTCCTTGGAAAGAGATAAAGGATTTTGAAAGGTTCCAGAATATTTTTTAATGAGATCACTTTGCCCATGACAGAAATGGGGCCATTGTGGTGGTAGGATACTAAAATTGAGGAATAACAGCTCACCACATTATTCCAGGGCTTGCAAGAGACATATGACCACCTGATCCTATTTCAGCAACTCATCTTCTATGCAAAACTTACATCTATTTGCTGTTCCTTTCTTAGCAGAGGAAAAGCTTTTATGAAGGTGCTCATCTGCCCCACACTAATATTTTTAAAGGCTTCAAGGTTTCTGCCAGACATCTGTGTGAACTTTCTTTCTTCAGACAACTCAAGAATACTTTGCAAATATTTTTATTGTAATTCCAGTGGCCACAGCATAGGCAGCATCCAGACACGGCTCACTGGACTGGAGAGATGGAGAGGGTGGAATTTAGCCCCCCACGTGCTTCACCAGGCTGTGCCCTGCCAAGCTTTCTTCTGCCTTGCCTCCTTGGAGCTGCCCTCTGCTTGAGAGTTAAAAGAAAACTGCAGCCACATTATGGAGGCCAGCAGCATGAAAGTACAGTGCAAGAAGCATTTGTCACCATGAATAAACAGTGAAATGCATTTTTTTTAAAGCTGCTAATTCCACTTGGCATTTCTGAGCCCAGTGTTGGAAACATCCATCTTGTTAAAAAGTGATGTCATTTGTGACACCAGCAGTATTAGAAGAGACTGCAAACGAGTTTTCAACCTGCTTTAATAATGATTTAACAACCAGGGAAGTAATCAATATTTTAGGGATAAATTTTCCACTCTGCCTTTAGCAGACTCCATTTCTTCCCATTCAGAACCGTGTCTACAGATCTGCAGGTGAAAATACCTGAATGCACGTGTCAAAAATGTGCAGGTGAAATATTACACCTGCAACACTTACTGCCCAACACCAAATTTATACTGTGAATTTATAAAGTGAATTAAAAACACCTTTGTCTTTTCTCAGTCTCTGATAAAACAAATACCAAATCCTTCTGATGAACCTATAAAATACATCTTTATACCTTTTTTTCACTCTCATATTTTTGTGTTTAAAAACAACAAAAGAAGCCAGGGAGTTTTTGATGCAGTGCAATATTTAGCACAAGGCACCACAATGTCATTAACTGATAGAATTGGATGACATTTGGATTTCACACGCTGGTCACAAAATTAGATTATGGCATTCTAAACTGCTTGGGTAATTCATGTGCAGATGCTTTTTCAAAAAGTGGGTAATCCAAACTGATTGGTTTATAAAGGAAAAAAAAAAAAAAAAAAAAAGGAAAGAAGTTCAGGTTTCTTCTTTTTTTAATGTGGATTCATTCCATAGTTATGCCACTAAAAGCAAAAGCCTTTCATTTGGCTTTGGGCTTTTGTTTGTTTTGCTAAGTGAATTGTTCTTGTGCAATTTCATTCGTATATAGGAAATTGTAAGATTATTTAATCATAGGCAAAGTTCCAGAAAAGGTAAGTGTGGAATCTGTCTTCCCTTCTCAGGAAAAATAGACCATTTTTTTCTGAAGTAAGTAGTAATTAGATTAGTTAGTGTCTTAAATATCTTTTTTATTTGGTTTGTTGGGTTTTTTTACTGCATTTTACTTTGCAAGCCTGAGTCACTCAAATTCACTACTCCCCTCAAAAATCTTGGTCCTGCAGCAAAATTTTGTGTATGACCTCATTTCCCTTTTTTTAATATATGTCCCAGCTGGATTACTTGATTTTAGGCTCCAAAATATGTTATTATTGATAATAAGTCATAGTAATGCTAATAGTAGTATAATGAACTTTGGTTGTTTTATGAGAAGTTTAAAAAAGAGATTATTTTTTACAATCTTTTAGTTAATTAGAAAATAATTAGACAAAGTGTATCCTATGAGGAAAGGGTGAGAGGGCTGGGTTTGTTTAGCCTCGGGGAGATTGAGGGGGGATCTCATAAATGCTTATAAATATCTAAAGGGCAGGTATCAGGAGGATGGGCCCACTATCTTTTCCTCAGTGTTCAGTGACAGGTTAAGGGGCAATGGGCACAAGCTGGAACATGGGAGGTTCAAGTTAAATGTAAGGAAAAACTTTACTGTGAGAGTAACAGAGCACTGGAACAGGCTGCCCAGAGAGGTTGTGGAGCCTCCTTCTCTGGAGACATTCAAACCCTGCCTGGACACTTTCCTGTGTTATCTATGACTCTATCCAAACAGTCATTTTCTGAGGGCCTTGCTCCATGTGTGTTCAGATCATTAAGTCACACTCCCACTTTGAAGTTAATGGGAGTCTCTTTACCTGTAGCACTGTAGGATTTGATCCAAGATTGTGAATATCACAATATTGATGAATAATTTTGCCAGCTTTTTAAATTAAAATCCATGTGGGTATTTGGCCAGCAAATATTTTGTGGCAATATTAAAAATCTCATTTTTCTCTCGTGAGAATAATAGCTACATTTTCCTTTCAGAGTACATGTGATAACACGCCTTTGGAAACTGATGCTTACCTCACCTGGAGCTGGATTATTCATTAGTGGCAAGGTAATTGTATTATACCACACAGGAGGTGTGCTGAACTTCATCTCAAAACTTGACGTCATACACAATAACGTGTAAAAAGAACCAAATGAGCTTTCACTTATCTCATTTTTCAGACTTTCTGAGTCTAGAGGCAGACCATGTATCATAAAACACATCTGGGGAAGCCAAGACCAAGCCTGGTCCAGAGCATAAGTCACAGGTGAGCACACCTGGACCAGGTGTAGAGGAAAGCTTCGGAGGAGACAGGAAAGAGGTGCATTCAGGGAGGATGCTGTGCACCTTTATGTTGCTGTGTGGCTGTCAGCTTTGCAAAGAAGTGAGGTGGGAGAAGAAGGGGTCCCTTGCCAACAGGCCAGACATCAGGAGGAGTAACATTTCCTAGTAAGTGAAAGAAATTAATAAGGAGTCTGTGAATAGAGCACAGCATGAAATGGAGTGAGAGTCCTCTTGATAACAAGTGGAAACTGGTAAATCCCTACAATGGGATTTTGCTTAAATGATGTGCTACAGTAAAAGCTAGCTCAGTTGGGGGATCAGAGATGGAAGATGACAGTAGGAGTCCCAGAAAGCTAAACGTTCTTTCCTCCAGTCTTTACTCTAAATTTATCTTGGATTTCATTAGAAACCAGAACTGTATGGTGCCGGTGGCGAGGGAAGCGAGCAGTCCAGAATCAATGTGATTGATAAAGCAAGCTTCGATTTATTGAATACACAGTGTTACTTTTATACCCTTTTCCAAACCTACATGTAGTGAATTCATTGGATAGTAACTATTTGTAGTGATTTCACTGGACAGCAACTACTTGCAGTGATTTTACTGGATAGTAACACACATCTGAGTTCCAGGGTTCTTCCTTGTTTTCTATCATTCTACTTCTCTACCTTGTCCTTGAGTTAGTTTAAGCTAACAGAGATTGTTTATACTTGTGTTAGGCTAAAAAAAGAGATTGCTTGTACAGCTGCTATTTGTGCTACACTCTCAAGGCCTCTCAAGGAGATAGCAGGGGCCCATGGCCCTGCTGCTCAAGCCATTCTGCAACAGTATGGAAAGGAATATCCTTTCTGACTGCTCTTCACTCATCCTCAGGAAACAACAGCTATGACCCTACTAGTAATTTAAGGTATTATTGACTTGTAGGATTTTTGTGCCTCTATGCAACCGTGCATGTGCCAGAGAAAGTATGTGAGAAACACCCATCCTCAGTACAAGGCACCAGCCCAATATTTCTAATCTGGCAAGTTTGGAAATGTGGGAAGCAGAGAAAATGTTTTCTTGCATGTGGTGCAGAAAGACCCTTTTGGTAAGAAGAAAGGTTTAGGCAGGATGTCATGGGTATGAAGACAAATGTTTCAGTCATCCTTCTGAGCCCATTTCCAGTTATGTGAGTGTCTATGTGTCCTCTTGCAAAGAAAAGCCTTCAAAACTTGAAGCAGGCAATAGCAC
This sequence comes from Apus apus, assembly GCF_020740795.1. NCBI lineage: Eukaryota > Metazoa > Chordata > Aves > Apodiformes > Apodidae > Apus > Apus apus. The sequence continues at coordinate 112,240,158 of NC_067283.1, read as the reverse complement.
ATACTCATGGCAGAGAGGCTGGCGCAACTGCTGGGAAGTGCAAATGGTCCATAGTGCAGGCTGCCATATAGTGTCCATTTATCCTACCACCCAGTCAACCTCAGGAGCCAAGGAGGGGAGCCCAGTCCACACTTGGATAGGAGATCACTTGGGAATCCTTGGTGAACCATGATGCTGAGGAAGCTCCAGCTTCCTATTGAATGTGAGAAGGATGCCAAGCACAGGGTGTTGCCCTCGTGAGCTATGCAAGTCACGCACAAAAAAGGGATGAAAATTAATTTTGGCTCTCCACACTGAGCTGGTGGGGCTGTCCAGTCAACCTAACACTGCAGTATGAAGTTACAGTAAGACAGCAATGGTGAAGTCTTATTTGTCCCCAAAGAGCCTTGGAAGAATTTATGTTTAAATGTACCTGACCAGAACACTCTGTCAGAACAGGTTGTAATTGGAATACATTATTTCCATTATTTGGCATCCTCCCATGAAATATGCCCCAGAGGTCTCCACTAGGCTTCCTCCACTTTTTTCTGAAGATATGAATCCACAGCTTCCCAAAGCTACCCATTTTCCCATATTCCCTAAATTTACTGAGCAAAATATCTGCCAAGAACTTTGCCAAACCAGAACTCTTCCAATGTTACCTCTGTAAGAAATGAAACAATCCACTCCTACACCCCAGAAAACACCCCAGTTCGGGAATTTTCATTTTTATTTGGAATAAGAAGTATTTTGAATATGTAAGCACCCCTGCATGACTTTGTTGCTAACTAGGAAGCAAATTATGATTTTTCAGAAGTCTTTATTCTTAATATTTCTACCATGTATGTGTTCTAGAAAGGAAGAGTGAGTATGAAGAAGAGCATCATGTCACACAGATCTAGGGGTTCACTGAAGGGCAGCAAACTCTGTGGAAAGAAGACAGCCATGGGGCTATACATAGACCATTGGTTACAGGCTACAATGCTCATGTTGGGCTTCCTGTTGTCTGATTCTATTGAAGGTGTGCTGGGCCTTTGAAAGCCTGAGAAGTACAGGAGCAAGTGGTGACAAAAAGTTTAATGATTACAGGATGGTATGCCACATCACATGTTCTTGGTCCTGACACAGCTCCTGACCTGTTACATGACTGTAAGCAAATTCTTTTACCGTTCCAGTCCAAATCCTACAGTCTGCATCCAGGCAAAACCGTCATTGCAATACAATTCTGTCTCACTGAATGCTTTATGGGTAACCACAATAACACTCTTTCCCTCCTCTTGCCCACAGCAAGATCTTCTGGTACCATAGCTCCCTGAGGGGCAAGGCTAAATGTGGCACAGTTTGGCGACAGGCTGTGATGAAAATAAAATCTGAACACCAGTGTATAGCAGTAGTGACCCACTTTCACTCTTTATTTCCTCCTCTCATCTCTAGTTCTCAAAAATCACTTGCCTCTAGCATTGTCACTTCTTTAACTCCCAGCCTAGAAGATCTGCTGTGCCAGAGCACCCCATGACTCGGAGAGATCCAAAAAGCCTGAGCTTAGCAGCATGCCTACTGAACTGAGACAAATAAGATGAGCAGGTCAGTCTGACGAGCTAATCAGAACTCTCCTCTAGGAAAGATTATGCTTCCAGGACATACTCCACATATTGCAGAAAGCATGTGGAATAAAGCCAAGGCAGAGATACCAACTCCAGCATAACCCATGTTCTCTCAGTCTGGTACATCCTCAAGGACAGTTTGTCTTTTGACCTAATGCTCAGAACCTTTAAAAGTACAAAATCTCTTCCCTTCCTTTTCAGTGGGGGAGTGTTTCTTATCCCATCACTTTCTCTGGTCCCAACAGTGGGAATTCTGCAGCTACTGAAATAATGTCTCTAAATTACTAAGTAGGTACAAGACAAAGCCTCTGATATTACTCACATCTCTGTGGGAGCCCTTACGACCTGTATTTGTGACCCTAGTGAGCCTTGGAAGGTTACTTAGCTCTGGCAAAAGGACTGAACTTAATACTTCACTTCTCTGTCTCAGGCAAGAAGAGCATATGCTGTGACTGAAGAGCTGTAGATGGTACCTGTTGAGTCTACACAGCTTCATGAATGTTGCTTCAACTTCAAGTCTGGTAACACTGCTGAGGAAAACATCCTCAAGTCTGAAACTCAACACGCCTCTAATTTATTTTTTTCTTAAACACCCTACAGCACATTTCTCAGTCTTGATAGCACAACAGAAGGTTTCTGTTGAAGGAGCAAATAATCTGTTGATTTATATTCCCATATTTTCTTACCTGAGCTGCTATTACCTAGACTTACTGTTTATCAGTAGTCATGTTCAAATACCAAAATTACAGCATGTTGGCTAAATGGCTTGCTGGGACTGACCCATCATTCATATCTAGCAGTGGTCACATCCATTCCATGCATGGTTTGGCCTTCCATGGCTTTAGGAGTATGGTAGATAACTGACAAACAGCAGCCCCCATCTGCCACAGTGCATCCACATACATCTGGCCAACACATCTGCGAACCCCTTTCGAAAACAAAAATCATGCAGCCCTTCTAAGACAAGCCATTAAATGAGGTGGCAAGATTTTATTTTCCTTTGCTTTCCTTGTGTTTTGCTTAGAATAATTAATGCTAAGTCTCCATTTCAGAATTTCAAAGATTGCTATTTTGCTTTGGGTCACAAGTGAAACAGCCTTTTTATGTTCTATTCTCCTTGGTAATTTTTGCATTGAACAGGAATAGTAAGACTTTGCAGATCAATACGTACTAAGGGAAGATCTGTAAGAAAAATAATGCCATGCTTATCTGCAACATGCCTTTTCAATAAGACTCACCTACCACTGTTTTTCAGTTTCTGTAGCACCAAATCCACATGCAGGTCTAACACTGAAAATAAATAAGCAGTGACTTGTGTGTGTTTATAGTATGGCAGATACTGGGGCAGATCGTCAGCTGGTGTAAATCAGCCTAGGTCCATTGACTTTAATGGAAACTTGCCAACTTACCCCAGCTGAGAATCTGATTATGGTTTTGCAAGTTCTTGCATTAAAGATAAGCATTCACATTCTGCTCTGTTAGACTGGTGTAAGTGGGAGTAACTTTACTGAAATATCTGGAGTCTTGCTAGATGTACCCTACCTGGAGAGCAGAATTCACTTTGAAATCATAATGACAAGTAAAGCAGTTTTTACTTCTTCTACATTTAATCTCTTTCCTTTTCCTTTCCTTTAAAAGAAAAAATAAATTTAAAAAAAAATCAGGCTGTGATGGAAATTCTCAACTAAATATTTTCTTCTCTGACTCTCATTTCCAGGCTTTGTGCAAACAGTTTATTTGATTTGACACCTACTGCACAAAAGGTTGCCCCTTCTGTTCTATCAAGGCTGGTATCAAGAAAAGAGAGAGAAAAAATGCACAGCTGGTAATACAGAGAACCCAAAAATATACAAAGACGTACCAGAGGGAATAGTCATCAACATAAAGTGAACAAGCACCCAGACTATTGATTACATGCTGCTCACAGAACACTAGGCATTTCTGCCAACTTCTTTCCACTCTTACACTGAGCTGCAGACAGCATGTTGTACTTTGCATCATCAGTTTTGATGAATAATGCACTGATAAACACTGCAGCCAATATTCTGGAGGAGCTGAGAAGCCAGATGTCATCTGGACCTCCAATAGTTTTAACCCTGGGTCTCTGACAGACACTGAAATAAACACTAGACATGCACGGCAGAATGGGCAATGCCCAAATGCGAGTTTAGGTACAATATTAAGCTGGCAGGCATATGAAAAATGAACAGCCATCGTAATCCTTTCATCAACAACTTCCAGAGGTGCTGAGATAGTGAGAAAGCAGCACCCCGGTGTGAGCTGCTCACTGGAAACACCTGCCAGGTGCAGCATCCCTGTGTAAGAAGGGGTGCCCAGACAAAAGGAACACTGTTATCTGTGTCAGCTCATCCCTGCGAGGCGCTGCCAGGCTCCATTTTGAAGGGAGCAAGTGAAGGGCTCGGCAGGCTCGGCCTCCTGGGGAAGCAGGATCGCTGTTCGGAAGAGCAGATGTGTTCTTGCCGTGGCTATGGGCTGGATGTGTTGGGATGGCAATCTGCTGGGCACCTAAGGGATAGGCAGAGCCTTTCTGCTCACAGCCAGTAATGCGTGGTGAGGTTTCTCAAGCAGTTAAACCTCATTCATTATTTATCTTACATGTACCCTCACCAGTGAGGCCTAGCTTTTCTAAGCAACTTCTGGGCCCCCCTTGGTGTCCTCACTGGTAAGGCCAATGCTCAGGGGGCCTCAGGCTTGTGAAGGTTCCATTCCAGCGAGTCTCAGGTACCCTTTAAAATCTCACACACTTTAGCAACATCATCAGTGAGATTATACAGTTTTGGGAGTAAACTATTCTGCCCACCCACCTCAATAACCCAAGATCTCAGCATGCCACATCAAGAATAAAACTTACTTTTTTTAATAAACGAGACGAAAGGCTCTACCTTCCCCAGATGTACAGTATAAAGGGCTCACTGCTAACTCAAAATTCTATTTAAGGAAGATCTGCTTATATAAAAAGCCAAATTAGGCTCTCAGAGGCTCAGCGTATGCCTAAGCAATGGAAGAGTAGTTTCTCTCTGCTGGCACTGCAACATTACCAGGGTCAGGAAGCCCCCTCATGGTTTGCTCACCAGGAGGAGGGTTGTACTATTTGAAGCGTCCTAAATGTTCTGTTTTATTTTACCTCCAGAATTTCCCAAGAAAAACTGCATGTAGAAAAGAAGATGTATGGTTTAAATAAGGAAGGGGAATATTTTCCTTCTATTTACTTACTCCACTTTCTTTTGCACCTGAGTAACCATTCTTGGCATAGTTGGCAAATGCTCTGAGACATGCGCTACTCCCGCATGAAGAGGAAATCCAAAAATAGGCAACATGCTCCTTATAATGCTATTTCTTTCACATTCGGCTTGTCAAATAACTGACAAATGTGAAGCATGAATAAGGACCTCTTAAAAGTATGAAATAACCCCAAAAGGAAACTGGCATGCACCTGGGAAGTGGTTAAAACAAAGTAGTAGATCAGGAAATGCTTACATAGATAAGGGGTAAACTGTAAAAAGGCAGAGGCAGTGACTACAGTGGAATTTCAATTATACTGACATTGATGGGCATAGCAGTAGTGGAGTCATTAAGGATGGATGCATGTTTCTGAGTGCGGTACCAAACTGTTTTTTCGGTTTGAGGAGCAATCAACAAGACCAGGGGCTATTTTGGACTTAATCCAAGGAAATGAAACTAGGTGAAATGAATAATATAGAAGATAATAAATCCTTAGGGCTAGGTTATAATATCATCAAATTGGAAACACTTCTGAAAATATTTGTGAATGGTTATAAAAGTAAAATAATTTTGAAGACAGAATGAGTTGAAGGGAGTTGATTGGAATCAACTGTTTGTGGACAATAATGGAAAAGCATGCAGTATTTAAGAAATGGAGAGACTGCTATTTCTATTCAGTTTATTAGAATCAAAGTCAAAATGAGAGCAAAAACAACCTAATGTGGCCTCAAAAATGTAATAAAGGTATCAAAATGCTTTCCTTATTTAAAAGGCCAGGCATCCTTGAAAAATGGGAAGGTTTGGCAGTTTTAAAATGAATGAGAACAACATCGAGAGAATACCAACAATGAATAATATCCATTAAATATTTCAATCAAGACTGAAGCCAAGTTGCTCAAGTGTATGCATGCAATGTAAATGGTAAAAAAGAAGAAGGGAAAAAAAGAAAGATGATAATGAAACATAGAGCACTCATTCGTATCTGTTTCCACAAATAAAAGAACCAGTGCTCATGCTTTCATTCAGCACACAGTTCCAATGGCTTCGGCAGTGTGAGGATATGAGTCAGGGCTATTCAGAGAGTGAGCCCTTATGGAAGCTGAAAGCAGCTGGAAACCAGGATAACAGCTATGATGCAGAAGGGTCTGATCCCACTCTTGCAGTGAAGGCCACTTAGAAGTGGCTGCAATAGAGCTGGTGCAGGGCATACCCTGGTGACATGGTGGTTATTCTCACTTGCCACGACAATCTGGAAGATTCAATGGGAAGAAGTACATCTTGATTCATACAAATTACTCCAAGGGCATGGTCAAATGATCAGAGAGATTATTCAAGCACACACATTTCATTCTGCAAACATGCAGTCAGGTACTCTGCCTTTCCTGCAATGGCTGCAGCTGCCAGCTGAGGTGGGCAGTAACCTCTCCCCATACACCAACTCAGTCCTTCCCAGTTTATCTATGTTTCAGTTGCCACTTCCAAGAAAACTCTCTGTATCTTCTCCCAGATGCCACAGTTTATCACACCAGGGAGAACCCTTTTTATTCTGCTAAGCCAGAAGTGGGTGGGCCAGAGTCACCCGGCTAAATCTTACCCTGAGAAGGAAACCGAAGACATTGCCTAGTAAGAGTCTCAGCAGAGACACAGACAGATGGCAGAAGCTTGTGAAAACAAGAGGCTTTGTGGTGGGTAGGGGGAATGTGCTGAGGGAGGGACTTTGCCTCTTTCCATGGAGAAGCAGGATGCCCTTGGTGAGAGTGTGCTGCAGTCAGCAGAGAGCTGGGCCAGGCAGAGACAGGGTTGGCCATGCCTGGCTGAGCAGCACTTCGTGCCCCCGTAGGGATGTGTTGTTTAGCTGGCAGTGTCTCCTGCTGCTGTATGGAGCCTGTTATGGGAATTGCTGCTTCTTCTAGGGAAGGAGGGGACAGAGTATTCCTCCTTCCTTCCCCACAACCCTGTTATTTCTCAGCCCACATCACCAATCAGACACACCATGAGGTTGAACTCCAACCTTCTCCAGTATCCAGAAAGGCTGGAATTACTTATTTCAGTTCAGCCTAACAAACTGGAGAACTCCAGATACCAGGGTGCCTTTTATATCCCAGATTTCAAAGCAGGCCTCGTGTCTAGCACCCAAGCTGCTAGACAACTCTTCTGATTTTCCAGCATGCTTAAGCTGAAGTCAAAATGAAGAATTTTCCTATGCAGCACTGATGAGTTGCAAACAGGCTCAGAAACTAGAAAAGAACAAATGTAAGTGCTTTTTTTCTCCAGGTACAATTTTTTTACTCCATTCTCAACAGGTACCTTCAGAACACAAGACTACTGATAACAGAAAAAGGGCTTTTTGGGAGACATCAGCTCTCACATGGCTAAATCTCCTTGTAAAATGCCAAAAAATTGCACAAATGAATCCTGAAGACAGATGTTTTCATGCTTTGAAGGACCTCTCATGGCTGAATCACACAGTCAGCCCCAAGCCCGTATGTTCATGATGAAGGCTAATGATGAGAACAGAATGAGAGGGATCATTAATGGTTTCTGGACCATACTGCCATGGTTCAGTGGGAATTAGGAACAATAAATGTGGCACAGGTTAGAGAGGAATCAGGCACTTACTTAATCCCCAGACTGGCAGAAATTGTGGGTTTGGCTTCTAAGATAAAGATAAAAATCAGTTAATTTTGCAGAAATTAACCCAACCCAAATAAAGCTTACCAAGTCCCCAAATTGTAGATGGAGACCTTGCAGTTTTGTGTTGGGGTGTGAAAAGTGTCCAAATATGAGGAAGATCTACCCTTTGCATGTCAATCTTCACCTATCAGTGAGACTTCTAGGAGGGAGAAGATGGCTCTGAGTGGAATTGGAACTTATTGTACGAATCCTCTCCCCTCAAACACTTTGGCACCTATCAAACACTAAGTGTCTTTCGCTTTCCTCCTCAGCCTCCTCTCCCTGTGGCTGCTGCACCACAGATTCACATGCCCCACCAGGGCTTGCAGGACCCCTCCAAGCCTCTGCTGCAAGATGGCCTGAGGAGATGGTTCATGCTGCGCTCACAAACCCCACAAAACTCAGTGGAAATTTCACCCCGAATTTCCAAGAGCCCATAAAGAGCTCAAAAAAATTAGTAGGGAGAGTGCAAGATCATGCATACCTGTGCAGAATTACTTGTCACCTAGGCAAGGAAGCAGAGAGAAGGATATAGGAGAAGAAGTAATAAGTGCAACAGCAGCAACGGTGCAGGGCTACATCTTCCTCTCTAGAAAATTCAGAACTACAAATGTGCAAACAACTGTTCCAAAGAAAATGGCTACTTTTTTTAAAGTGAAATCTGGAGAAAATAAGACTGACGATGATCCATAAAACCCTGGGAAGCTCGAGTCAGGGTATCTTCTGTTTCTCCAAGCATCAGTATAGAGCGAGGAACAAAGGATTGCACAAGTGTAGAAACCAGTGTGCATTCTTGATATGTATTTTTTAAAATCCTACCGCACAGCCCTGCTGCAGAGAAAAGCAAGCCCCAGCCTTTGTGGCAGTAGAACCTGCCACATACTTGCTCTGGGTAATGAGCTCAGAGGAGGAGATTTGAAAGAAGACTTTGCATTGTTCGAGGAGGCTCTGGAGCAGAGGGAGGGTGGAATTCCATCTGTTCACTTCCGCGCGGTTCAGTGATCTGCTTCACTTTTAATGGTTCACTAGGCTGTGACACTTAGCAGAAATTACGGTAAATGTTTTTTAAAACCTTTACATTATCATTTAAGAAGCTGCATGACAAGATCACTGAAAAGCTAACCCTTTGATCTCTGTCTCTTGTGAGGTTTTTTGTCTGATAATGGAGACAATGTACCATGTGTCTTAGAGGCTGGATAAAGTGTTGGTGTGCTTATGTTCACTTTGCTCCCTGTCTCATGGCATTCTCTATGGTGTTTTTTCACACCATCACAAAAAAAAAAAACAACCCAACAAAAAACAAACAGATAATTGTCCTTAAAATCTATAGTCACCTCAGACGTTCCCATATAGCTCTTCACATGTTAGGAGAGCTGATGGACAGCTCGACCGCCAGCTCAAGTAGGAAGTACCCTATGTTACCAATCAGGTGGAATTCCACTTTGCCTGCTTGAGTGACTCTTTGAACAATGTAAATCATTAAGTAAGTCTTTGGAGCAGAAAGGTGATGGGGGAAGGGAACTCTGTATCTGGTGCTTGTTGAATGCAATTTCATAGGAAGTCTGTTTATTTTCCATAAACCTCTGAAGAAGACCAAGTGGTAGTCTACAAGTCCAGTTTGACCTGAAGACAAAGAGGGGAAGTCGTGGTAAGTTATTGTGTACTTCTGTGTTTAATTGGCATTTAGGACATTTTTTTCTCCCTACATTTTCTCCTTAGAATCAATTTGCAGCACTTTACCATATATTAATTTATCTTTTCCAACTGGAGAGAAGTCTATGCAGTGTTTGGAAAACTTGGAGCAATCATTTGGATCTCTTCAGTGCTGTATGAATTGGCCCTTTAAGTACCAAGAGAAATTTTTTATCTATCTTTATTTTTCCCTTCAGAAGAAGGGAAACACATACAAATGAAGTCAGACTCCCCACAGATCCATGGCTTGCAAAGCTTTCTGCTGCCTTTGCTCTAGTCAAAGGAAACAGTTTACAGCTTCTTTAGACAGACCATGCTCCCTTATCAGCTACACTGCACAGGCAGTATGTCTCCAAAACAGGCAGACTGAAAACCAAATGCAGGCTACAGATTCCGGCCCTTAGAGATCACTCTTACCTTCTCCGACCTTCAAGAATTAAATACTAAAGCAAGTTCACAGCATGAGTACAAGCCCTTTGCTGTGTGAAGACGTGCCAGTGGAAACAGGTATGTTAAAGATACAGATTCTGAACTGGGGTGTCCACAGCACTGGCTTCATTGTACTCACATTTTACCAAGGAGCATTGTCAGAAGACTTTACAAAATGGACTTTAGCCACCATGAAAGAAAATTCTGAAGTAAAATGTAGTTAAATAAAACAAATGAGTTTATGCAATAGCTCTGATACTCTGTTGACCCTCTTGATGAAAGTTGTTTATTTTCCCCTTACAGGGTGGAATCTACCAGAAGAACAAAAGGATGCTCAGACTATTTGTGAGAAGGCTGATAACTGCTTGCTAAGAAGAGACAGAGATAGAAAACACCAGAGAGGGAGAGGGAGAAGGAAGCAAGGACTGTAGCTGGTTTCATATGGAAGAATATGATACTTGGGACAAGCCAGCAGTAATCAAAAGGAAGTAGATGGGCTGGTTGGGATTCCAGCTGCAAGTAGCTTCATATTGTCCTCTCTGGCTGCTGATTTGAATAAGAGACTAATGACCTTGAGAATTTGCCTGAAATCTAAACTGGCACAAATAAATTAAACAAAAGAAAGCAGCTAAATATGGGCACCACAGGTCCGTTTTCATTGCTTCCTTCATCATCTCCATGCTGCATTTGTCCCATGATCCCAGATCACCCACAGAGCTTCTGAACATCCAGCCTGGGGAAGCCCTCACATTACACTGCTCACATGCTGCTGGTCTCTGGCTGGCTCTGATTTATCTCAAAAGGTACAGGTACAGTGAGTGACACACCTTTCTCTCCCCCTCCTCAATGCTGCTGAAATATAAGTCCAAGTATTTCTTTACAAGCAGTGCCCAAGACTTTTTTTAATCCCCCTCTTGGGGATTTGCAAGAGGTCATTCGAACTCCAGTGTCCCTGCACTGGTGCAGTGGCCAGTGAATGCTTTATGTTACAGGGACATCCTACTTCTCAATCTAAACATGGAATCCTTCCTGCAGAAATACCCATCTCTCATGAAGTTGGAAAAGCATGGCCAATGTAGAGCAAATAAATCTATCTGCATGTGGACTTTGACTGGTATCAAACTGGCTCATTTATTGCCACAACTCTTTGCTGGGAGATTTTTGTTCTGCTGTAGAGCTGCTAAATTCCCCTTGAGTACTATTAGTGTTGCTGCTTTTTATGTCTCTCTCCATGACACTACTCAATGCAAGTTATAATTAACTCAGAGGAAGAAGAAGGGGATGGACTCTGTCTGTTTAAGGAGAAATGGGTACAGAATGGGAAAAGATAATACTAAATAACCTTTGGGCTTTTTAGTATCCCCTGAACCCTTGGGCCTTTGTTATTTTCAGACCTCACCTTTCTACTGAGAGGCAGCCAAAAGCCTGTTGTCAGCCACAAACTATGGCAATCAGGACTGATATTCAGGGCTGAGTGAGGACTTGAATAACTTGACTGGTAAGACCTTTGTACTGGCCTTTCACACAAGACTGGTTTTTAGCCTTGAAGAACTACAGAAGCCACCCCTGGCTGAGATCCTAGTATCAAAGGTAAATGTCCATTTTCCAGCAACACTGGACAATCCAGAGAACAATGTATTGCTTAATTATTAAAGATTTAAGTGTCAAATGCCTATCCTGTGCCTATATATGTCTATCCTGACTCCCACATATCCCCACATTTGTGCATGCACACAGCAGCTGGAGGGCTGTTACACACCTGAGGCATGCAGAGGCAGGCTGAGAGAGAGTAGCACAGCATTTCTGAAGGTGTGTGCACTCAAACAGGGCCCTGGCAAGGTTTTCTGCATTTTTTTAAGGTACTGCTTTGTGGAAGGAGAAAGGAGAGGAAAAACTAGCAAACTAGTGATCATGTTGCATGTGCTTTGGACACAGAAACTATTCCCTTAGCAGCAAATAGTGAATGCTAACACGATCTTAGTGATCAGCTCCCGGAATCTTTGGAAGCTGACAAGAAAATATAAAGTGTCCCTACTGATTTTGACATCTTTCCTGCAAGTACATACAGCCACAAGTAACTTTGTACAGCTGAGTAAACTTACCAAGTTCAGCAGGACCAAATTCATGTACACATTACTTACCTGGGTCTCGATAATGTACGCTCACAGTCTAAACAGTTCATACTTTTGAACTATTCAAAAAGTGAGTTTCTGAACCAAGAAGCCATTTGAATAGCTAGCATGCTACTTTGATCTGCATTCTAATTTGAAAACTCATCATTATTTACATGATAAACATAAATGGTGCATTTGGAGTTGTTATGGTCCATCATGTAAATCCGTATTTAAGCATTATGAAAAAGAGGATTTGTGACTCAGTAGATCATATTAGCTGTAGAGCAGCTATTCCTGTTGATCAAATCTATTTTCTTACTGTCCAATGTGCATTAAGTCCATGTGATAAAAAATCCTTATGACATATTTACTGCTGTGTGAAATGATGTGGTCATTTTTAATTTCTTTGTATTTTTCCTGTAATATTCTAAGCAACTTGGCATTCTCTGAGGAGAACAGCAGTCTTACTATGGGTGGCCCCACTTTAATCTCAGCCAGGTGACAGTGAGTGATGAGCTCCCACAAGTTTAACAAAGGTTCCCACAAGTATTTTTCCCCCTCCCCAGGTGATGCCTATGATGTTCTGTGGGCCAACATGCCAACCCTAGACACTCCTTTTGCAGCCAGAAAAACATCAGCTCCGTACTCTCATTTCCCCTGCTTTGAGCCATTATCCCACTGATTCATCACACTTGCTCATCTCAGTAACCTGGTGGCACTCAGAGCTGGTTTTCTTGCCCAGCAACTGTGTGCAAAGCCAATTCAGCAGAAATGAGCTTGGTGTCACCACTTCTCACTGGGGCAACTAGTTCTCCTGCCAAACTAACCCTACAGGGGTGGCTCAGACAACCACTGTGTCTGCCCTGCCACAGGAATAGCTAGTCAGAGGCAGATTCATTTTTCCTTCACTTCCTCAGGTTGACAGTCTCATGCAGACAGATGAAGGTATCTCCCAAATGCCGGAATGATCTATGCAGCTGGTGCAGAAGGGAGAGGCAAAAGCTCTTCTGTCTTGCTCATGGCAATACATGTTTTCCTCGCTTCATGCTGGACCAAAAAGACCAATCTCCTTGCTGCTGCTGTCAATGCTGCATCGTATACGTGTGCATTCAAAAAGGGCTTTAAATGTAAACTAGAGAGATCAGCCTTAGCATTTGGCCATAAGCTGGAAATATGTTCTTTTCATCTCAAGTGCAATCAAAAGATATCTGCAATTACTGCAACTTTATTTATACAGTACAAAGGTTTTAGTGACTATTAATGAGCTAATGTTTTTAGGGCACTCTTAATTGCCACCATTTTGTATATATTCCCCATGGTTGTTTTGAAGGGAGACAGAGCCAGTTTTCAGTCTCCTTAGCCTGCTGCAACAGACATTCTCTATTCTTTCCACTTTCTCCACTTAAGTCACATTTTTAAGACTTGTTTTGTCCAGATCATCAAAGATTTCCAGAAACCGATATATTTAAGGAAGCTGATGCTTTTTTATCAAAATTGATATTATCTTTATAAAGCCCCAGCAGTTGCTGCTGTTAGCCAAAGCTTGAAGAAGACCAGTACAGATCCAATTTCCATCTTTGATAAGGAAAGCAAATACCGGGGTCCCACCCCGTGTGCTGCTGTGCTTTTTGACCTTCTTAGGTGAAATCTATCACACTCTGAATGTGGGAGATGAGTCAGAGAGAACTGAAGGAACAAGTAAAAGGTAAGACAAATGAAATGGCAAAATAAAGGTAACATTCTGCCTAGCAGATGTTCAGTATTCCTACAGTCTCGTTACCTTTGTTTAAATGTTTGAATCAATACTCCTAGTTTAATATACAAAACAGATGCAAAATTTGTAGCTAAGTATTAGGTGTGAATGTCAAGGCAGAGTGAGCAACCTGCATGTCCCCTGGGACTGTGTTTTTTGGTCCAGGATGGGAAACCTGTTGTTAGAATTGTCCCCAGATTATATCCCACAGGCCCTGATTACCTTGATGTTGGGGAAATGTCTTGAGGGACATAAATTGCCTAGAATCATTTGCAACAGCTGCCAGCAACTGCAATTCTATGTTATTACAAAAACAATCTCCTTTCCTGGGAATTTGACCTGAGAAAACAGAAGAATTAATAAAAGCAGAAATAAAGGTTTTAAAATATGATAGGTTTCCAAAAACTGAGTGCCCTTTTTGACTGAAGTATCCCTTATGCACTCAAATGGGAATAATTACAGAAGTGACTGTCACAAGATGGCACTTGCTTATGAAAAATAAATCTCTCCCTTGAATTTAGGCAGGCTCAAGTCAATATTTCTAACAGAAGAAATCTCTCCTTTAAGCTCAGTATATTTTCTGGAACAATGGATATTGAATTGTGTCTGTTAATATAATCACTTGACATCTACCGTTTTGTATATTTCGTGTTCCAGTGAAACCTTCTCTGTATTGCTAATGAAATAATTTTTTTATGTTCTCAATAATCATTATTCTCTTTAATGAAAAGTTAGGGCAGATCTTTCAGTCCTTACATGTGGGAATAATTTCTACCCTCACATTACTTTCTTGAGTAACTTAAGCTGACTTGAGTGAATTAAAGTTTTGTAGGGATGGCTTGTTCATAACTTAAGTGCTAATTGACATCTATTTCAGAACATGACATTCCAGAATGAACCCTACTTTTAAGACATTAATGCAATTACGGTTTTTATAACAATTGGTATAATTATGTTTTGGGTAATAACTAATAAGTCATTGTAGCGGAATGTAAGGTAATGTTTCCTGCCAGCTGCCTTCAAAAATCCTCTGTCAGAGACAGTGAGAAAGATCTGTCCTGAGCCACATCAAGCATCTCCCACAACACAAACATGGTGAAATAAAAAACAGGAGACACAACACGTCCGTCTCTTAATTTTGACATAAAACTAATTCTAGGGTTTGGAAATTTTGGAGGTCTAGTATCACAAATGAAATGCTTGGATTTATTTCAGTGACTTTGCATTGGAAAACAAGTCAGGTCCAGATACAATGGTCAGACTAATAAGTGATTAATAGCTAAAGTGAGCCACTGGTAATTTATTTCCTATCCCCTGCTCTGCCTCCTCTTTAACACTCAGGTAACTGTCAGAAAGGGACCCAGCTATTACAGATGACAAGGGGTAAATGCCTTCATATTGTCCTCCAAAGGTTAAGGTTTACCAACCTCAGTTGGAAGCCACAATCTCCAATAACCATTAATCCACTAAACTCCAGTATGAGAGAACATATTTATGGCTGCAGTCACTAAAGGGTGAAATAAAGATTAGTTTTTAGTTAGGAACGCAAAGCTTTTTAGATCAATACAGACCTACTGCTGAAATCAATCTAAAGTTTGGAATTTTTAAGTAAAGATTTACTGGGCTTCCTTGTACAGTTAATTTTCCAGGGGGGGAATAGTTTCAGCAATGTTACATAGTAATCAAATTGAGTAAACACTAGTCAGTTCGTAAACTGACCTCAGTTATGCGCATAGCAAATGAGTGTACAGCAATAAAAACACCCATAATGTGGACAGTAAATTTGCCAATAAACAGGTAAAGCCAAAATGCACATATAGACTAACATGATAAAATACTAGTAGCTACATTTGCCTATTTGAAAATATAAATAATCAATAGACATTAATAATGAAGTTGTTCGTGCGTTTCTTTATTACTGTGCATATTAAGTGTTTCAATTATTTCTACTTAGTTTGATAGATAAATGTATATGCACATTTTATGCCTTGAAAAAAATATAGGATTACTCTTCAAAACAAAAGCTACTGTTTAGATGAAAGAACAAGTGGACTGGAAATACACAGCTTGTTATACCCCTCTGCCGTTCATGTTTGATGCATGTATACAATTTATTATGCAATTTCTTGAGATTTGACAAAGTAATTGTCTGGCAAACCATAACTTTAATGATGATTTTCCTGCTTCATACAGAACGTCTGAAGGTAGCGTAGGAAAATGACTTAATAGATCAGTGTCTATAAATGCTGTTAATGTGTATTTTATATATATATATTTGCAATGGTAACCCAAGTTATTTTCTGAGTTACCGCACAATATGTTGTGAGATTCCATGTGGTAAATTTGTTTTTTGTCATCAGAGCTACTGCATGAAATCTTATATGTTGAGCTGTAACTTCCAAAATAACTCGGGTCACTGCCCTAGCTTTAGTCTTGGTGTCTGTCACCAGGTGTTCTTGATGGTGGACCAAGGGCTGTGAAGAAGCCTGGATGTTATAATAGCACCATGGTAGCTTAACAAATCCAGAATTTCCATTAATTGTGTTTTAAGAGCTTGTTGCTTGGCAGTTAAAATCCATTCAGCTCTGAAACCAAAGTCCAGGTGCAATACATAAAATTTGTTTTAATCATATTAATTTTAAATCATTGCTGTTCTTCTTGAGATAAGGAGCACAGAAATCCTAAAGTTTTATTATTTTGAACACTTTTACAGTCCTTTGTGACTAAAATATATCCAATTTTAAAAAATGAAATTTCTCAGCAGAAGAATGTTTCATTTTGTCTATCCCCCTGTTTTATCATTGGTAAAAGACCGACTCATAAGGTCAGATTCATACCTTGTGTGAGTGAGCTCTGACTTCACTAGGACTATCCCTTTACCTCAGCAGTGAACCTTTGTCTGCTGATGACCTGTACTCAAATGAAGTTAAAATGGAAACCTTTTTCATCTTTCTCTGGTGTTGTTTCTCTGCCCTAGGATATTTGGGATGTTTATTTATACCTTGATATAAATTAATATGAGGCATTGGGCAGACAGGAAGATGTTACCTGGTGAGCAAATGGTACCTGAAAATCACCAGGCAACTTGAGCCAAAGGAAAAAAAAAAAGTAAGAGAAAAAGTTCTGTTGAGTGGACTTTGACATCAAGTATGGCTTTATTCTATTTAATCTCCATATTTTTATAATTAATCATATCTAAGCTCATACCTGCTTTTTCACCTCCCATATACAGCTCATGGATGAGTTTGTTGGTAACAGGGAAGACTAAAGTCTCTACCTAATCCTCTGGTAGAAGAAAAATAGTATTGATTTCTTCACAGTCTCTATTTGGCACCATGGAAATACTCAGAAAGGTGAGGGGGGAACAATTTACAGCTGTGAACGGTTGGCACATCCTTCATGCCAAAGCAGACCACAGATGATCTGCTCATATTCCAAGGCAATGTCACTCAACCAAATACAAGGACGTTTTTATTATGTGAACTAGATGCTGGCCTGAAACAGCTGGCTGGTGACACATGGAGCCTTGCCAGCCATCCACTGATTACTTCTTTTTTGGTTTCTACTGCCTGGGCCAGATTTGAACCAGGAAGCTGGACACAGCTGTCCACTTTGCTGAGAAGTAGATAAACAATCCAGCAAAGGAAAGGGATAATTTTTCTGCCTACCTTTTCTCTCCATTCAGAGTATCTGCTACCAAAGTTAAATCTTCCCTCATGGAAAAGTATACTTTTACTATGCTACCCCAACCTCAGGTTGCTATGTGGCAGCTGGACCTAGTGGAGACATGACAGAGATCCTTGCTGATCTGGGTCACTAGTTGGGTTAAGCTGAAGCCACTGCTGGAGTTCACCAAAATCACCCTCACCAGCTAGTGAGGGTCAACACCAGTTAGGGGGATAATGCTTGACCTTCACTGGCTACATAGAGTTAAAGATTACCTGGTTTTAATCTCATGAAGCACTGTCTCCATGTGTTGTGTCTGTTTTTTTTTCTCTCAGCAAACTAGCAAACTAGCAAACTTGAGTTAACAGGTTCTGACATTAAAAATACAGATTGGAATATGGGGGGAGAAGCAGCAGATTTACTATTTCACAATGGTGAATAAATCTGGTTACTGAGAAAGCAATGATACATGATCTCCATAGAGGGAACACTTTTTTCCCCCTCTGCAGCAGAACAAGACTCTACTATTTAAGCACAGCCCTACCATTTAAGCAGCCAGGTCAGAAAGTGCTCTGTGTTACCCTAGAAAAATGGAGTAAAGCAAGGAGAGACTGTAAACCTTAACTCGCATTTTCTTTGGGTTTTTTATACTTATTTTAACTGATGCCCCCAAAACTACATAAATTAATAACTACCTCAGTAGTCAAAGCTAACATCACATGTTATTTTAAATCATTATTCATCACAAAGGAGTTGAAATCCAGTGAATCCTCTCTGCTACATCCAAAGGGAGAAGACAGTCTTGGGGCAGTTGAAATGGAGCACTGTGAGAAGGCTTTCTGTCCTCAGAGCTCTTGGATGTAATGGACAACAAAATTCTTTGTCAGCAGACTTAGCTTGAAAGGGAATTAAAAAAATTTTTGCAACTCTTCTCTCCCTTAAAAACTGATAGTGTTCCCTCAGGGCTTGAGAGAGCCACATAAAACCTATGGATTATGTATTACTTCAGGACAAAAATATACTCTAGCTACTGCAATCCAGCTAGTTCCTGTTGCACTGAAGCTTGTCCTTTCCCCCGTGTGCCTCAAAATGCTGCCTCAAGAAACCAAGCAACTGGGATGGGCAACTCTCCCACTTGGGGATGGGTCCTTAAAAAATTTGACCATGACTTTAGAGCAATCGCAGTGCCACTCACCACCAATGTACCCTCCACCTAGATTTGCAGTGAGTCCTGTGTGCACCAGGCTGGGAAAACTCAGCCAAATTGAATGGTGAACACAGACACATGCCCCATGTCAGGAAACCATTCCCTTTCAAGAGAGCACTTAAGAATATGCTTTAAGAAATGCTTAAATGCTTTCCTGAACAGAAATGGACTTAAGTCCACAAGAGTATCCCTTAATTAGGAGTGCAGTGCAGACACCATCACTAAAGCTCGTATTATATGCCTGAAAATCAAGTCCCAGAGCGTAAGCTTTTCCAAGTGATGGTTAGAGGGTTCCTAGTTGTAACATGGTTCTGTACAGAAGGATTTGCTTAATCCACCTTGCTTTTAGATTGCAATTTCCCCAAGCTTAGCTGCTTCTTTTAACAGTTCTGAATCCAGCCCCCTCAAAGTTATTTTAATAACTCTTTCAGAGGCAATACCTTATATTTTGATTTTTCAGAAGCTACTGGTTTTCTATAAACTTTATTCATGTCATCTTGGTTGCACAGCATTTCATTGAGTGACTTTTCTATTTTTAATGTAGTTTACCCCATTGCCTGTTTGGGGACTGCAAGAAAAGGAAGAACAATTTGTCATTTGGTGCTATTGGGATAACTGATTTAGGGTCCTGTTCAGCAGGTCCCAGTCCCACCCCTCACCCCCCAGAGCTTTAGGTAAGCAGGGAAAAACTCTGAATACTTAATGGTATTATGAATCATTATTACAGAAAGATTTCTCTTCTTTATAACATTCAGGCATAGAAACAATTCTTCACTATATGTCTGTGTGTATAAATAAAACCAGCCAGTATTCCCTGAGGAATCTCCAAGCACTAGGAAAGCATGGATTAGCCAAGTCATAACCCAGGTGACCAGGATGCCTGTGACACCTTTGAGGCCATTTGTGCCCATCTCTAGAGCCATGACTGTAGCAGCCACAGGCACAGCAAACATAATAGTCAACATTCAAAAATACCCAGCTGGGGCCAGAGCTGGGCAGATGTGCTCAGCAGGGCCAATGGACCACAAGCTGGGAGAGCTTTGGACTGCACCAATGAAAACCCTTTTTAGCACTTGTTAACTGAAGCACAGAGATGTGAAAGAATGCACCTGGGTCAAGGTTGTTACATCTATATCATTAGGCACAAGGTAACTTCCAATCTCTGTCCCTCCCAGCTCCTTGCAATGCCTTGCATCTCTGTGGTTTCTCATGGAACAGCAAGGCACCTGTGAGCTTTGGATGGTTCCCAGGCCCTAACCTCAAAGTGTGCAAGCCAGTGCAGGTGCAATCACTGTCTGCCAGTGGTGGCAATCCAGCTGTCCAGACTCATAGGCCCTGGCTCTAACAACCACCACCGCAAACTCCTGGAATCTTCCACTCCTGCCCTACTTCTAGACTGACTCTACCTAGCAACAGAGTAGTTCATCTGTACTGCAGGAACAGTACAGCTGTGATGCCAGGTCTACCTTCAGAAGTGTGGGCTTACAAACTTCCAAGTCAGAAACTTTGGGGTGAAGTATACAACAATGTTCTGAATCTATCTGAAAAGTGTTCGTACTACAAAAAAGGATTTGTGTACTCAGATCTGTCCAAGCAACTAGTATGGCATGTTGCCCAACAAAAACAAACCAACTTACCTATAGAATTTACTTCTCTGGAAGGTCTCCAAATGAACTGTATTTTCCTGTGGTGTGAGATACATTTACATAAAAGGGACTCTGGTGAGCACTACCATCTCCATTCTACCATATGGAATGCAACAGTGGCAGAAATGCAGACTTTTGAGAGTTCAGCAGGCCAGATGACATCCACAAAAGCAATTTCTACACCCCAAACAGGGGAACCAGATGAAACACTATTTCCGATGTCAGTCTCAATGACAAAGGGGCATGGGTTCAGAATTGACACTTATTTTTGTTCTTAATAATTAAGATACTGTGCATGTAACTTGACTTCTGAGCTGTGCCAAGATATCAGTGCATATTGCAACAACAAAATCTGCAAAAAATCCTCCACAAAGCATCAGTTGTGCAGAAATATGTTTCATATTACAGGCACAGATAACAAAGGGTTCTAAAATTCTCTTTTTTATGTAATTACTCTTAGTGAAAAATATTTACCTTGCTTATTTACTGAGTTTGTTCCCAGGGATTTTAAGGGCAACGCCTTCTACTTTCTTGATGAAGGCCCCCTCTGCATGCGGACCTCTTCCTTTAATTGCAATATTTGATTCAGTTCCTTTTGCAGTTTTGACCTCCCTTCTACAAGCCTCTGCAATGAGGCTTCAGTAAGTTGAGTTGTCCACATGGAAGGAAAGAGATGCACTAAGGGAAGGCAAGTAAAAGCACAACATCTACCAACCTCTAGCTTTGAAAAGATGCAAGTATGGGGCACTGCCCACTGCTCTTTGGAAATCCTGCTTAGGGATAGAGCCCCATAGCTACAACAGGGAAGGCTCAGGAGTATGTGTTCAGTGCCTCAGGAGAGATGCTCTTCACTCCCAGTGGTTTTCCTGAAGCCTGTGATGGTCTTAGGCTTATAAACTAGAGACGTGAAGTCCCTGCTTAAAGCAAGTGGTGAGTACGTCTTGTTTTGCTCCACAGAAGTGCAAACCAAATCACACCAACAAACAAACCCAGGTAATTTGACATGGTCCTGATCAGGGAGTAACTGCAGAAGAAAGGAAACATGGTATTTTCTGCTGACAGCCCCTGCCTAGAAGAGAAGAACTTTAATTTTCTACTTTGCAGATATAATGTGTAAAATTTTGAAAAGCACCTAAGTGAGTTAGAAACTTTGAAGTCTCCCTTCAAAAGTGCTCAAGTCCATTTAGAAAATACCACAACCAGAACTTCAGGAAATATTTGCCCAATGTAATGCATAAGTGACGACAAATCATATATATATAAGACTGAACTTTATTTCTACTTGTTAGTGTAGCAAAGTGAAATAAAAATTAAACGGGTCCTTTCAACAACGAGCAAAACATACCAGTATGCTAGTCCCAGAAACTTGCTACACGTTGGCACAGACATATTTTGGCAGCTTACAATGGTGTAAGAGCGTGTGATACATCCATCAGTGGAAACTGATACAAAACCTCATGGGGATTATTTACAGCCATGACAGCAGTAAAGTTCAGCAGCACAGGTATAACCTAAAAATTGTTCTCACCTACTCCAGCTGGGAGACAACTTGCAACACCAAAGACAACAGCTACTATCAAAACAGAGAGGTCTTATAATTCATGTTTCTCTTCACCTGAACAGGGTCAAAATCCAAGTGGCAAACGGGGTGCAACTGGGAGGAAGGGGAGGCCCAACAGGAGCAAAACAAAGAAAATTGTTTTAGAAGCAGCACATGATGGTGTCATTCTCTTGGGAAGAATATCATGTCCTAGAATACCATGCCCTAAAACACCAGCTACCTCATCTTTCTTGGAAATTTCTTGCAGAAATAATTGATGTCCAAGAGAAGAGGAAGGGAGCTATCTGGTGAGCAAAATCAGAAAGGTATGGCAGAACTTCTTTTTTAAGGTGACCAGAAAATAAATAAAAGCAAAAACTGCCTTGATGCCTTTCAGTTCCAGTCCTTTGCATTCCTGAGCAATCTGACTCCAGTTCTATAAATACATTGGCATCCTTGGCCAAGTCAAAGAGAAAGACCATGAGACCACTCATGCAAAGTCCCATTCCTGGTGTGTATTTTAATTAACAGGAGCCTGATTATTATCTGGGAAAGGGGATGGGGCTTGTGGCTTTCACACCAGGTAAAACTTTCTGTGAGTGCTCGCTCCAGATTCTTCTTGTGCATTTCATTCAAGGGCACATACTCCGCCTTTTTTTTTTTTTTTTTTTTTTTTTTTTTTTTTGACAATTGGAGGTTTGACAACAGAAGAACAGAGCTATAAAAGCAAGGGTGCAATATATCATGAGATAAAGTGTGGAGAATGTCCTCTACCAAAATGCCCCTTGATGGAGAAAAAAAGCCCAAAATGCCTACAAGAAGAATGCCCTCTGCTTCTTGCAACTACAAAGAAGCAAAAACCAAAACAAAGCCCCAACCCACAGGCTGCACTGTGCTCATTTCTAGGGTATCAGCTCTGGCAGAAAGTTGAAAGGTTATGTTTGTGAAATAGCATCTGCTTTCCTGCCATTTGATTCAGGCTTCTGCATTGCAAAGTCTCGAAACTGAAAGACAAATCTGACAATATGCTAATCTTCTAATAAAAAAAAAAAAAAAAGTGACTTCTGAATCCTTATCTGTTGAAGAGCTGACAGTGAAGTTCAGAGACGGTTGTCTAACCAGACAAAACGATAGAGAAAATATGCCTTCAAACAAGATCATAAATCTTGAACAGTGCAAGGGAACAAATGTAAAGGGAACATTTTACCACTAACACCATTTAGTAGCCTCACTTTCTTCCTCCCCCCTCCATCCCTCCAGCCTCATCATACTTGCAAGGAAGGAGGATGTATCCTGTCAAAGCAATAATATAAATACAAGGGGGGCGGTGGTGGGGTGACAATATATTGGGTACTGAAATCAGACATTATTTCCCTCACATCCGGGGTGCAGGGGGAGAGCAGAGAAACAAAACAAATCCTGTGTAACCTGAATACAACAGACTTACCCCCCCACACCAGCAACACACAGACACACTTGCACACAAAAAGTTTGCATATTGCACAGGGTGCTTGAAGATCATAAATCTATGCATGAGAAAGATGTAGTGGAAATTTTTGGGGGGATTAGAGTTTATTTTTGTCATCTCTGTGAGACAGCTACTCATTCATCCAGATCACAGCTAAGAAAAAAGCTGGTCACAGAAATTAGCAGTTTCAGCTCAGCAGCAAAGTCGCCAGCCTGTGAAGGCAGAGAGAAATTGACTAATTAGCAATGCGCACTAAAACTTGACGGTTCTTTATAGAGAGAGAGAAGAGAGAGGGAGAGCGAGAGGGAGGGAGGCAGAGAGGAGGGGGGGGGGGGGGCTCGCTTTTTCCCCTTCTTTCTTCCAAAGATGTTTGAAATCGCAGTCATTTACGCTCGACAATTTTTACAATAGCCTTGAGCCATAATTTTGCGAGTCTCTCCAGCATCCATCCCCCTGTATGGTCTCTCTCCACTGGCCATGCACGACCGTTTCTCTCCCCAACCGTGGATTTCCTATTACTCTCGTTACGACTCACTGAGCCCCAGGCCCAAGGATAATGATGTGTTGTTTCTTGGTAGCATAATTTGTCACACGTACATTTTTTCTTCTTCTTCTCTTGCAGAAAGCTCTGCGCGCTCTCTCTCTCTCTCTTTCTCTCTCTCTCCTTCTCTCTCTCTCGTACATTTTCTTGCTGTTGCTAATTCATGGTGATCAAATGATGTACGACAAAATAAATTGTAAAGAGTAACTGCTCCGAGTTGGGAAACAGAAGGTTTTTGGTTTGTCTTTTTTTTTTTTTCCTTTCTTTCTTTCTTTTCTTTTTTTTTTTTTTTTTTTTTTTTTTTTTTTTTTTTCGGAAGGAGCGAGCAAACCTTTAAAAAGGAAGGACAATTGATTTTTTTGGGGGGGAGCTTAAGTGAACCTTTACTTTGGCAGCTGGTTGTGGAGCAGGTAAGTTTCTGGCCTTGTGTCTAACCATCTCCGTGCATTTTCTTGTGTCTCCTAATTTGTCTGTTGTTGGGGGAGAGGAAAGGGGTGTCTGTGTGTGCGGGTGTGTGTGCTGGAAGTGTGTGCAGGGGGGAGGGGGGGCAGTTGTGTAACGAACGCGTTTGCAGAATAAACTCCGATTGCAAGAAATGGGCAAAACGAGGAAGAAAGAAGGGGAGGGAGAAAGAGGAGGAGTGTATGTGTGTGTGTGTATGTGTGTGTGTGTGCATGTATATGTGTGTGTGTATGTGTGTGCGGTGGGGAGGGGGGGATTGACCGGGTCCACTTAAAGGGAGAGGCTCCAGGAGGTTTCCGTAGCCGGCGGCGGGGCGCGGAGCGGGGCTGAGCGGCGCCGGGGCAGGGGAAGCGGCTGGAGGGAGCCCCTCGCTGTGCCGATAAATGGGGCGGGGGGGGGTGAAAGGAAGCAGAGGAAAGCCCAGCGCTGGGAAGGAGCGACTGAGAGCGCTGCAATGGCAGGAGCAGGTCTCGGCGGGATCCCGCTGAGGAGGAGGAAGAGCGGCGGCGCTCCGCGGGGCGGGATGCGGCCAGCGCGGGTCGGTGGCCGCGCAGCCCCCCCAGGTGCGGCTGCAAGCTCGGGGCTGCCCAGCCCACCGCCCCTCTCCCCAGGCCGGGCACGGGGCAGGGGGGGGGGGCCGCGGCGGGGCCCGGGCGGACCGAGGGGCCGCCGCGCAGGGCCCAGGTCCCCGCCGCCCCCGCCCGCCTCCCCCGTCCTTCCCCCAACTTGAACTTCACGTAGTTACCGGAGTTACGGCAGCGGCGCCGTCTGCTGCGACGAGAAGCGAGCCGGGCAGGACAGCAGCGGGCGGCCCCTCGCCGGGCCCGGGGCTGCCGCTTCCTCCCCTCTCCGGGGTGCGAAGTATTGCAACCCCCGTGCTGGGTCGAGGAGAGGGGAACAACTCCGGTGGCGGCCGGCGCCGAGGCCCGGGCATGCAGTCCCCCGAGCTGGGGAGGAAGCTGGTCCCGGCGCCGCCGAGTTGCCAAGAGCGGCTGGGGGGGCTGGGGGCTGCTCGCCTTCCCGCTAGAGTTTCCGTCACTTGGGAGCTTCTCTGGGCATCGCGGAGTTTGGGGGTTTTGTTTTGTGGTTTGGTTGGGTTTGGGTGGGTTTTGGTTTTTGTTTGGTTTGATGGGGTTTGTTGTTGGGTTTTTTTGGGGGGAGGGGTTTATTTAATGTGTTTAATTGCCTGGGTGGCTGGTGGGGTGTTTTTTGTTGTTTTTTTTTGTGTTTTTTTTGTTGTTTTGTTTTGGTTTTTTTTGCGGGGGGTGGCTCAGGGTTAAAAACGTTCCCGTCTTCCTCGCTCCTCCCCTGGAGAGCAGCCTGGTTTGGACCGAGGAGGGAGGAGAAAGGGGTGGTGTATGTGTGTGTCTGTGGGGTGGCGGGGGGAGGGGGGAAAAGGCCAAAAAAAAAAAATAAAAAAAAATCCCAGGCCCTCGCCAAGTTGCGGCCCATCCGAGCGAGCTGGTCCGTGCGCGGGGCCGGGGGCGGCTCGGCGGGCAGAGGGGAGCCCGACCCCCGGCTGCTGCCCCCGCCACCCGTGCGCACACTGCCGGGATGCGCCCTCCGGGCCTCTAAAGCTCTTGTGTTTATTGTTGTGTCGTCCCGTGTTGTCCCCCCCACCCCGCTCTCCTCCCCACCCCTCTGCCCAGGTTGGAGGAGGGTTTAAAAGGCAGGTGTGTCGGAGGCCGCTCGCCATGTCCAGATCCGGGGACAGGACCTCCACCTTCGACCCCAGCCACAGCGACAACCTGCTGCACGGCCTCAACCTGCTGTGGAGGAAGCAGCTCTTCTGCGACGTGACCCTGACGGCTCAGGGCCAGCAGTTCCACTGCCACAAGGCCGTCCTGGCCTCCTGCTCCCAGTACTTCCGATCCCTCTTCTCCAGCGGCGGCGGGACTGGCGGGCACCCCCACGCCCTAGGGCTGGGGCCCGGCGCCCAGGACGGGCTGGGGGGGCCGCCGAAGGAGCCGCCGCCGCCGCAGCCGCAGGAGGAGCCCGGCACGCCGTCCTCCTCTCCGGAGGACAAGCTGCTGGCCAGCCCTCGGGCCATCAACAACCTGGTGCTGCAGGGCTGCTCGTCCATCGGGCTGCGGCTGGTGCTGGAGTACCTGTACACGGCCAACGTGACCCTCTCGTTGGACACGGTGGAGGAGGTGCTGTCGGTCAGCAAGATCCTGCACATCCCGCAGGTCACCAAGCTGTGCGTGCAGTTCCTCAACGACCAGATCTCGGTGCAGAACTACAAACAGGTGTGCAAGATCGCCGCCCTGCACGGCCTGGAGGAGACTAAGAAGCTGGCCAACAAGTACCTGGTGGAGGACGTGCTGCTGCTCAACTTCGAGGAGATGCGCGCCCTGCTCGACTCGCTGCCACCCCCCGTCGAGTCGGAGCTGGCGCTCTTCCAGATGTCCGTGCTGTGGCTGGAGCACGACCGGGAGACCCGCATGCAGTACGCCCCGGACCTCATGAAGCGCCTCCGCTTCGCCCTCATCCCAGCCCCGGAGCTGGTGGAGCGGGTTCAGTCAGTGGATTTCATGCGCACCGACCCCGTCTGCCAGAAGCTGCTGCTGGACGCCATGAACTACCACCTGATGCCCTTCAGGCAGCACTGCCGGCAGAGCCTGGCCAGCAGGTGAGGGGGGCGGCGGGGAGCGGGGCATTTCCCCACGGACGCCGCCTCGGCGGCTCCTGGCCGCGGGACGGAGGTTGCGGGAGCGGGCAGCCCCCGCAGGGCGCGGGGCCGATGCGGCGGCGGGCGGGGAGCCCGCGGGGGCCGGGCCGGGCCGGGCGCCCTCCGGCGGGGCAGGGCGCGGCGCGGCAGCTGCGGCCGGGCCGGGCGGCGGCTGGAGGGCGGCGGCTCCGAGCTACCCGCCCTTCGGCACCACCGAAGTTTTTGTCCCCTCCCCTCGCTCGGCCCGGCCGGCGGGGCCGTGGCCGCAGGGGGCGGGCGGCCCTCAGGCCGCCTGCCCTGCGGTGGCACCGGCCGCCTCGGCTCCGCGCAAGACGCGGTGGGGCCGGAGTCCCGGCGGGGGGACACGTCTTGCGGAGGCCGCGTCCGAAGGCGGGAGGCCTGCTCGGCGGAGGCCGGCGGGGCGAGCCGCCGCGGGAGCCTCCCGGGCGTGGGTCCCGGGGGTGCCCGGGCGGGGAGGCCCGGCCCGGCCCGGCCCTGTCCCCGGGCTCCCGGCGGGCTGGCGGCTGGCGCAGCTCCCCGGGCCGTCCTGACCCGTCCGGGGGGCTTCACCCCGCGTCTGGGTGCCCGCGCCTTGGGAGCCCGGTGTCGTTACTTGTTGTAGGCCGTATTTATTTACTTACTTTCTCTCCAGAATGTTACTCCTCAGCAAGGAGTTGCGTCTGCAGGGCGTTATAATCTGTAGTACCCGAGTCCTAAATCTAATTAATTACTTTCATAAACAGCTGCGTTATTTGTGCACACCCTGCTAGTGCTGATGTTCAGGTGGTGTCCATAAGGAGCATGGAAACTTAGGACTTCCTTACGTCTATGACATGTCAGTTATTTTCATTTAATAAGGTAATGAATCATGATGTCAAAGATTGACAATAAGAGGTTGGTGTTAGGAACTGAAAGCATAGCATGTAGTTTAATGAGCAGTAAATATACTTGAAATGAAGAGGAGATTTATTTATTTTTTCCTTTTAAAATACGTTTATACTTCATTTAATTCAAAAATGGAAAGATAATACTCTCTTCCAAGTACAGTGGCATGGTAGTGTAGAAGCCAAAGTGCACTTTGTATTATTCAGCTTTTTAACTAACAGGTGATATTATTAATGACTTAACAGCAGCAGGAAAAACTAGCATGTTATTAAATATTTTAGATAACACGCTCTGTTAGCATTAATGCAGAGGATTCTTTATATCTTCATGTAATGGGTACCCTGGTGATTTAACTTTGGAAATGCTGTGCCTTTTGTTATTACGTCTTGCTAGCTTGCTCTGTTAGTATTTTGTCGTGCTTATCACCTTGCTGTCTAACCAATTCCCACTCCAAAATCCTACAGCAGAAAACAAATAGCAGGATTTTGCAGCGTAAAGTTATTTCTGAGACGCCGCTGTTGCAGCTGGCCCGTACCCTTTGCATTTCAAAATTCACAAGTGTTGACTTTCAAAAATGCAAACCCCGCCACCTCCGTAGTCGAGATTCTGCACGCTGCTGGGGACATGCCGGGGCTCGTGTCCCGGTGGATTGCTGAGATACCAGCCGGCTTGGTTCAGTGAAGATACCTTCCAGCTTCACTGGTCCATGTCATTTGAAGGATATGTAGTGGTGTTCTGACCACTGAATGCTTACAAGTGTCATGGATGCTGCAAGAATCTGATACCCCTTGTGCTGGGCGCTGGCTGTCCCTGTAAGCGGGAGCGTACACAAAGGGATTGCACTTTTAAGTTAACCTAGATTAGATTCTAAGCTGTGCTTACTTAACGGCTTGTGGGGAGTCCAGATGCTGCAAATACTACGCTTTTTATTTGTAGTATTTCAGAGAACCTTAACTGTAGGTAGTGGCTGAAAACATGCCATCACCTTCTGAACTTCAACATGTGTTTAATGGCTGCGTTGTAACGAGCTTCTCTTGATTGGATTCTTTGGTGGTGGTGAAATTGGCACAAAAGCATTTAGATTTGTTTATAAGCAGACATAAAAACTTCCTCAAAATGTAGGAATGTTGGAGATGTTGAAATGCTCTGTGAGACAGCATACAACTGATACATTTTTGGGTCTTGGATGCTATTCCTGGGAATTCAAAAAGGTCACGAAGGCCCGTCTTTGGATCTTAATCATTTTAAGATTTCATCAGGCTGCCTAAGTGTACAAATGCCCTCTGAAAAATGAATGAAGAAGCAAAGCAAAAATTCCCAACACTGTAGAGGTTTCCAGACTTGTTCTTGCTGTTGCCCATGGCTTCTCTAATGCTGCAATTTTGACAGGTTTACATTCATTTAGTAAGATTTTATTTTAAGGGAGAAAATATGCAGGGAGTTTCCTAACTTACTAATTGGCAGAAGGAAATCTTGAAAGCATCGAACAGTTAAGGGTGTGTACAAACAGGTAAGAATTATTACACAGGGAAGGACTTTAAAACTTTGATCACCTTTTCTGTGATCATGAAAGGTCATCCACAAAGATTCACGTGTCTTTAGAAAGCGGTTAACTGTTCCTGTTGTGCAGTGTAATACATGCTGCACAGTGCACTATGGGTTGGTGAGAAATACAAGCAGCACAGTGCCATAGCCACCTGCTTACTGTGTTGAAGAAATTGGGAAATTGCAGTCAGAATTAGAACTTGCAAATAGCTTTTCTGCATTTTTAAAAATAACTTTTTTTTTTAACATTCTACTTTAAAAAAAAAAAGTCTACACATACATACATTTTCATATACGCAATACAACTTTGGAGTACTGTGGAGTTGGGGCTACGTACATTTCTTGAACAAAACAAGTGTAATGGGAAGCTCAAAATACAATGATTCTCCTCTGACATGGAACTATACACATAGCACTGGTTGCTTCCTTAAGCTTTTTCTATGTGTGGCTCACTTGTCTGACAGACACAGGGTTCTGCTCTTGTTAGGGCGGGAGGAAGGCGATTTTGAATCCTAAGAGTCAGCTTGAGCACTGTGAGTGGAGTTACTTCTGAAGTTTGTACTACACTTGTAGATCCTGCATGTGATGCTGACGCTAGTAGGTACCCGCGTTGTCCTTTGTGCCACAGTGAAAAATGCTGTTTACCTGCAGGGAGATAATTTTTTTTGTTTGTTTTCATGAAATTTCCTGAGGGAAGGTAACACTTGAACGCTTTAATGCATTCTTGTAAAATTATTTTTCAAAGTACAGCAACTAAACGATCGTTGTTTAAAAAGTAGAGGAATTATGTTCCTGACTTGTGAACCTTGCCATGCACCTGAAGGTTTAGGACTTTACCACAGGGGAGTGGGTGTTTTTGCTCTCAACTGGCATTTGATCAGGTGCTCAACTCTAGTCAAGATAATAATTCTGTTAACTTTGATCTCCATTTTCCAGGTTAATTCTGGAGCTTTCTGGCCTCTGTGATCCTCACCTATAGTAGGGCTTCAGCACACAAGCGCCTGTTAAAGCCTCTTGAGACACAGTCAGTTTTGATATTAGTAGGAAAAATCCCAGTTTATTTCAGTGTGGGGTGGGTTGGGCCCATTATGGTGACCCGGAACGTTAGGCTTAATTAAATTATGTTTGTCCCCGAGAGACATGGGTAACTATGCTGTGTCATGTTTTCTGTAGTTCTAGGAAGAAACTGCATTTCAACAGAAGAATGTTCATCTTCTGGTTATTTGTGTGACTCTTGAGACTCCACTAGAGTTTTGAGTTGATTAGAATGTCTCTGTGCTTTATTGTGTAGTATAATATATTTTATATAATACACAGTGTATGTTTTCAATTTTTAAAAGTTCCAGGTTAGGGCATTACTGTTGCTGGAAAGAATTTCTCTTTTAAAGCTGAGTAAGCCAGTGAGAATAATTGTTGCTTCCATATTTACTTGCAACAAGGAAAATGCTTAAAAAACACATCTCTGCTATGGAATGCCTAGCTTTTAACTTTTAATTTTTCTTGTGTTAATGCACAGTAATGCTGTAGACAGGGAATGGAGCAATATAGAAAATATATGTAAATCATGGGATGTATGATTTAAATGTTTTGCCTAAATATTGTTGCCTTTTTATAGAACGTTGCTATGATTTTATGGTTATGCTTACCTCTAACTATTTACAGTGCCTCCTGTTCCAGACAAACATGAGAAGATAGGCTGGGTGGGAAGAGGCAGTCCCGGATGGCCTTGGGAGTTTTTTGTTGGCTGCAGGACACATGTAGCTCCTCTTGACATCCCATGGTTTGGTCTGGCCAGCTCCTCCCAGGATCTGCGGGCAGAGCAGCAGTTTGGTGTCTGTACAGCTGCATTAGGTACCTGAAGGTAGAGGGGAGTGAGGAAGGTAAAGCTGGAAGAGAGGGGGAAATGCAGAAAAAGGAAGGAATTGAGATACCGTGGGAGAGAAGCAGGGAAGTACAAAGTAGGGAAAAGGGGAGAGAGGAACAGTTTTGAAGGGAGAGAAGTGAAAGAATAGCATACCAGACAGGAATAGAGACAAGCTAAACAAAGAAGACCCCAGCAGATAAAAAGAAGAGAGGGAATGAAAAAAAAAAAGGAAAAAACCCTAATTCTTGGCAGAAATAGCATCAGTTGTCATTAGAGCTGAGTGTTTCAGTTTCCAGAAAAGCTGTTTCAGATGTACGGATGGGGAACTTCAGATGGGAAAAGTCAAAGGCAGGAAATACGGAATTTCAGAGTAAAAGAGAAAGGAGAGAAATAAGAAAGTCAAAGGGACAAGAAAACAAAGTCTGAGTGTGCTGGGTTTTGGGTTCAGTGAAGTCCCAGCTGTTTTGCCATACTTTTGTTCCCCAGACCTTATGGAGACTGGGAGTGCATATTCCAGTCCTGAAGCTAACCATAGAGGTTTATATTTTTCTTCAGTTTCAGGGGAGAGAAGGTGTCACCCAGACTGTTCGGTGTTAGGTTATATTAGTGGAAGTGACAGCAAGTTAAACGGTGGCAGGTGATTAAAATGATAAGGTCGGTTTTCTCTCAGTAGGAAGGTGGTAACTGTTGATGAAGAAGGAAAGTGTAAAGTGTTGAACAGCATGAGATGCTAGCATTTATGTGGCAGACATATATACCTGGTTTGTTTTACTTTCTGCAGAGCAGATTAAAAATTTGAAGAAACTGGTTACATTCCTTGGCAATTCAGTAATTTTCTTCTTGAATACAGTACCTGTCTACAAATCTCACAAACTGTAGTTCAATTTAACTTCTTTTTCTGCTAAGGTTTTTGTAGAATCTCAGTAGGGCATGTGAGGTGGTTGCAAAAAGCTGCTGTGTTGTTGTTTTTTTCGCTGAAATATATTTTTGTGTGTTCTAGTAACAGCCACCTGCCTGTCCCTTTGTGATCCTGACACCAGTATTTGCATTTTAAACTCATATTTGTACTCATGGTTAATTGCAAGTAATATTTTGTATCCCAAATTAACATCTGGATAAAAAAACATACCTTAAAATGTATGTGAATTATTAACATTTGCCTTACAGTGTGGATGAAGGGAATATGAGGCTCTGGTTTATTTTAGTGTGCTTTGGATCAGGTCTTATGTGACTGAATTAATATCAGGAAATTGTACCTGTGCCAGGAGTCTCTCAGCTGAGCTGCAGAAGGGAGACTGACACGTTAGAGGCTGCAGGGAAGTGAACCACAGACCTGTAGTCAGTTTAATCCTGTTTAGTCTCACCTACTTGCCCTACTTGCCTTATGTACATCCATTTGCCTTTGTAGACAGGCTAGTACTGAAGTGTAAGTGGCGAGATGTCAAGTATCCAAGAGGGAGGGAGGCTTCGAGCTCAGGTTATGGTCAGAGGCAGCACCATTGTCCTAAAAGGACTGCTGTGGGCCAGGACAGTCCTTGGGAGCCTTCTTAAAGCCACATAATATGCCCTGGTGTATTGATACCTGCAGTGGCATTGGTGATAACCAGTTTCTTGGCCAAGTTACAGTACTTGTTAGAAACATAGAGTTATAGAATGACTTGGGTTGAAAGGGACGCTAAAGATCATCTAGTTCCAACCTCCCTGCCATGGGCAGGGACACATCCCAGTAGATCAGGTTGCTCCGAGCCCCATCCAACCTGGCCTTGAACACTTTGAGGGTGGGGGCATCCACAGCTTCCCTGGGCAACCTGTGCCAGTGTCTCACCATCCTCACACTAGAAGAATTTCTTCCTAATGTCTAATCTTAATCTCCCCTCTTCCAGTTTAAATCCATTACCCCTTGTCCTCTCACTACAAGCCCTTGTAAAAAGCCCCTCCCCAGCTTTCCTGTAGGCCCTTTCAGGCACTGGAAGGCTGCAATAAGGTCTCCCTGGAGCCTTCTCTTCTCCAGGCTGAACAAACCCAACTCCCTCAGCCTGTCTTCATAGACACACTACTATTGTGTTGATAAATTATGCTCTTCATAATTCATGAAGATCATTTAATGGCCTTTTTTATGGGCAACTGTCTTAGCAGCAGCTGTAGATGAAGAAGGGGTGCCAATACCATGTGCACATACCACCTCCCCTTTCCCGGACAGCCAGTGTCCTAGTCAGAGGTAGTAGTTAGGTTAGTCTCCTTTGTGAACTGCCTTCTGATTTATGTCCTTGGGTGACACACGTTCCCAATACCTCCTTCTCCACCTCCTGTCCTCTCTTGTTCCAGAACTTCGGTTTCTCAGAATCGCCTACTTCAAAGCCGTTTGGACATTCAAACTACTCATTTTCCCTTACCAGTCTGCCTCATAGGTTCCTCCTTGCTCCCAGGACACTCTACCAATAGGGCTATTGCCCAGATCCAGCCTACCTGAGCTTCAGATCTGCCTTTCCCTTCTCTTGAATCCCCTGCTGCCATGGCCCCTGGCCCCTCGGTGCCCCCTCAGGGCTGCACAGGCTTCAATTCCTCACACACACCGATTCTGACTGATCCCAAACCTTGCAGCTTGGATCCCCAGAGGCTGCTGTGGCTGGTTGGGCTGTGCTGCTCTTTGGCTTTCCATCACCCTGCCCCTTTTAGCACTTGAAGCAGCTTGAAGTATCTGGATCTTAATCTCCAGACTTTTTCCAAGAGGGGAAATCTTTCACTGGATTTCAAGCCACCTTGGTCTAGAGGGAAAATAAAGTTTAAAAAAATAGCCTTACTAAGCCACTCAAACTGAGGGCAAACTGCCTGTGAAAATGGGAACTTCCTTCTCAAATGCTGTACTTCAGCTAAAATGTCTCTTTCCAGCCCCCACAAGGTGCAGTTCATTTACAAATCCTGCAGCTCCCTAAAAGAATGGAGCTGTCTTCCATGATGTCTTGTGCTGTTCCTGCCCATGCTTTGGCAACACAATCCAGGACTGTCTTGTCAGGGACAACTCAAGCCATGGGTGGTGCAAAGCCTCCTCGATACATTAATTCTGTCTCAAAGTCCTTCTGGTATGATTTATGCTAAGGGTGTATGTAGCTTTTACAAATGGAGTGCTGTAGGATTGTGGTGAGCATCACCCACACCTGTCTCAGCTGCCTACATGTCCTTTCTGAGGCTGTTCTGGTTACTCTTTCCCTGATGTGCATCCCCTTGATGTGAAAAGAGGAGACAGAAAGCAGAGGGTCTTTGGAGGTATGTTGTGGCCTGGGGTCACTATAGTTTTTTCCTTTCAGCAGAAGAATAAGAAGGTTCTGAGGCTGTAACTGCTGAGCAGTAAATGGAACAGAGCTGCCACAGTGTAATTGTTTGGTTATGTACTTACAAAGAAAGTGCAGCAAACCTTGGGGGCAAAGGGAGTGAGGAGAGCAAATGTAGAACACAAAATCAGCAGAAAGTAGTTTGCCAGGAAAAAAGCTTTGCTTCTCTTGAACTCACATTACAGAAAAAATCCTCACAATCTGTAAGAACAACATTTTATCTTTTCAAACAACTGTGTTTTAAAAATCAGAGCAGTTTTCTAAATC
Organism: Apus apus; assembly: GCF_020740795.1. Classification (NCBI taxonomy): domain Eukaryota; kingdom Metazoa; phylum Chordata; class Aves; order Apodiformes; family Apodidae; genus Apus; species Apus apus. The sequence continues at coordinate 112,205,580 of NC_067283.1, read as the reverse complement.
AAAGCAAAGTCTGTCATTATCCTTTGCAAAGTCTGGCCTGAAAAGATTGAGCAAGGAAGCTAATAAGAATCCTGAATGAAAGTTTTGAGCTGGACTCCGCTGCTCTGTAAATATTTCTGTAGTTGATTTTTTCGAAACAGATCCTGTCTGGTATTAAATAAATTAAAGAATATGGGAAATTGAATTGATTAGTTAGTGCTTCCTGGCATAATTTTTCATATTTACTGCCTTCCTGAAGTTTCCTTTAAAGACCGTCATGCCTGGTACTTAGTAGTCTACACTTCTTGCTGTGTTCTTGGAAAGCAGACAATAAACTTTGAGTAAATATTATCAGCTGCCAAGTTCAATGGAAGCAGACCGTTTGCACTGAAGCTGGAAGTAAATAGAAGTTGCTGCCACAGTTTGTTCTTCCTATCTTCCTTGACTGCCTCTTTTCAGAAAAAAAACAAACAACAAAACAAACAGTGGAAAAGGTAACCAGTCACAGCTTGAGCGAGACAGCAGGAAGTTGTGTTTCTTCTCCTCAGCTTCCCAAGGAAAAGGAGGCTCAACTGGGGAGAACACAGCCTGTGTGATATAGAATCAAATAAAAAAAAGGACCTTCTTGACTTTTGTTCTTGACTGGAAGTCAAAAAGAAGAGTTGATTGGTGTTTCCTAGGGGAAAATGTCGCTTTGACCACCCTGAAGCTTTCTATAAACATTTCCATTTTACCACCTCTGTCTAAAACAAAACAAACAAACCAATCGAGGTAGGGAAGGGAAAGCAAATTGCAAAAGTATCTAGCTTTCACATTTTCTTTAGTTTTATTTTTTAAAGTGTTCAGGATCAAGGAAATTTCTTTTAAGATTTTTCAGAGCTTGCAACAATACGGCGAATCAGTTGTTTGCATAGTTCTGCAGTAAGGTTCATGACACAGGAAGTTTAGTGACTCTTACCAATATAAGCTTGGCTGGTAAAATTCCTTTGATTCAAATCCCTTGCAATGCTTCAGATACTCACTGTGTGGCTAGGAAGGATGTCTTTAGCCTTCAGATCTCAGTGATTTTAAAGACTTGAGTTCAAATGATCTATTTGTGTAGATATTGTCACTACAGAAGTACTGTTCATGATCTCACATAGGCCATAGACCTATTAAAGCCTGTCTCAAGGTGTAAGGAACAACAGTGCCGTTTATGAATACAGCAACCTTGGCAGACTCCATCTGAGAAAGCTACTGAGCAACTTTCTAGGGAACTGTACTGGTCTCCTGTCAACATAAAGAATAAGCTGGTAGTACAGGGAGACAAAGATGAGGACACTCCTGTGCATTCCTCCCAAAGGAATGCTGATGGTAGGTGCCACTCTTTCAGGATAGTTGCCCACACCTAAGCTACCAGTTAGTTCAGAGGCTGTTATCCCAAAAGGAAGGGAAATTCACTTTAAAAATCTTGCAACTAAAAAAATACCTTAACTCTTCAAGATTTACTTAGAGACCATTCTAACCTAGTAAGAGTAGTGAGATTGTAATCTTAAACAAAAATCAGATATTCAAAGCTCCAAAAAGATTTTAAGTTATTTTAGTACAGGGAATGGAAAATTGTTTGGCAACTGTAGAAATAAAGAAAACTTTAACTTTTCAGGTAACTTTGCAACTCTTAACTGTGGCCTGTCAGGCAAAAGATTCACTGACCCATAGACTTCTGCTTTTTAGATAGAGACAAAAGGGAAATACTGCCTTGGAGCAAACAATTACTTCTTTTTTTGTTTTGTTTTGTGTGCATTTATTTAAAAAATGCATTAGACAAAATTTTAAAAAGCCTCTATTAGATTCAGAAAACAAAAGCAACAATCAATGTCTGTAGCAAATCATTCCCAACTTAGTATCTCTGTTCCTAAACTTCAGTCTATCGGTAGTCAACATATATTACACGGGCAGAAGAATGGGTGTCTCTTGGGCATCACTCAGTGTCTTCAGTGAATGTTATGGTGAGCTCTGCTGCAATGAAAACTTGTACCGTTGGCCTTATGCTAAGCACACCTATGTTGAGAATGAGAAGATCAAAACCAAAATCTTCCTGGCACTAATGTGAACGAATGTTAAGACTGGTTTTCAGGTACGTTATTGGAAGTTTCTTCACATTCTTTCAAGTTGGCCTTGGGTAATAGATGTGCCTTAGAAGAGTCAGAAAAATCCATTCATAAAGCAACATGTATAACTTCAGTGTATTTTTAAATATATTTTGAACCTGAGAACTAAATAATTTCATTGTCATAATTTGCAAAAGACCTCAGCATGCTTTAGGTTTTGACAAAATCAAGGTATTCTGTTAGGTCTGTACTTTTTCCATAATGAGAAAGATTCTTGGTGGGTCAGCAGAACACTGATCTGCAGGCCTTGGTCTGACAGCTTTGACAGCTCAGGTCCTTCCGTTGGCAGTGCTCTAGGGTTAGGAAGAGATTCAGGATGCCTGTTCACCTGTGTTCAGTAAGTCATTTTGTGTGATAAAAAAATCTCACAATTTTTTTCTGTCCAGAATATATTTTACATTGTATCATATGGCTTTCATCAAAGTCATAGCTAAATTCCTGGATAATGATATTTTCTTTGTATTAAACGTGTTGCTGTTCATGACTATCTTCAAAGTCAACTGTGTGTGGAAGCCAAAATCCATTGAAATAAGCACTTTTGTTGCACTGAAATGCCTATACAAGAGCAGGGAATGTAATTATTAAAGATCTCATCGCATGTGCGATGGCAAAACAGATTCTTCAGTCACGAGTTAATTGATGCCTCCAGCATCCGTTCACATTTGCAGACCACAACTGGATTCTCCATTACATTTTTAGAATCATAGAATATGCTGAGTTGTAAGGGACCCATCAAGATCATCAAGTCCCACTCCTATCCCTGTGTAGGGCACCCCTACAATCACACCATATGCCTGAGAGCATCATCCAAACGCTTCTTGAACTCAGGCAGGATTGCTACTATTCCAGTACTCAACCACCCTCTGGGTGAAAAATGTTTTCCTGATATCCAGCCTAAACCTCCCCTTATTTAGCTTCCTGCCATTTCCCCATTTTTTGGGACACACTCGCTCAGATGCCTTTTTAGGAAAAGAAAGGTCACTAAGGATGATCCTGGCTTCTGAACATCAAGTTAAGTCTTCATTGTTAATGAAAGCTCTGCAGCTGAAATTATAGTTGGGTCAGTGTATTTATCTATTACCTTGAGGTTGAGATCTAAGCCTCACTAGACTATTTTGTTTCTGCTGCAGGTCAATACAGCCACTTATTCTGAGATTCTTGCTGCTTCTTGTTTTGACAGTATTACTGAGGGTTGACCTCCATTTTCTCACATCTTTTGACGTAATGAGATTTGTGGATCTAAGTAAAATTCACCGTTCATTCACCGGCTCTTAGTGGATCTGGGCTCGTCTTCTGGCTGTTCATGTTTGCACCTGACTTCAGTGAGCAAAATCTTGAAGTTCGATTTGGCTCTGCTGCATTTAGGTCAGAGCTGAAGCAGGAGCAATGCATCCTATGTCTGTGAGGTCCCTGGTCTGAAGAGTCACCTGTCTCTCTCTCTGTACTCAAAGCCACAGTGATGGCCTGTATTAGAAGAGAATTAATGATCCAGGTTTTCGGTTTTATTGTAGCCTCGAGTTAAGACCAAAGAATAGCTGGATAGTCTTTTTTTTGTTTGTTTCCCACTGATTACCATGATCAACTGTATGTCTAAGATTCAGTTTTCTTTCTGATGTGTAGCACTAGACTGAATGCACAAAGAACCACGGGATTGCCACTTCATTGTTGTATTCTTTCCATGTATATTTTCTGCTAATGCAGAGAGGAGAGCCTTATTGCATTGATTAAAAACTGGAAGAGTCAGGAGCAAACTTGTTTGTGATAGGGGTTGTTTTCTTGCCAGCCTTGGTAGAATGAGCTTCAGCTAACTGTCCAGATAAGAAAAAAACAACAACAACCAACCAACCAAACAAAACACATCAGTGCAATATTGGTGGGTATGTAAATAAAGAAAAACAATGAGCAGGAAGAGCATTTCCTATTCACACATTTTCCATTAACATGAAACTATCAAGGTTGAAAAAGAGCTTTGGGTAGGAGGGATGGTCAGGCAGTCTGTTACTGTCTTTTCTACTGATTCCTTGTGAGTTGATAAACTGTCTTGGTCCCAGCATTTTGCCCTGTGTATTCACAGTTATTTTAGGCTTTGGACTAGTGACCTGAGTTTTAGAGCTGATGCACATCTGCTGCTGCCTTTGAAGTGAGTAGGATTTAGGTATGTTGATGGGCATTCAACAATTCTGAAAAAGAAGCCACTTACATGATTTCTGAAATTCCTAGGTTGGTGTGCCTGAAGGAAATGATACAAGTTTGAAAATACTGACTTTTAAATATAATGTGATTTCCAGTCTTCTAAGTATACAAAATATATTTCACACCACATGGGGTGCCCAGGAACTTAATTAAGGTGAATTAAGTTTTTAAAAATCTTTGCAGAAGAGAAATTGGAAATTGTGTGCAGAACAGTAGCAATGTATCAATGAGAACTAAAGTTTTGGATTCTAAGTAGAAGAAATACTTCTGGGATAAAATATGAATACATTTTTGCCATGATGTCAGCCTGGCTGGTCACGGTTAATACTATTTTAGCATTCCTTGACCAGGACCCACTAATGTTGATTGAACACAAGGCATAATCACCATGCTAGGGACGCTGTGAACCACAGTACGTCATCAAATAGTAATGACAAGGAAGTGTTTCAGATACAATGCGGGGTGCTTCACATGGTAATCTTGAGTTATCCAAATAGCAAACATATAATAATGCAAGAAAGGAAGAAACTTCCTTTTGCTAAGGTATTGCACATAGTTTAAAATCCTGTCTTCATCGTAGTGTTTCACTGAATTACATTACTGAATTACAGTCTCCTGCATGTAAGCAGTGGTCTTTCATATTTTAGAATGTATTTTAAGATTTTAACAGTACTGCTCAGTGCAATACAAAACACAGATAAAATGTAATCAAGATTTTATTTTTTTTTTCAAAACCTAAAATGTAGTCATTCACACCAAAATTTAAAAAGCAGAATTGGCTCCAAGAAAACACATCAGTTTAAAACACACATTTCTTTAGTCATTGTATTATCTTTACTTGGTGAACTGGAAGAGCTCTCAGTGTAGATGAATTAGTTAACTTGAGTGAAAGGACCATCTCTTCTTTGCCACTGAGTTTCTCCTATGCTTTTGGTAGAGACTGCTAGCTATTAAGTTATTAAGCTTTTATTAAGGGCTTCTGTTCATGCTACTTCCTACTTGAAACATATAAAACTACTCAGTATTTTTTAAACATTCACATATAGCAATGCTGCTCCATCTCAAGAAACAGTAGCTTCTCAGATTGTGTAGCTGAAAAAGTAATGTTAAGGATAGTTGCAGCTGCCAAAGTCTGGAAACTCAGAGTTACATCTGACATTTCATTCTTTACCTTAACTATTGAGCCTTGGCCATTCATTGGTTTTTCACAGTGCTTTGGAGTTAGAAGAGAGTTTTACAGATGAAAGATGAAAATCAGAATAAACTCCTTCATCAAGTAAACCTTGCAAGGGCATTCTGAATTTTACAATACACAGGAAGTTGATTGTGATATAATGTACAACACAAGAGGGCTGGAATAAACAATTCATTCTCTATTGTTAGGGATGGCCATGCATAAATGACTTACGGCTCTGGTTTGCTCTGCCACTTGTTACATGTGCAGTCATCCCTAACTCATACCAAAAATAGTTTATCATACTCCTGTGTTGCATAGTTTTTGTCAAATGGTCTCTCATTAAAAATTTTACTGGGGAGATTGAACGCTTTAAGAAACTGGCAATGCTTATGAAAGCTTTCCCCAGAGCTTGGGCTCTCCGAGTGGAGTCGATGCCAACAGTGATCCCATGACAGTTCCTCGTACCCTACGCAGATATAGTCTGGTGGGCAGGTAGCAGTCATCATTTGACAGTGTGTAGCAGGTTCAGTGTAGAGGTCAAAGGCTGGCTTGTCAGAAGGACTGAAGACTGCAGAAGCTCCCCCCAAGTCTGGAGAGAAGCAGACGGGGTAGGACAGTGTAGGAGAATACTGCAGTGTCACTGCCCCTGCAGTGAGGGTTTCATTTCCTCCACTGTCAATTCAGGACCTTCCCTGAGCCTTAAATGCATTTAAAAACAAACAAGGCCATCTGCCAGGTAATTCCCTGGCCATCCTTGTGATATATGTATCTGCAGTCTGTAGTTGTCACTTGGATAGCTGTTTGAAAGGTTTTATTCCTATGCATTGTGTGGATCGAGAATTCAGCTGTGTACTCCCTTCCTGAAAAAGGTTCCTTTTGGGTAGTGCATGTCTGCAGCACAACCTAGTTCATGTTGCCCAATCTTCTGAAGAGGGGTTGCAGTCCTGGTACAAAAGGAAATTGGTGGGTTCCCAACACTGTCTAGGTAATAGCTGGAGCTAAGCCACTGGTATGCCTTGGTGGTAAAGCCCTGATGCTGAAGTTTACTGCTGAGGTTGCAGCTTGTGGAGCTCCACACAGTTTTAGTGGTGGCCTTTAGTTCATGGCATTCTTTGCCTTTCTTGGGCAGGAGTGTTTTCTGCAGACTGACACACAGATTGCTACAGTGATGATGTCATGCTTGGAAAAATGTGTCTGACAAGGTCACTTTCCATCAGATGCATGGTCCCCCTGCATGTTTATTTGTATCGTTGCATTTTTTCCAGGCGAAATCACCTTCCTACTTCATGGGAACATTTTAACTGTAGACCTTTATTTCAGCATTGCCACACCCAGACTTAGTACAACTGATGAAAGTTCAAATACATGCAAAGTAACTATTAAAGCATCAAGGCTCATCTGGGGGTCTAGGCCACCCCTCCCCTTTTCACTTACGATTGTGCAAAATCCCTTAATGTTGCAAAGAAATTGTGCATTCATCAGGTGGAGCATTGGAGGCCAGGGTGCAGATAACCGCTTTTACTGCATATGAGACATTGCAGTCCTGTTCTTAAGAACTGCCAGGCAGATTGGGAATCATGGTCACGGTTAATAGCAGCGAATTGCCAGCTCTTGATGGGTGGGTAGTCACTCCTTTCAGTGGTTGCCCCCTGGGGGAGAAGGTAGAAAAACAGAGGGAGGGAATTAGAGTGACTTTGCACAGTTGAGCAGGTTCATGCCGCTGGATCAGTGGCAAGCATTGGCAGGGCTCCACTCTGGGGAGGCTCACAACAACATCACAGTCTCATTTTTACCAATTGGTGTTGCTATAGCCAGTGGTGCACAGGGGGAGAGCACAGAGAAGGGAGGGAGCCGGGGGGGAGAGTGAAAGCAAGAGCCTGGACTAAATTAAACAAACAAAAGTGCTTGTAAGTTGCATTTAACCCATAACCGTTAGCCCAGTGCTGCTAATTGTACTAAACTATATATCTGAAGTTCGGTGTGTGATTAAAGAGTTGGCTCACAAACTCTCTGCATAACCTTAATTTTTTCAAGGTTCTTTGAGTGTAGAATGGCTTATAATAATGATTTTGACTAATACGATTTTTGACATGCAACTTTAATGCTTAACCTTAGTACAACTCCAGAGCATTTCATGTGTATTCAGCTGTAAAGAGTGATGATTTAAAGGGATAATATAAGAAAAAGGTCGTTCTAGAATGAACCTCTAACAAATTGCATAAAGGAAGCTTATTATTCCATGAGTAGAGAGATATGCAGCTTTTCTGATCATTTTTCTGCTTGGTTCAAAAAATTGTTGAGACATGATTGGGGAAAGAAACACAAAAAATGAAATAGAAAACTGCAAGCAGTGAACATTCTTTTGATGGTTATGATTTTGTTGCCACTAAAAATACTCCTCAGTAATGTGGTTGTTCATCTTTCCTCTTGTTTTGGGTGAAGAATTCGTTCCAATAAGAAAATGCTGTTATTGGTTGGAGGATTGCCTCCCGGACCTGACCGGCTACCCAGCAATTTGGTTCAGTATTATGATGATGAAAAGAAGACATGGAAAATACTGACAAGTAAGTGGTTTATTTTTGTACAGTTGTCTTGATGAATTTAAAAACATGGTTAATCAAATTAGACACTTTATTGATTTGTTTCTCCTCAGAGATTTGTTTATGTATCACAAGGGGCTTCACAATGGAGCAATAAATAGAGATTGCAGAAGATGCTAATTTTATAATAGGATAGGCCTAAATTAACATTGGCTTAAAATCATTCCAGTAAGTTTTTTAAGCAAATTTGTAAGTCTCTCTTACTGCAACATGAATACATGCATATTTAAGTACATGTGATTAAAATCTGGTTTAGGAAAAAAAGGGCAACGTTTGAGACAGTTTTTGCAGAGTCAGATCCCTGGTAAGCCACAGTACTAGAGCACACCTTTGAATCTCTTTAACATTTTCATTTCCTTCTTCCAGCTTTATCTGTTGTCCACAGTCATTAAAGGTTTCCTCTGTACTGCTCTTCTTCCATTGCTGACAGAAGCATTGGTGGAATATATCAGCTACAATAAACAGTGCACAGAGGCTTCTATCACAAAATTCTTTCCCACCTTCTTTTAAAGGTTGATTGTGTCTTAGAGTAAGTATTTTGCCTCAAGCATCAAGATTTGGAACTTATTGTTATGTCGGTTGCAATTCCCAGTCTGACTTGGTCATGGAATCAAATCATAGCTTCTTTGAGTGCAGCAGGCTGTGTGTGCATTAGTCCCCTTGTGGCTAAACTGGCTGCATTGGTCAATAAAACTAAATTTTAACTGTCAAAATTGCCCAAAGCAGTATAGATAAAATAATAAATGAGTGATTTTGATCCATAAATCAAAGCCATACTTCTAAGACTGGACAACTGGTAAAACCTGGAATTCCTGATAGACCTGCCTTTTTTCCACAGTAAAATACATTTTACATAATTCTATTCTTCATCCCTTATCCAAAGCCCTTTAGTACGATGCATCCACGTGAATACTATACGCACAGGTTAGGATGAAAAAGAATTAAGACTACTTCTATGATTCAGGACTTGATGGGTTTGCTAATTGCTTTCTCCCATGGAAGATTTAGGAGCCTTTCTCAAAGTGCCACAACATAAAGACTGCTTAGGTATAGATCCCCTGGACGAATAGTTGAGGTTATTGTGTAAGAATGGCTATTAGTAAAGGTTGCATGAACTCTACATTAGAAAAGTCTACAGTATCTGTACTAGGGAACATAATGTTCTTCACATTTTTCAGAATAATGAGATGAGCTATCTCTGTACGCTACTTCTAAGAAAATTCTGAAGGTGGTAAGTCAGTGAAAAATCACTGACACTACCTAAGGCAGAAGTGTTCAGGTTTTTTTGATTTTGTTGTGTCTAATCGAGTGGCTCACCAGGATAGGCAGGAGAAATGGATCTCTTGCTTCAAGATCTGAACTCTCCACTGAATTAAAGTAAAAATATTATTCTGGATCTTACCTATCTGTAGATGTGTCAGATTTCGTAAGAATGAAATCAGTTCAGTTCCTAGGTTTCTTAAAGTGTGATGCTGTCTCTGACACTATAGGAAACTATATAGTGTTTCCTCCTGTACCAGCAAATATTTACAAAGTCTTTTCTTTGACCATCTGCCCTCAGCTAGACTCCCCTATGCACAAACAAAAAGCCTGTTTTTGCACTTAAGTGCTTACTGAGCCAATGTAAATGTGCACAGAAATTCTCCTTGCCTTCCTCCTAACCCATCTACGGTACTAATTTTCTGTTCTCTGTGCCAGTGGCACTTGGGAGTAGGGAAAGTGAGAAGGATGCTTGCAAACACCTAGCCCTGGGTGCAATGGTAGAGCCATTGAGGAGGAGATGGATGAGAGGAGACTGAATCTCCTCATGTCACCCTCCACTGAGAGGAGCCTCAGAAGTTACTCAGCAGGGCCTGCAAACACATTTGAGAGGGAGCTGTTTGCCTGTTGCCTTTTCCCTTCTCAGCATGGAGAGTGGTAGTTGCAACCATGCAGTCCCTTAGGGCTCTGTGTCCTGCCTTGTGTGATGCATAAGGAACAGGAGAAGATCAGCCATAAGAAACTACTGCCTGCCTGTAAGCTGTGTTGCTGCAGTTGGAGCTATGAAGACAGTTGCAAGTGGAACAGCACAAGCTATTGAGTATGACAGCTCAGCAGAGTAGCAATCTCATTTTGTTCCAACGACAAGACTAGATCTATTGGCAAGGGATACTGCCCACCTCTCTCTGCCTGGCTACCCAAAGTACCAAATGCATCAGTACTAATGGTAGTAATTCTAAAGGTATCAGGAAAACAACTTGCCTTGTTCATAGATCCAGAAGAGGAGGAGAAGCATGCACCCATTTCCAATTTTTTAATGTAATCATCTATAGGCAAGAGTGCTATGGCTCAGGGGATCGGTAGATTTTTCACAGTCTCGTATTACTGTGTATTTTTCCTGCCCAGTATTTCTCAGGTAATTATTCTTTCTATGTTTGCAACAAAGAATAAAGAAAAAAAAATAAAAGGAGAAAGTAAGTGGCATTTTACAAACACTTTCTTCCACCCACTTTTAATTTATGTAGGCATAATCCTAATCTGAGATTCTCAATGTGCATGTTGTTGTATAATTTGGAACATTTCTTACTGCCTAGCTTTGCCTTAGCAAAATAGAGGCTTTTATAGAGTGCATGGCAAAATACAGATCTTCACTGTGTGATTTCAGGGTTGCTTACACGTGCATGAACGCTCTTTAATTATTTAACGAGGTGCTAACTATGTCCTGTAGCAGCAACAACCTACCTACTGCCAGTGACACAAACTGGACAGCTGATGGGTGTGTGGCAGTCCTTAGTAACTGCGAAAGTCCTGCTCTGTTAATGGGGTTTCACCGTGCCGTGATATTTCTCTGTCCTCATCAACACTTGCTGGATGTGGGGTGGGAGGGGGATGTCTCTGTGTCACCACCTCATGCCACATGGCTTGGAACCAGCCACTAGAGCTCCAGTTTTAATTAGCAGCTATGGTTCTGCCAGGAGCCCTTGTTTAATCCTAGAACTTTGGTTGTTTGTTTTAACTGCAATGTTTAAGATTAATTAAACTTTAAGGAAGTAAAACAGTGTTTTGTTTGTTAGGATTATTCTGTGATAATTGCAAGTTTCAAAATCCAGAGCCTATAAAGACTTTTTTGTGTTTGGAAGTGCATAGCTCTCCCAAAAACCCTACTGCTAAGGCAATGATGTATTACTTTTACTTTCATTATATGTTTTTAATCAGAGCGTGACTTCACACTAGACAAAGCGATGCTTTATGCATGGTCTCCCTTGTTTTTGCTAAAATCTTTTGACATGATTAATTTTACTTTAATGCTTTTGTCTTGTTGTAATGGTAAGGATGATGGGTATAAACCAGGGCAAAAAGTACATGCTTTTCTGTCATAACGCCTCTAAGCATTTAAAAAATATATTAAATGAAAGAAAAAAATATCACAAGAGACTGATCCAACTGGAATTAAATTTCTTGCTATGTGAACAGAGAATGCAAGAAATAAATAAAAATGATGCAGCCATTGTTTTAGTTTTATTTTTTTGTATTTTTCCATAGCAGTGTATCCATCTGTCTGATTAGAAGCAATGAGTATGAGAGAAATTGTGTCTTGCAGATTTCTAGGTATACAGTGAATCCTCCTTGCAATGCAAAATTCCTTTTTCTCTAAAGCACAGAAGGGTAAAATATTGGAAAAGTTACCGAACTCTTACATGGCACATTCCCTCCACATGAAGCTGTAGCAGATCTTTCTTTCATAGTGGCACTTTGTTTTTCAGTAAGATGCTAATTGTAACGTTCCTTAACTTCCCTAGCTAACCACATTGTTTGTGTAAACCACAGAGAGCCTTGAATGAGCATCAAAAAAGTGGTAAATGCATGTGTGGGCAATAATGCTGTTATGTTTAGGTATTGCACTAGGTTTGGATTTTAATCCAATGTACAAGTCAATGTCATTATCCAATGAAAAGTATAGTACAGGCAATGTATTTGCATAGGAAAGTCAGGGAAATGTCAAGAAGATCACCAGACTGGAGAGTTTAGTCAGGATGACCAGCGACCCGTTTCTGGTTACTTCCTTTCTTAGTTAACCCTTAGTCTTGTTTTAGTCATCTTGACCTTCCTGCCCTTTATTAGGTGTATTAACATCTGCTGTGTTTAGTCCATGTGTAAGAACAAACAATGAATCAGACACTTCGATTTCCTCCTCCATCTCTCCTTCATGCCAGCAGCCATCATACAATATCAAGGACTTGTCATTTACTTGTCTTCCTCTGATTTGCAGATCATAACAAGCAGCTGGTAACCTTTTCATTCTTCATGCTCTTATAAAGGCCATCCACCTTTCCTTCCTACCACAGGTTGCCTGTGCTTTCATTTTCACATGAGGCAAACTCCACTGCAGGAGAGGAGTTGCTCTGAATACAGCATGGTTTTATTTCTGTCATTTTAACTTTTTTAATTTCCCTTTAATATGTTTGATGACAGTACAGCCTCCTGTACGGTAGCCTTCCATCATGAGTAACATTTTGAGTGCTAGCCAGCACTTAGTCTTACTGGTGGTTCTAGAAACCCTTTCAGCATAATTATTTATGCATTTTACCCACAGGAGAGTCAAATAAATAGAAGATAGGAACAGTTTATTTCATATCATAGTCAGCATTAGAGAACTTGCATCACTTCACTCCCCAGCCTACAGAATTTCTGCTGGAAAAGGTTGCATTTCTTTCTCTTCTATTTTCTTTGGCAGTTCTGAGATGCTCATCCTTTCCTATACAGACTACCACTTTGTCCTTCCTGGGCAAATTAATAACAAAGTCCTGTTCCTCTGTTTTTCTGAAATGGCTTTGGAGGCACTAAGTTTCTCAGTCCTTCCTTGTGAGCCCAGGTGTCCAAGAGGGCCAACAGCATCCTGGCCTGCATCAGGAATAGCATGGCCAGCAGGAGTTGGGAGGTAATCCTGCCCCTGTACTCGACACTGGTGAGGCCACACCTCAAGTACTGTGTGCAGTTCTGGGCCCCTCACTATAGGAAGGACAGTGAGGTGCTGGAGCATGTCCAGAGAAGAGCTACCAAACTGGTGAAGGGTCTATAGAACAAGTCATCCAAGCAGCAGCTGAGGGAACTAGGGATGTTTAGTTTGGAGAAGAGGAGGCCCTCATTGCCCTCTGCACCTACCTGAAAGGAGGTTGTAGGGAGGTGGGTGTTGGCCCCTTCTCCTGAGTGAATAATGACAGGACCAGAGGAAATGGTCTGAAGTTGCCACATGGGAGGTTTAGCTTGGATATTAGGAAGAGTTTCTTTACTGAAAGAATGGTCAGGCACTGGAACAACCTGCCCAGGGAGGTGGTTGAGTCACCATCCTTGGAGGTACTCAAGAAACCCGCAGATGTGGAACTTCGGGGTATGCTCTAGTGGCCAAGATTGTAGGGGGGGAAGGTTGTGGGTGTTATTTGGTGGTGTTCGTGTCTGGTTTGAGTTTTGTTGTTTGTGTGTGGGGGTGTTTGTTTGGGGTTTTTTGTTTGTTTGTTTGTTTATGAGAGTTGGACTCAGTGATCTCAGAGGTCCTTTCCAAGCATGACTATTCTGTGATTGCCCTAGGTTGTTGTGGGTTTTTTGGGGGGGTTTAATTGTTTTTGTTTGGTTGGTTGGTTTGTTTTGTTTCTGTGTGTGGTTTGCTTTGGTTTGGGTTTTTTGGTCCTGTTCTGGCAGGGGGGTTGGACTCGATGATCTTCAGATGTCCCTTCCAACTCCTAATACTCTGTGATTCTGTGACTCTGTGATTCATGTGAGGGAGCGCCTTACCCAGTTTTCTCATTTCCAAATTGGTTACTTACAAGACAGACAGTATGATTTATATGCTACATCAGAAGTTCTTGGGAGAAATTTTCAAAGGCATGAGTGTCAGTGTAAGTACCTCTAGATTCCTAGATCACATTGTGCCTTTGGAATTGTTACATTGTTTAAGTAAATAAATTCATCCACTGCGGAGCTTTTACTTTGTAGAAGAATCATAGTGTGTTAGAAGAAAAAGTTTTCTACTTTAATTTACCCCACATCAATTGGTAACTGAATACAAGAAGTGGTGTTTGCAAAAAGTGAGTCGAGTCAGACGGACAGGTTGAATCTCTTGACATATGCCAGTGAAAATTTCTTCCTCCTTTTTTTGTTACTTGTGAGAATAGTGCGCATGGGAGTTAATCAGAAACGTGTCTTGATGAACACTTTTTGGCAGCCCTGATAAATTTTGTCTCTTACTCCATTTATCCAGCAGTCAGGAATGCTGCAGCTACTGCTTCAGTGCTGTGTCAAGGATGGTTTCAGCACTGCATTGAAAAGCTTGAGCAAGCATTATCATATTGCTAAGGCAGAAGTCTTGGTATTATCCACTAGACAGATGTATGTAGTAGTTTTACAAGTACATGTACACGTATGCACATGCTCATATGTATCATCCTTCTTAAATGAATACACTGATGGGATTAAAAGCTAATTTTAAACAGAAATTCCATCTATATTTTCCATTCTTGTATCTAACCCCTTTTAAAGGTTCAAAGCCAGGAAAATACAGTCAAAAAAGAAAATATATTCATACGCAGAAAAGCTGACTGATCACTATGACTATTCAACTTTTAAGCCTGGATTTAGGAGGTTTATTCAATGTGGTCAGACACATAGGTGAAAAGCCACATGCTTTATACTTACAGGGAAGTAAGGATATAGAAGGAAGAAACAGAAATATAGCAAAGAGTATTTTTCTATATGTGACATAGTAGAGGTTAGCCACAACTCCCATTCTGAGGATGATACATGGGAATTCAAGCATGCAAGTGCCATTAATGGTGCACACCTGCGTATCTAAGAGCAAGAGAGAGCTCCAAGAATGAGTGAATATGTAGCATGTTTTCACAGAGAATGCTGTATTCATGCCCTAAATATTTTCTTCTGCACTACCAGTTGAGATAACTTTCAAGAAATGTCAGCTCTCTTTCTGTTCACCTCAGAGAATGAAGGGCTAGCGTAAGTAAATGATGTACATTTTTTTTTATCATTTTACTTGAGACTTTCTCCTTATTCATAAAGCATATTGTTCTGCATATGCCCTCTTATTTGTAAGTGTGATGTCCTTTAGACTTTAGATATCTGGCTTTCTCTTCCTGTGTTCCCAGTCCATTTGTATCTTGCTATGCTGTGTCCTTGAAGTGGCTAGTCTTATCACTGCATTCAGTCTGTTTGTGCTAAAGTCCTCAATAGTCTCTCAGCTTCTCTTGGCTACTTTCTGCTCTTTGTTTTGGACTTCTGAACACCCACCTCTCTGGAAACTAGGCTGTTCACTTTCTTTTGCATAGACAAAGATGCCTGAATCTACTCACCTTTATCTTCAGAAACGCCACCAGTGAACACTTAATTTCAGGTAGAGTCCAGAGTGTTACCCAAATATCCTGTTCCCTGCCTCTGCTCAGCCAGGAGCATTTGTGGTTGAAAACCTGAGCTGGACATGAGCACAAGGCAGAGCCCTGTTCCAAGACATCCATAGGCAGGGGTCTGAGACCATGCAGAGTTGAGCCATCGGTGGCCCAAGTAAGAAGGCAGCAGGTGTAAGACAGGTGAGTTATCAGATGATCTGTGCCGTTTCTGCAGCAGATGCTGATGTCAGGCTTCTGTAGAGTTGTCTTACAAAGAATGCTGCTGGTTCCTGGAGATGCTGCTGTCTGCTGCATCTCTGCCAGAACGTTAAAACCTGTGACTCAAAATATTCCTCCTGGATCACAGAACATAGCTTTTTCTACCTCATCTTTCAACTTGAATGACACATCTTTACAGATGGCTTGAGGATGACCATTCAATTTTGCAGCAACTTCTACAGCTTTGTTCCAAGGCAAGAGGAAAACTAATTCCTTCAAAAGTCATGTCCCTGCGCATCTCAACAAGTCTTGTGGGGTGGTGAAGAGGTAGGCAGTTGAGGTTTGAATCCCTGCTTTGCTCAAATCAGAGTATGATTTTTTTAACTCATGAACCCCTCATGTGTGAATCCCTCATGTGTGTCCCAGTGGGTATTTCACAGCCCCATCAAAGACAGTTCTGTCCAGTTTTGCAATATAACTGCAAACCAGAAATTGCATAGCTATAAATAACAAGTTGTCATGACTTTGATGGTAAACCCAGGTGAGGATAGATACTTGGGCTTAATGCAGCCCTAAAGGATGTGCAGCATTTCAAGTCATTTCAGCCTATGGGCATGGTGTGTCTGCTATAAACAGTCATATCCTGGTGCAGGAGGAACTGGGAACTGTGTTGTCTTGTGTTCTGTCCAAAGCCCGTGTCTCACCTTGCTAGATAAAAATTTCAGCAAAGTCATAATTTATAATGAAAGTACTGTAAAAGATACTCTCACCAGCTCTGTTTGTGTAGGTTCCTTAGTATTATTTGGCCTCCTTCTCTAAAAAATCAACCATCTGGAATTACTTCCCTGCAAAATTTCATGGCATTATGTGAACTTAGTGCTTGTTGCAAACATGGCTTTCTGTTTCTTACATAATTTCAGGTAAAATATATGTGTTTATTCTTACCTAGTTGCTCTTGGATTTATGTAGCACTAATGGGAGCTAGGCATAAATGAGCTCTGGTCTGTTTCTAGTTACTTTGGAAAGCATTCCCTTTTTCATTATCTAATGTGATGTTTTATTTATGGTCAAAAGGCTTGCAAACAGCATGGCAAAGCACTGTTGGCTGGGAAAAATGTAAGCATAAAAATTCTCATAGAAATCCTCAGACTTTTTAAGAGTTCGGTATGTGGTTTATAAATTTTCTCCTCTCAAATGTTCCAAAAACAAAAGGCAGTTTCCTTTCAGTAAGTGTTTTGTGCACAATTATTTGCAATACAGATTTCAGAAGCCTGCCTTAGATTTCTCTGTTTTGTAAGTGCAATTAATGGCAAGAGGTGCACATTTTGCATCCTCGACTTTATTTGCTGTTGTATGCATTGTGGCTCACTGTAGGAAGTAATTCTTTTTTTCAATTTTTCTCTATTTTCTGACATCTTGATGAAGTTTCTTTCTCTCTTTCCTTCCCCTTCCCTTCCTCCTTCCCTATTCACCCCCCTACTCCTATGCGTTCCCTCTGTTTAAGAGAGAAATAAAATGTGTGACAGACTTGAGAGGGGTTTTTTTCTGGGCTTTTTGTCTCATACCGGTGTTGTAAGAGCTACTGCTTTCATTTAACTGAGTGCTGGAATATCTATAGGAACAGACTAACATGTCTTTATGGGGATGTTTTTTGGTATTTTGTTTTGTCATATTTATATATTGTGATTCTACTCCCAATGGGGACTGTGCTACTATAGGGTATGCGACTGCAGAATGACTGTTCACACCATGAAAAAAAGTGTTAACAAATTGAATAGTAATGAATTAACCTGCAGAAGAAGCATTTTGCCCTAGTACACAGAAACCCTGCATAACTAGAGCATATAATTTTAAATGAAGCAGGCTCTAGGAATGCCTCAATGGGTGTGATGTCGACAGTAGCTCATAATTCATGGATATGAATTATGGCTGAATATCAGGAAAAAACTTCCTGACATTGAGAACTATTAGGTTGTGGAATATTCTCCCATGGGAGATAGTACAAATCCTATTGCTTAAGATGAGACTGAGCACTACGAAAGGTACAAATCCTGGCCTGGCCTCAGTCCTTTAGGGCAAATGAATTAATTGCTTTAACATATGTGTTCATGTCCCTCTAGACAAGTGATGTCCTTTAGCATTTATTTGCTGGGAGGAGCAAGAAAGGCAGCTGTCATACGAGCTACCCTACCTTGTGCTGTGACTGTGCCCCCTCTCTCTACATGTGAATAGATCACTCTTGGGGGTAAAAAAAAAAAAGCGTGGCTGTCTCCCAAGAGCTACCCTGGAGAGTTGCTCTGCTGACTTCATGGAGGCCTTGGCTTGGGACCTAGGGCTCCCTGTTCAGCTGGCAGCTCTGGGGCCTGGGGTCTCCCGCCCACCCTCCACATGGGGTACAGGATGCCTCCAGTCCTCTCCCGGGGTCTCCTCCAGTCCTGATGTGAGCCTGTTGTTTTCAGTAACATGATATGGGCTGAATCGTTTTAAAATTTCCCATTTTACAAGTTAAACATAGATAATGTATTTAGTGCAAACAATTTAGCTTTAGTTCAGGGGGAGAAAAAGTCTTCAACTCTGAGATGGCTACAGCTAAAACTATTAAATCATGCTTGTTTCTTTGAGAGTAAAAAATAAATAGATGCAAGTGGAATGACTGTTTTGCAGTGATTACAATAATGAGCAGCTTAATGTGTACAGGTAGGTCAATGCTTTGAGTTCTGATTTTCTTTTTTTTTTAAAAGCAGGGGTGGGGAGGAAAAATACAAGAAAGAGAAAGGTCTGAGGCCAGAACTTAAAACTAGGAGATGGTAGTCAGTCCTCCCTGGGTTAAACAGGAAAGGAAAAACTGAGAGGGAGATACACTTGCATCACTTTCAGGTGGAGAGGCTTGGCAAATCATGCTATTAGAAATCATTAAAATAGATTTATATAGAGTTAACATAATAAGTGATGTAAGGGCCATGTTTTTTTTCTCTTCCCATCCCTCCCCACCAGTTTTACACATGGAAGAACAAAGTGCAGGGCTCTGGTCTGTACTCACCAGCAGCTGCTTGCTTGCTGGTCAAGAATTACAGTGGCTGTATATGGACAGCCTTAACAAACACATACGTTATATGAAAAAAATACTTTTCTGATTGAAATTACATGGAAAGAATGCCAAAAGAGCTGCCAGAGCAGAAAGAAAGAAACAGTTAATTTTTTCCCTAGATGAATCCTCACAGACTAACAAAAAAAATTATGGAACACACTTCTGCCTACATGCATGTGAATGGCATTGTGCAGGCATAACTAAGGCAGAATTTCACTCCCAAATTAACTCATTTGCTGGCTGCAAAAGTGAAAGAAAATCCTTATAACCAGCTTGTAAGTGTATATAATGAAAAATTACACAGCAGAAAAATGTATTCATATCCTATCTCTAAATCAGCAATGTATTAATCGCACTGATGTTCAGCAGTGTATTTAAATACATTCTTAAGTACATTTCTAAGTACTGCCTGTAAACAACTCTATATGATGGCACATTAACACAGGACAGAGTTTATCTATATACTCTCTCCAGAGAACTACAATTATTTTAAACACTGTGGCAGCCAGTAGTACAGAGCTGGATGATCTGTCGTGTCCAAATCCCAGCCTTCTGGCTGGTCACTGTGCTGTCCTTGTCTCCCACCTACATTACCACTAATGTCTACACAAGCTTTTTTAAACTGTTTCATTCAGCAGAATCACAACTGCTGGAATCAGCTGTGCATTTGCTGGTTCCCATTAACTTCAACTCCAGGAAAGAAAGATGCAGCCAGGGCAGAGGTTCTCCATGTGAGGGCTCAATCCTCCAACTTATATGGAGAACATCCCAATGTGTGAGGTGTTTCAGGGGCTTTCTGCACTGGGACACATTTCACCCAGCAAGGTTGAAGCCACTGTCCTCCTGACAGCTCTTGGGCTTTCCACAGTGCAGCTCCAACGAATGATCATTTCAACACTCAGAAGTCCGATTTTTCTTAACTGCTAAGATTTATGACAGCAATAAAGCCCTGGCATAGCATCCCGTTTCCTGAAGCTGGGATTTGGCTTCCCTCCAGCTGCTTGATTTTAACACCCCTGGCCACCTCTCAGGGAGGCAGGGCTGCCCTGGGAGGGGTTTCTGCCCAGGTAGAACAGCGCTGGTGCCCACCTGAAGCAGGTGCAGTCACAGAAAGGCTTTCGTTTGATACTTTCAGTATTGGAAGATAATTTGTTGTCTTCAGAGAAAACATCTGATTACTTAGAGAAAAGTCCTCTAGCTTTACCTGGATGAAAACAGGACTGTTGAAGGAATGGAGATATATCTTTAAATAGAAGCATTGGTTTGAATAATGCTAAACTCACTGTTTCAGGAGATAATTTTTTTATAATCGAGAATACTTGTATTAATCTATCTTATATTGATGTTCACCAAAAGAAATTCTTCCAGGGCTGGCCATTTAACCTTACGATACCATAGTCACTTGCCTGTGCTTTGGAAATCACTAATTACCTTTTTGCAGTATTCAAAAAGTGTTCCTGAGAGCCCTGCATTTCTCCTGACACTCTGAGGCTTTGCCAGGTGCTGAAGCTGCCTGTGGGTGTATGGCCAAGGATGGAAAGTCTCCTCCTCTTCACAGAAGCAAGGCTGTTGAGGTAGCACCAAAGTGTTAGAAGACTAAAGATTCTGCACCAGTTCTGGGTATAAGGAACCCCGTGGAAGGTGCAGGAAGGGTGAAAGAGTAGCTGGGTTTGGTTGGTTGGGATTGTTGGGGGTTGAATAGTTGGACAATGAGGGCAGATGCCAGGACTGGGTCTGAAGCTGGAATTTGTCCTTGGTGGGCTCCAGAGGCAGATGCAAAAAACGTCATGCAAGTGTCACAGGAAAAAAACACAAGCAAAGGAGAGTCTGGTCTATTTGAAATAAGAAAAGGGAACTGTGTGAAACAAATTCATACCACTCCTTGAAATCTCTAGATAAAATCTATCATGAATTTAATGTCCATTCTACTTCAAATGATTTGTGGTTGTCCACTGGAGCAACCCACAGACAGATGCTAAAAATCTGGGAAAAAGTGTTTTATTTACCCATCTGTTGATCATTTCTATATGCCATTGTACCATGTTGTCCCCTGCCACCAGTGGATACAGCACCTGCTGAACTCAAGTGCTGGACCAACTGGGACTTTTAAGACAAAAGAGAACCTGAAAGTACACCAGCTGGGGCTAAGCCAGTAGCATGAAGTAAGTTCAGGTATTGCTGTGCCATAACTTAGCAATTTTGGAACTCACAGTTCTCCCCTGGGACTGTCCCCTCAGAGTGCAACAATAATACAGCCCTTTGTCATGTGTCTAAATACAGCCCTTTGTCATGTGTCTAAATACAGCCTGAGTACCCAATTCTGATTATTTCAGGGAAGTGGCTGCAGGGTGACATTAGCAGTGCTGCCAGTGATTTTATCTCTGATCTTGCACATTTAGTATATTAAGACAAAGCTTTGTGATTCAACTGATTATTTTTTACATGGGACATTTCGATCCCATGGCTGAAATTTTAAACCAATTGAAAATAAATTGAAGAAAGTAGATCGGAGGGACATCAAGCATATGTAGTAGCTTGGATTTTGTGGTCTGGTTTGTAATTTTTGAAAATGTTTTGGGTTATCAACACTTGTACTGTAGGGTAGGGAGCAAATAAGTAAGGCCACAAGATAAATAATGTGATTTGAAGACAAGATTTTTTTGAAAATGCCTAGTATTCATGTTTATCAAAACTGTGTTTGGGCACCTTGGTACTGCACTAGAAATGAAAGTATTTGTGAACCTCCAGTGACGTTGATCTTGGCAAGAATCCCGAACAACTATTTGTAATTGCTCAAAGCTTCTATGTATTGCAGAACACAAAAAAGTACTTAATGTCAGAAACCAAAATAAATCAGAGGACTTATAATTTGAAAGTCTACATATCATTATCTGGAGCTATCTTTGCAGACTGAATTTCTTTAAGTTTGGCTTTAAGGACTCTGTAGAGTGTTAATGAAGGTGTTTCTCTAACAAAACCGCCACACTACTTCTTGGGATATGTATAGTCAGTGCAAAATTTCAATGTTTTTTATACTGTTTGAATAAGGTGTAGTGTCATAAGGAGTAGGCTGATTTCACCAGCTCATTTTGCAGGTAGTTGCCATGATTGTTTGTTATCGGTGGAATTTCTTTGAGTCTTCAATCTTTTGTAATGTCATTGTGGTCAGAGAATTGCAAGGGACCCAGTTCGTCTACTTTTCTCCAAGGCAGCACCCAGTAGTGGAGCCACGATGCCTGCTAGTGCTCATGTTTCTAGGTGGTTACAAATGTAAGGTAAAACAACCTGATCAGTGCTCTAGGGTAGTTTAAACTAGTGACTTTTTCTAATTGTGAGCAACTAAAAGCAATTACTGCAGCCCAGCTGATAAGTGGTGACTTTCACAAGCACGGTGCTAAACCGGAGCACTTGCTTTGATCATCTGTTAGTGCTCTGTAGTATGAGTTAAAACTGTTTGTATTGGTGATAACCTGACTTGTGTAAAAACACATTTGCTTTAGCTAGATGCAGATCAGCAGTGTCCATATGAATATCTATGAGCAAATGTGCGCGTTTGGGATTATATTCTCTCTTTATTATTCTATAGGAAGTCTAAAAACTCCTCAGACAGGATTGGTCTCTATTAATGTCCAATAATGATGCACTGCACATTTTGTCAGTGCTTTTGCACTGAAATAAAAAAAGAACTCCTCAAGTGCGCTTTTAAAAAAAATTTCCTCTATGTTTCTTTTTCTGCCACATTTTTTTCATCTCTTTGTGAAAATCTAAATTCATCAGGAAAGCAGGCTAAATTGAGTTTTTACCTGCAGGGTATGTGACAGGACTGTCTGCCTGTGCTTGTCTCCCAGTTCACAGCTAAAGTGTAATCCTGCCTGATAAAGTGCTGCACTGCCATTTGGATGTATTCCTGTGTGTGGCTCTTTCGGGAGGGCTTTTGAGGCACTAGCAGGGTTATAAGCCTGTGCAGGGCTGGCTGTGACAGGTTGCAAAATGCAAGTGATCCCATTGCTGAAGTGAAGAGGAGAACTGAGAGTGTGCTTACCCTGTCAGTGTTGCTGCCTCATGTTAGGAGCTCCCCCAGCACCTGCCCTCAGGTAGTCTTTCTCTGCTATGCAAGAGGAGGACTTTCTCTACCCATGCCAGACAACCTAAAGAAAAGACTGTTTTCAAAATGATCCCAGGGACATGGAGCAGAAGAAGAGGAGTCTGCAGGAGTTTGCAAGGCTGGGCCAGGTCATGAGAAGATGCTGTATAGGTGATCTAGGATACCTGTATTTTTATGGGAGACTGGGGGAAGCTTGACGTTGGGAAGGAGTGCTTGGCTGTATTTTGTATACAGGTTTTATAGTGAGTACTATTAATAGGATGTATGATGCCTTGAGAGGGACGGTTCTTGTAAGCGGTTTGGAAAGAGTGAGAGAAGGTGTAATTCAGCAATGGTGTGTACACAGGTAAAAATACCAGTGCTTTTCCACATTCCCGGTGGAACAGGCATGCTTCGGCTTCTGCATGCCTTCCCAAAATAATTATTCTTTAGGGAGATGAGAAGAGAGCTGTGATATGGCCACCTTTACACAGTCCAGGTTGGAATTAACCTTGAGTACAGCGCTTTGTCTCCATTGGAAAGGAGTGACTATTTTAGAAAGGATTCTTCCCCCCCCCATAATACTGTATGTTATGTTTTTGTATCACTGTTTCCTCACATCCTCTTTCCCCTTCCTTACCCCGGTAATGAGGAAGCACGCTCTTTGTCAAAAGCCAGCATGTTGTTTTACCCAGATTCCAGATCATTATTAAGAGAGAGACTTGGCAGTGTATTGGTGGGGAAGGGAGCTGTGCCTGCTATATTTCACTGGGACTGGTGCATGGAGTAGAAAAGCAGATGTGTGTGGACTGCCAGAGAAATCGCTGACTGATGCTCGCGCAGTCTGGGTTCGGGGAGCTGAGACAAGACGAGGCAAAGCAGGTATGACTGATAACCGTGCCAGAGCCTGAGCACCCGCCGTGCCCACTGCAGGCAGCGCAGCCGGGGCGGGCTCAGCATCCGCCAGGATGGACGCGCCGAGCCTTGGCTGGGGTTCGTGTACTCCCTTTGGTTTCCCCCCTTTCACGCCGAACACGAGGAACAAGCAGAAGTTTAACTGCTTGGGAGGAAGCTGGCTATGTCTTTTTTTTTTTTTTTTTTTTTTTTTGGTGTGCTGTTTCACCTCTTTGTTTTTTGGTTGGCTGCAAAACCTGAAGCCAAAAGATGATTGAAATGCCTCTCCCGGGGGAAGGGGGAGCTGAGCTCACCGCACCCCATCTAGTGGCTTCGCCTCAAACTGCTGGCGAGAAGGAAATGCGGCAGGAGAAGGAGGAGAAGGAGGAGGAGGAGGAGGAAGAGAGCTCCTGCAACTCCCGCCATGGGCTTGGTAGGCTTCGGACACCGCAACACCTACGTGGATGATCCAGGGATGCTGGAGCAGCTGTAGGATAAGGAAGGGGTTTAAGCTGGCGGTCAAACCTAGGGTGGGTAACACACACACAGGGGCCTGCATCAAGCTTGGAAAGACCGTGAGACAGGCCCTCCAGAGTTAGGAAATGTGAGAATTAAGCTGCTTCTGAAAGCTTAATTTGGTCTCTGTTTGCACAAGCATTAAGATATGATCTCTAATAATACCACATACTATTCTTTGTCACATGTCAGTGCACAGAAGGGATGGTGCTCAATTTCTCCTCACAGTATTTTGTTTCCTCTGTTCAGCAAGTAGATCCTGTCTGTCACACACTGCTAAAATCTTTTGAAAACAGAATTTTTTCACAAGGTTTCCTTTATAGTGTTAACAACAACAGGGGCCAAGGTGTCCTTTATTTTGAGTTGTCCCTTTCAAGACCCCTCAGACCATGTTTTGCAGACTGCCTCTGCCACCTACTTCATTTAACAGCAGTTAGCACAGCACTCCTGTGTGTCAGACACAGGGATCAGAGCAGGCTCTCTGAAAAGGAAGCCCACATTATTAGTGTTCTCAGAATGGGGTAAACGGGTAGCAGTGTCAAAAATTAGCTCAAGGGACTTGTCTAGCATCGCAGCAAAATTGTGTGGCAGGGACAGGATCCCATTCTCTAGGTCCAGGCACAGATGCCTTAGCTATGAGAAATCCCATCTGTTCTTGCAGCCCCCAGTCTCTCCCTACACACCTTTCTGAAGTGAAGCAGCTTCTTACAGTGAGAGGTCTTGTGCAGTGTTTCCTGCTTCATTCGTAGGTCAGCTTCATCCCCTGCACAACCATATGACAGGTAGAGCTGCTGCTTTAATTTCATTTCTACTCAAACCCCATCCCCTGGCCCTTTCTCCTCCTTCATGTCAGCACTGGCACTGGAGCTCATTTGATTCCTGGGTGAGCCTGCTCGGGTCATTAGACCAAAATGAAAAATATTCTTTTGTGTTTTCTGAGTTACTTTTCTGCCAGATTATTGCTTTGAAAGGGCTCACCGAGGAGTACCGAGGAGAAACTGCTGGCACGAAGAGGGGCCTACATTGCCTGGGCTGTGAGAGGAACAGGGCCACAGCAATGGTGAGCTAGACCCTTTTAAGTGGTTTGGTGTCCTGTGCTGAGTTTATAGTTTCACAAGGATGATAAGCTGATGCAAACTGGTGCTGCTGCTGATACATGAATTCTTCTCATCTAATTATGGCCTAACACTACTGCTAATTCAAATTTGTGAGGCCAGGCAAGGAAGCTTAGTGGGGAATGGATCTGGATTAAATTCAAGGCATCTTAAAAAAAATAGTGTGGTTTCTTGCTTGTTTATTGTTTGGCTGCATGCATGCATCAGCCATCACCAGGAGTGATGGGACCTGTGACGAAAAAGGGCAGAAACATTTCTTGCAATGGTAGCTTCTGCAGGTCTCTGGTGTTCATGAGACTGAACCTTCAGCAAGATGGGCTGTTGGGAAGTGTCGTGGCTAGCTCTTCAAGGACCGTACCAGCATAAAAAATCCAGAGAGATACTAGAGGAGATGTGCACTGCAGTCTCTCATAGTGGCAGCCCATAACTTTTGAATGCCCCACAGCTCCTTGGCATTTTCATAGACTTGGAGGTGAAACTGCCTTTTTAAGGTATGTTGAGAATAAGTGCATTATGTAGCCTGGCTTTGTAGGTCTACCGTACACATCTCTGCCTGTTGAATTCAGGTGGTTGCTGATGACAGTGAAGGCTTTGCATCCTGGTGCTGGTAAACAGCACCAGTTTCCAGCTGGATCTACTGACAGCAGAGGAGTGTGAAGAGTGACTTGGAGCTTTGGATCAGTATTTATCAATAGTTTTATCAGTTTTTATCAATGATCTAGATGAGGAGATTGAGTACACACTCAGGAAGTTTGCAGATGATACTAAGTTGGAAGCAAGTGTTGATCTGTCTGAGGGTGGGAAAGCTCTGCAGAGGGACCTGGATAGGCTGGATTGATGGGCTGAGGCCAGCTGTATGAGGTTCAACAAGGCCAAGTGCTGGGTCCTGCACTTGGTCTCCAACAATCCTGTGCACTGCTACAGGCTTGGCGAAGAATGACTGGAAAACTGCCCAGAGGAAAAGGACCTGGGGGTGTTGATCGACAGCCAGCTGAATACGTGCCAACAGTGTGCCCAGGTGGCCAACAGTGTGGCCAGCAGGACTATGGAAGCAATTGTCCTCCTGCACTGGTGAGGCTGCACCTCGAGTTCTGTGTTCAGTTTTGGGTCCCTCACTACGAGGACACTGAGGTGCTGGAGCAAGTCCAAAAAAAGGCAATGAAGATGTTGAAGAGTCTAGAGTACAAGTCTTAACATGGAGCATCTGAGGGGACTGGGGTTGTTTAGTCCGAAGAAGAGGAGGCTGAGGGGAGATCTTATTGCTCTCTCCAACTACCTGAAAGGAGGTTGTAGTGAGGCAGGTGTTGGCCTCTTCTCCCTAGTAACCAGTGATAGGTTGAGAGGAAATGGCCTCAAGTTGAGCCAGGGGAGGTTTAGATTGGATATTAAGAAAAATTTCTTTACTGAAAGAGTGGTCAAGCATTGAAACAGGCTGCCCAGGGAAGTGATGGAGTGACCATCCCTGGAGATGCTGAAAAAAATGTGTAGACGTGGCACTTCAGGACATGGTTTAATTGGAATAGTGGTGTTTGGCTGACGGTTGGACTCGATGATCTTAAAGGTGTTTTCCAACCTTGATGATTCTATTATTTGCTCCTGTGTTTGCAGATATCTTCTTCAAGTTCTGGTTCCTTCTGCCACATCCCCTCCAACCTGACCCACCCCATCCCTGTCTGTTCATTTCAATTTCATTCACTTTGGGAACTCATTCTCCACCAGAATCTGGTCCAAGGCATGGTAACTAGCACAGTGAGTCCCAGTTCTCACTTCCCTTCACCTTATTAACTGAAAATTACACTTTCATGGTCAGTAGTGTTTACAAAATTAACTTCTTCAACAAAAAACACAAGCCAGTTGAGGATGCTTAGTTATGTATCTTTTCAGTATTTTGGGTTGATCACAACAACTTTAATTCACTCTACTATTCTGCAGGCTAGTGATTTAAATTATCCTGACCTTTCATCCTGTTTCTCAGCAGCCCATGACCATGCACTAATGTGGGATTTGTGAATTATTTGTGATTCTGTCTGAACATGGTTTAGCCCATGGATTCTGACACTGCTCAATTTAAATAGCAACTTCTTGTGCTAGGATATTCAGCTTGGTATTTTAAGAAACATGGTTTTGCTTCTGTTTCCTGAAAGGATGCTTTCTAAATCCACAAAGAGTTTTTTAAGAGACAGGGCAAAATTTCTGTTACGAGTGCTCCTTTGGACTAGTTCTTTCTGATCTTTATTATTAGGAATCACAGTGCATTTTTCATAGCAGTTTTTCTGAAAATTTTAAACAGGACTGTTATTATAGAAAGCAGAAGAAAATAAACATAGATTTAGTCTAAACCTATTAATGGATTTTTTCCAGATATACATTCTCATTTCATTTTTTGCGTATTAATCTAAAAAGTAAGTGATCTGTTCCTTTTTTACAGAAATATGTGATTTTGCTGCCCAGGATAAATTTCTTTGCCTGAACTTGAAAATCATCTCTGAGTCTGCCATTTCCTTTCCTTGGGAGCCTGTCTGTGGGGGAAGGTCTAGGAGAGCAACAGTTCTGCCTTGTTTGTGTTAGAGAAACCAGTCTTTGGTGTTACCTACTCTATTTGATTGATTTCTGTGTTACCTTCTGTGTTTGTTTGCCCGGTAGTTAGTACATTTTAGAGTGGGGTCTTATTGCCCATCCTTAGCAAAAAGAATAGTGTAAATTATATTTAATTCTGTCTATCGTGGGAAAGCATCAGCAATAAGACACTCATCTCCTGGTACTTGAACAACCGTTTTGGTGGTGATGAGGACATTAAGCTCTGCCAGGGCATAATCAAGTGCCTGTTTTTTCAGGGTGCCAGTAGGAACGCACAAAATTGAGGGAAAATCTGGGCTGCAGTCCTGTCTCAGACAGCAATGTTCCTGCCTATGGGTATGTGTCAGGGCACAGCTGGGCTGGTGACTCCATGAGAACAGACCTCAACATGGGTCCAAAGTCCACCCAGGAGCCAAAGACAGGGCTGGAGACATGCTGCAATGTACCTACATAGGGTCCATCCAGGCCAGGTGTGGGTGCCCAGGCCTGAGCTGAAATGGGGTTCCTCTGCCCGTGCGCAAGTGATGTTCAGGGAGACCTCAGGCTGCTCAGGGCCATTAAATCTTGTTGGTGCCCTGAGCACCCTGACAGAATGTTGTCTGAGCGGCCTGTCCGTTAAAGACAAACTCAGCTTTCTTGCAGTCCCTGGCAGGGACTCCGGAGCTTTCTTTGAGCAGCCTAGGCATGTTAACAAAATACTACACGGACGTTGCTACTTCTGCATGCCGTGCTTGGGCATGCTGGAAGTTACGCATGTTGCAGTTTCAGACTTTTCTTCAGATACCTTCAGATCCCCAGATGTTTTCTGGGAAATAAAGCAATTTTTTAAGCTTTTTTCCTGGTGTTAAGCATGAGACGTATCCTTCCAGCCTTCTCTGCTATATCTGATGCTTTAGGTATGTGCTGGACTCTCTTGTAAAGAAAGCATTTTGTTTGTGGATTCCAAAATATTTTAAGAGAAATGTGAAAAAACTTGCAGCGGTGCAATTCTGAAGGTTTCAATTATCTATTACGAGTGAACTCATGTGTGTCGAAACCGCTGTTTTAATATAGTGAAATATGGGCACATCCCTTCCCCATGTAGAGTTTTCCAAATGGAAAATGACATTTTTCTTCTTCTCCTGGAATGACTTCAAGACTTAGTGGGAAGAAAAAAATTGTTATGGTTACTTTAAAATAGTATGTTAGTCAAGAATGGAGAGCAGCATAGGAAGAAGCACTGAGACTGAGAGAAAATAGTGAAAGATTCAGCTTTTGGGGCGGGGGGGGGCAGTTAGAGGAGCAGGGAAGTAAGGTCTTGCTGAATGTGTTGAATTCTTTTAAAGCCATGGGTCCTGCAGCAGCACCAGTAGGATCCATCCAGGAAAACACAAGGGGCTTGTGATGGCTTGGATGGTGTTGCGATAAAACTGGCATGGGGATGAAGAGGTTGTGACGTTTCTAGCTCAGCTGATGGAGTTATCTGTGGATCTGTGGTGCAGCCAGACCAGACCTATACCAGTTAGAGTATGAAGGCTCTGCAGCGGGACCTGGACAGGCTGGAACAATGTGCCAAGGCCAGTTGTGTGAGGTTCAACAAGGTCAAGTGCCTAGTCCTGCACACAGGTCACACCAACCTTGTGCTTCGGGAAGAGTGGCCGGAAAGTTGCCCAGAGGAAAAGGACCTGGAGGTACTGATTGACAGCTGGCTGAATATGAGCCAGCAGTGTGCCCAGGTGGCCAAGAAAACCAACAGCATCCCCATTTGTATAAAAAATAGTGTGGCCAGCAGGAGTAGGGAGGTGATCGTGCCCCTGGTGAGGGTGCACGTCAAATATTGTGTTCAGGTTTGGGCCCCTCACTACAAGAAGGACGTGGAGGTGCTGGAGCGAGTGCAGAGAAGGATAATGAAGCTGGTGAAGGGTCTAGAGCACAAGCCCTGTGAGGAGCCTCTGAAGGAACTGGGATTGTTTAGTTTGGAGGAGGGTAAGGGGACACTTTATCGATCTCAACAACTGCTTGAAAGCAGGTTGTATTGAGGTGGGAGGAAATGGCCTCAAGTTGCACCAGGGAAGGTTTCAATGAGATATTAGAAAAAAATTCTTCACTGAAAAGGTAATTAAACACTGGAACAGGCTGCCCAGGGAGGTGGTTGAATCTCCATCCCTGAAGATGTTTTAAGAACCATATAGATATGGTGCTTAGGAAAATGGTTTAAGCACTGGACTTAGAATTAGGTTAATGATTGGTAGAGTTAGGTTATGGTTGGACTCTATAATCCTAAAGGCCTTTTCCAACCACAGTGATTCTGTGATTCTGTTACTTGTTCTCAAAAGAGACTTTGAGGTACAGTGCTGATCATCTAAGGATTTGGTTTTTTGTTATGGTGACTCCTCTTGCAGGCTTCCCCTAGTGAGTTGAGCAAGGTTGATGCTAATGTGTTACTAGAAAAAATACTTCCTGCATATTTGCTTTGATTAGAGGTTACAGGGTGCAATTTGACCGTAGTAATACTAACAGAGATACTTGTCATCTACTGTTGATTATTCTCCTTTTTTCACTTTGTTTCATTATCTTTGGAGCAGAAAATACCAGTAGGTGAAAACCCTTTGCGGTTGAACTCAATGGCAAAACTCGCACCATGTTCACCAAGGCTAGAATTTCATACTTACTGTGGTCAGTCTTTCCCCACAGTTATTAAGTAACAAACAATTGAACAATTCACAGAGGAATCCTAACATTTATTTATATAACCTCCTTGGGGAGAAATAATAAGTAACATTCAGTAATAAATGCATAATCTTCCTACAAATGATGTATGAACCAAAGAAAGGTGAACTGTATCTGGTACTCTGTTCTCAAGAGATAATTGGACCAGCTGTGGTCTGGCCAGCACTTTGGGGAGGGGATTGGAAATGAAATGCATATTGTTTCTTTGCCATGAGCAAATTACAGTCTTCTCAAGTGAGTTTGTAGGTACCTTCTGTACTGGAAAGAGACATCTTCTCATGTTACTTTGCCCTCTGGAGAGCCATGGAAATACTCAGTTTTCAAGTAGCAGTAGTTGAGCCAACAGATTAGGCTGTTAATATTGTGGAAGGTCATTATTGACTCCATATGTCCTCTGGTAATGACATCCTGGTTCTGGAAACACACTCGTCTCTTGCGTCATCTGCACAGGTCATTAGAGATGATAAGCATGACTTCTTGGTGTGTACTGAGTCTTGAAGGGGCTATGTTCAAGCTGTGCAGTAGCTGAGGAGGAGATTTCTTGGCTTTCCTCACAGTACCTCCTGTATTTCAAGCAACCAAACAGTTCAGGGCAGTGAAAAATCTATGGATTTTTTGTTGTTTTTCTTTTTTAACTCTGAGTAGAAGAATCAAGTTCAGTTTCTGACAGGAATTCTTAGCAGAGCAGAGGAATGTCTGTGGACTGTATCACAGTTTTCAAATTTCCTGGGACCAGATACCATCCCTCATTGTGTCTTGAGAGATGCCGTTCCTGTTTGCCCTTCTTCCCTGCTTGTTAGTGTTTAAGTGACAATAAACAGGGGAAGGTGGGTTGTAAGAAGGAGGAACTGACAACCCCTTATTTAATGTGTGGAAAACAACCAGATGCTGTTTCCTATGTGTGAAGTGTTTGGCATAAACTAAGCAAAACTGGGTAAGAAAAAAAGCACGTGTTATTGTTTGTTAGGCAAGTGAGGTGCGTCACTGTCACCCCAGTACAAAAGTTGGAGGTGCCTTTGAAGCATCATTGCATCTGGCTGAGCTCATAGGCATTATGGTTGGGAACATTTGGTTTTATGAGTATTTGACTGTAAGTTGTAGACTCTGTTTTTGAAAGTAGGTGCCAGAACATTATCTGGTGCCTTTCGTTAACAGAGGTTTGGCATACATGAGGAGTTTTGGCTTGAAGCAACTGTCTTGATGTGCTGAGTACTTGTGTCCTGAGTTTGAAGAGTGTCCATGACTGTAATCTCCTGCACAATATCACTGATGTTTGTGTATCGAAGTGTTCCTGAGCAAACACCACTGCCTTCCAGATCACTGTCAAGTATAAATCATCCATTTGTTTTTGACCTAGAAAGCTCTGCATGTTACTTATCTGTACCTGAGAAGTTGCCTCCGGCCTTACCAAGGGTCTGCTACAGATCATACATAAATTTCATAGGAAGGGAGCTGGTGGAGATGTTGCCCTCTGTAGGGCTGCTTGGACTCGTTTTTTCTCTTGGTCCAGGAAAGTACAAGTTTGTTAACCATGGGCCTCCCTAGCTTTGGGAATTGTGTGTGAGGGGCAGAGGCTCACAGGGGATCGTTTCTGCCCCCTCTGATCTCCTTATATCTGTCCATCTCATGTAATTTTCTGGCACCTGTCGCCTTGGTAGCTAAGTGTGTTTCTGAGATGACCATGATTTTTTTTTTTTCCTCTTCTTTTCTCCTTCCTTTTAAATCAGTCTTTAATAAAGTTGAGAATTCTTTCACAGGGCTTTATAAACATGTGTTATTAAATTTTAAATCTGTTTTGAAAGTGCCTCTATCCTACTCCCTCCTAGTAAAGTGACCTTTTTAAATGGAGGGAAGTGGGTTTAGATGACAGTCATGATAAATGCGGTCATGTTCACTCAATAAAATAAGGCCCAGTGCATTTGAGGATAAATCAGTGAAATGTACAGCCCCACCTGTCTGTCTCCATCATTCATTTCCACTGTCACTTTCACAGTGGCTGATGGATCACAGTTGCTGTAAAATTAGACAGCCTTTAATCTCATTTCATCCTGATTAGCTTCTCCTTACCCTTTCCCTCTAACTCACTGACTGACACGCTAAAAACTCACACCAGGCTGTGTTTGAGCGTGGCGTACAAACTTCTCTTCAAATACCCTTTTTGCGGGGCAGGCAGGTGTTCCACTGAGTTGAAATGGAAAAATGAGAAGATGGGATTTCCACATTATTAAAACAAAACAGCAGACAGAGGCTCGTATGAAATTAATGAAAGCAGCAGCCCGGCCAGACTGTGTGATGGGGCAAATTCTTCCTGTTACACCTTGGAAAGCTCAATGAGTTTGAGAAGATTATTCCTACTAGAGGCTGAATTTAGCATGCTCTCTGCCATGTAGTTTTGACTGTATCTATGAAAGGTTATACAGATGTGTGTTCAAAAGGAGTTAGAGATTTCTGCTCAGATTTTCTAGGGCTTTCAAGGAGCATTTTTTTAGCAGTAAAAAAGAGATGTTCATTCCCATGGTTTTTATTTCTGTGTATAACTCATTATTCTAAGGGACCCTGAAAATGGTTGGGGAGAAAGACTGCCATGCTGACGATTTCACAATTTCAGTGCCAAAACTCCCTTCTTAGATGTCCACAGTGTTACTCCATTCTCCAGTTTTGTGCAGCCCCCTGCAGCCCTGTGGGCAGGTTCATGAGACAAGAACAGAGTTTTCCCCAAAGCTCTGTAAGAAACAAAGGTCATAGTAAAAGTCTACAGTGCTTTATTGCAGTCACCTTTCCTTCTAAAGCCCAAATACTACCCTCCTTTTTAAGGCAAGCTTCCCTTTAGCTTTTCTGTGAGTTATGGGTGGTAGTTCAGGTCATTTGTGCCCAATCCCGTACCAGTGGGAATATTGCCATAAAGTTAAGTAGGAGCCGGGATTAAGCCCTTAGTTTTCAAGGTTTAATTATCATTATAAGTGTGGGAGTCTTGTTGCATAGTTTATATGCATGGGAATAGCAGAAAAGCTTAAAATATAATTTCTTCCTCTACTGGCCCTGTTTATGTCACTATGGAGGATAAATAAACAAAAGTGTTTGCAAAATTGAAAACACAACGTGAAAAATATGCATGTGTGCTAACTGCAGGCAGTTCTTCTGATAAATGCTAGATCTCTCCAGACTGATCAAAGGAAGAGCCTGGTTGAGATCTAGTTGGAAATCGTAATAGAGTATTGGATGAGGTAAGAATTGAAGCCCCTGCAGACTGATCCTGGGAAGTCTCTTCTTGGGAGCAGGGGTCGCAAAAAGCATCTAAACAAGCAGCAGATGTCCCATGGGAGACTCAGATTCATTCTGTAGTACAACCGTCTACAAAATCAAGGAAAGTACTGGTTTTTCTGAGAGAGATAATTTTAAAATGGGAAAATGACTGAGATTAAACAATGATAAAAATATGATATGGGGGCTAAGAAGAAAGCAAAAATCCTTTGATTATTTTGTCCCGCTGTAGGAATCAATAGGTAGTATAAAATCTTGTGCAGTGCCTAGTAAAGGATTACTTCCCAGTTATATAAAGTGTACTAGTAACAAATAACCTTACTTAATGAACTTTCACTGTACCTGGCTGCTCAATTTAAGAACTGCTTCACTTACATGGCTTGTAAGAGCACAGACTATGAAAATTATATTTGACCTTTACAAGAAACTAAAAATGTAACTTACTTACTCGTCATTGCCTTGGCAAAAACTTCAGTAAGAAGCTTAAATGAGCCCACTTGATCTTTAAGAAAATGTGTCCTAAATAACAAAGCTGTGCATATTTATTATTATTATTTGCATATGCTATACTGCACAACTGCATTCTGAGAAAAATAAAAGATAATAAAACAAATGAAATGAGAGATATATCACCCAAAATAATCCAAGTGTGAGATAGGCTGCCTCTTCCTTTTTTTTTTTTTGGCATTGGCAAAAGAGCACAGAGTAAGAGCTGGCCCTGAGTCATATTGATTTCCCACTGCACTGGTTTCCTAAGTGCTCTGTTGATCCGTGTCAAGCAATAAGTTCCCTGCCTGTACATGCACATCACCTCCCCATTTGTCCTCACCTAGATTTAAGGTGCCCATATGATGAGCTGAACAAGGACATAATTTTTCCTACTGGTGTCACTGGGCCAAAACTACTCTATGTGCTATGATAACTAATGCTGTGTATGTTTACATTTACCATATAATATCACAACAGTGCTGTATGGCACATCACAATAATATGTACTTATTATGTATATGTGAGCCCCTATTTCTGTGTCTTAGTACTTGCACTGGAAAATGTAAATTAAAAAATCTATTATTGTGACTGTAGTTGGTCCGCAGTAATCCAGACATCTCCAAAAAAAGGGGGTATTGCAAGCCTGATGCCACAGTTTTGATCTTTGTTAACAAAGGACTTCCTGATTAGATGAATAGAAAATGTGTGGTTGTGCTGCTAATGACATTGTACAGGAAATTAAGCGTATACATTTGGAAAAGGCATTAAATCAGCAGGACCTTAATTTAAAAACTTAAAACTGTATGGAAATGCAGCTTGTTCATTGCTGTGTAATAGAAAGCTACAGAACACACTGACTCTTCTTGTGGAAACATTACCAGCAGAACAAAGCTGAGCTGAGGTTTTTTTATGTTTCCTTGCATACTGAGATTCTTAGCATCTGCTTATTGTCAGGGAAATATCGGGCAACTTCACCCCTTTTTACAAGTTGTTTTTAGAGCTGCATCCACAGCAGTAGGGCAGGTGGGGGGTTGCTGAGGGACCAGAATTACAGCGTTTTTTCTCAATTATTTGCAAGGTTGAATTACATAGGATTGCTATGTAAGTGGCTTTGTCTGCTGCTAGTTCAGTGGGTGTGCACAGTTGTAGTGATGCATTTCCCTGTTATTTCATACAGATTTAATCCCAATTTTGTATTTTATACCTTTGAAAATACTTGATGAAGTCAGTGCCCTGAGCTGACAAAGAATTCTTGCTTTACTTGCAGTTATGCCATATAACAGTGCCCATCACTGTGTCGTGGAAGTAGAAAACTTCTTGTTTGTGCTGGGAGGAGAGGACCAATGGAACCCTAATGGTATGTACAAAATATTAAAAATTGCAAGCATTGTTTGCCTTCCTGTGTCTGTCAGGTCAGCTGATATAGTTGTTAGCAATGGATTTTGAGGACCTTCAGCCTAGTTGTTGAACCTTGTAAAGGCTGCTTTTAGATATTGGTATAAGTATCCCGTACTTTAGCAATAGTGTCTCCGTCATTCATCAGCTCTCACATCCCTTGAGAAATGCCACAGGCAGCAAAACAGACCCTTTCAAGTGCATACACCAGGCAGCAGCTGTTAAGAATTTTAACCTTCATTTCCAGTCTCCTTCCAGTCATAATGTAATAGTGCAATTGCAGTAGATGAATGCTTCTTTTCTATTGTCAAACCAGATCCTTGCAGCTAAAGTTGTTAATGTGTTAATTATCTAGATTTTGAGATTCTTCAGCTGGACCCTTTTTTAGTCTTGTGCAAGAGCTTCTCATATAGATTATCTTCTGCTGCCTTCTTTGATTTGATTATTTCATAAATTTACTGCAAAGAGAAATTAAACAATTTAACAGGTTTCTGAGCAAAGAAAAAGG
This sequence comes from Apus apus, assembly GCF_020740795.1. Lineage (NCBI taxonomy): Eukaryota > Metazoa > Chordata > Aves > Apodiformes > Apodidae > Apus > Apus apus. The sequence continues at coordinate 112,169,256 of NC_067283.1, read as the reverse complement.
AGAATACCATGCCTTGCAAAATTCACAAAAATTTCAAGACATTGTTAAAAAGCTTGCACATGAAGAAAGAGTTGTAGTTGTAGCAGTCTGTGTAACAGAGATAATTATGACCGGGAAACCATAAAACAGCTTGCAGGTACACATTTTTACTTCGAAACACCAGAGGATCCAGCTGAAATTACATATACTGCATATATTTTATTGTGAATGCCCCATTTCAGCATCTGCACTAAACCAAATTATAGAAAATTGTTACATCTGTTCACTTCCTAAAACCTGAAACAAACAATCCAGTCCACCCTGTAAGCATATTTCCGATGTAGTTAAAAAGATCACTAAATGTCTTAGGAGAAGCTCCCTTCAGTTCTATTGTTGCATCTCATTTATATTAAGCAGGAGATAGTGAGGTATCATTAATGACAATTATTATTAGGAGCATCAGAGACATCTAAAAACTGAGGGCCCCTGTTGTGCTTTGTGGTAGGCATATGGATAGTAAGAGGCAGACCTTGTTCCAGACAGTTTATAATTAAATCGCTGTGTCGCATAAAGGATAAAAGAAAAGAAGTATAATTACCCACAATTTAGAGATGTGGAAACTGAGTCACAAGGTGTTGGAGAGATGTTAGAAGGGGTGCACACCCTGCATCTGAGGTAGGAGTAAAGCTCAACTATTTGTGCATTTAAGTAGTACCTTAGGACTAAGGTCACTTAGGTCAGCTCCTGAGCTGAAGATGTTGCTGAAGATACCTAACAGCATCTTTGTTCTGTGAATACCAGCACTGTGTTCACCATACATTTCTTTAGCCATCAGACCAGCAGATTCTTGAGAAGCTGAATGGACCCCAAGGAGTGCCCATGCCCTTTCCATGCTTCTCCTTGACTTCCTGACGACCTGGAGAGCATGGGAGACACTTCTGCTCACTTTTTTACATCCTCCTATTGCTACCCGTTTCCAGTCACAAAGGATCCCCACACTAGTGAACACTGATGAGAGCAGGCTGCAGAGCACAGGCATAGATTGAAGACCGATGTTCATAACCTTCAGGCACCTTTTGGCATGGCTGCAGAGACGCCTTCCTGTAGAGCGCAGAGAGCAGCATCTGCCTCCTTTTGTCCCATTGTCCTGCTAATTGCTGCTGATGATTTTTGATCACTTGTCACAGTTGCTTCCTTTTGACAGGTGCTTCCTGACATGTGTAACCTCCTGACTGATGAGCAAGGCAAAATAATAGATACAGTTCTCTTTCAAACCAAAGTCCACAATTAGTCTGGAGTCAAACCAGTTGCACCAGGCAGCTTCAGTGGGTCATCAAGTCCTCTTCCTGCCATCACAGGCCTCACGTAGCCCCATTTTGTAAATACTCCCAAGTGGCAATCAAAAAGCAGTTGGATTTTTAGCCCCCACTACTCCTGTTGGAAAGTTGTTACAGAATCCAATTGCTCTAAATAACTAGGAGCCTTATTCTCATTCCCAGTAAAATTGATTCTTTGACTGTCTCAGTCACCTTGTTCTCATGCCAAAGTTGGCCTTAAGCTTAATAGTTTTTTGCCTCCTGGAGATTTGTTCCTCTGATGTATTACAAACAGTGTTCCTACCACCTTTCAGCTTTTGTTTTCCTAGGTGCAACAAGCCATGTTCTTTGTCTCCTGCTGTAAGGTAAACTTTCTGTTCCTCCTGTCACTGTAGTAGCTCTTCTTTGCACCTGTTTCTAGTTTGATTTCATCTCCCTTCCCGTGAAGTGCCCAGATTTGTATCCTGTATTCCCACTCTAGGCTCACTAAACCCTTCTCTACCCTGAGCTATACCATCTTCTGCACACATGGTATTTGTAGTGACCATGGTTATGACATATCTTCTGTTAGGACGCCATGGTACCCAAATCATACGTTTGTATGACAAGAATTAAAAAGCTGCTATATAATCAGTGACCACTGGAATCCCCAGTAATTCTGAAAGATTTAGTGAATATTGCAGCATTAAAACCTCCTGCTAGAAGTCCAGATTTATGATTGATACTTACATTGTTTTGAAATCCTGCTTTTTGAAATAGAAATAGATTAATGAATGTCCTAAATAGTGACACCTAGAATGTCAGCCAGATGCCTGCTGTTACTGTTTTGCTGTTTTATTGAATCAATAGCTCTCAGTGCCTCTTCTTCTAATTGTTTGTATAGACTAAAGGAATTCAGCTAGGGATGAAGAGCAAAGCCTCACTTCACTAAACCCAGTGGGGAAGAGGACCAGTTGCCCTTAGTGTATGGGGATCTCTCCCTGTGTCTTGAGATGTGTTTGAGTGGTGCTCAGCATAAAGGGCTTTGGTCCTCATTAGGCACCACACTGGATTTGAGGGGAAATGTTGCATTATTAACCAGTCTTCCCCTTTACTCTTGTCATATAGAACAGGCTCATACTAAGCAAGGAAATGGGTTTGCTTTCAGATGGAGTGGTCAACATGGTTTCTTTCTCTCTTTCCTTGTAGAACATGATCTTAAATTATTATGAATATAAAATCTAGCTGTGTTGTTATTCTTCTCTACAATCTTGATAGCCCGTTTACACATGCTGAAGTAAGTGTGGAATGAAACAAGCAAAGCCAGCCAATCCTACAGAGACTTTTCCAATGCAAAAATATTCACCTTGTAGAACACCCAGTGACCATTTATAGAACTGTGACATGTGCAGTTGGGTTATTCTGCTGGCCTGTGAAGCCTCTAATTCAATTTTTTAGTCACACATATATCAACAAAGGTTTCTGTTTCTGAGATCCTCATCTGTTGAAGTCTCAGGTGTTACAGAAAATTGCCATACACTCTCTTGCTTCAGTTTTCTTGCTCTGATGTCAATCTGCATGTAAAATAAGGTGAAATCTTAATATCATAAAGGCATGAATACAGTTCTTGGGCTTGACAGCAGGGATAAGCTATTTAGCTGGTGTGTGTTGCCTGTGTTTCATATTTTAGCTAACACACTAGGAATAAAACTCTTAATATTCCCCCATAGATGCAGATGTGTAATACCTTCTAACTTAACACTGGAATTACATGGTAGAATAAACCATCTAGTGCAAACACTGCATGCCCCATACTGATGGCTTATGCAGCTCCTGGTTATTTGCACAAGGTTTTCTACCATGTTCCACATAGAGATAATATGAAGAGGAAAAAAAAACAAAACACATGTTCTCCCATTGATTTTTTTTTTCCTGTGGCACAAAATTCTCTAGTCATGAGAACACCATGGGGATAGTCTCTTTTGGGGAGTAATTTTGTTTAATCCTGTGATTTATTGTGGCTGTGGAAGTACCACATAATCTATACGTAAATTTAAATACACATTTTCAAGATCTTATTACAGAGAGCAAGAATAATCTCTTACCTGCTTTTACTGCTAACAATTGCTAATTCAAACCTTGCAGTGCCCCATTTGTTGAATTATTACTGTACACATAGTGTAATCATACATTGTTGTAAAAGGGGGAACCCTTCATAAAAGCTGTCAACTTCTGAAGTATATGCAATATATATTACAATCATGATGTTAAATACATGAAACAAACAGCTGAGTGTCAAAATAATCTATCTTTACAGGCAAACACAGTACAAACTTTGTTAGCCGATACGATCCCAGGTTTAACAGCTGGATACAACTTCCACCCATGCAAGAGAGGTAAAAACCTACTACTACATGTTGTTTAATATCTGTTTTATCATCCTCAGAGCATCTGAAGTTTGTCTTAGTTCTGGGAATAAGGAAGCCTGCAGAAGCATTGAAAATACTGAGATAAAGCTGCAGCATGCAGTAGTGTCCCATTTGTCTCTTCATTTTTTTAAACTTTCCAGATTCAGACCTCCAGATGCCAAATCCTGCAATGCTAAGTCATACAAAATAACCATGGACTTTGTGCAATTTACTGGTTGCCTGAGGACAGTCTGGAAGATTTTTCTGAAGTTTTCATAGTGTCCTATCATGTTCCATGACTGAAGTGTTATGATGAGTTTGCCATAAATAAGCAGTGTAGTCAGTTACCTTATAGGGAACTGAAACCCTCACTCATTGACCCCATCCTGTTTCACTATGCCAGCCATGAAGACCTCTCCTCAACATGATTCACCTTGTCAGAGGACTCTTAACCCTGGGTGGTCTTTGAGTGAAGTTGCTGTCAGCTAATGCATATTAGAGTAGCATACATCTTAATCTTAATTGTGTACTGAAGAGCAGAGGTGTATGTAGACTTGATCAATGGCTGGTAAAGATGGTGTAAACTTAAGCCTGGATCCCAAATCTTACCTTGGCAGGTAAAAGTCTGCAAACCTGAACTGCATGATGCATGTTTCCTAAGAAGAATCTCAAAGGCAGAAGGTCCAATGTTACCTTTTTTAATTAAAGTGCATTCCATAACCATCCTTCAGTTCAACACTCATGTTCTCACGGTTCTAATGTACAAGATCTCATACTACCTTCCTAACACACATTCCTTGTTTCATGTGCTGTCAGTATTACAGCTCTTTTTATTTTGGCTTATCCCAGTGTTCAGGTGTCAGGCAGTCAAAAATATGTTGAACTCAATGTAACCCTCCGATTCAAGGTGTCTGTTATGAGATGCATGGGAATATGTCTGTCTTTCCAAATTTTCAGAGTTAAAATGTCAGTCTGTAGAATTTTTGAAGGGCCTTTGTTCAGGATGCAGTTTGATTGACCTCAGTCCCATATGCAGACCCATGTGCGATGCTTGTCACCAAAAAATACTACATTGTACCACTGCATGCTAAAGCACAAGTGGAATAGATCTGCGAAGGTTCCCTGTTGGAGCTGAGTGAGCTGATTAAATTAGCCTTATAAATAGAGATAAGAGGAGATTTGCAATTCATCACAGTCTCTGGCTTCTCCCTCCCTCCTGTCAGCACTGTGGGGCATCTCCACAACTGGGTTGTTTCCCTTAAAACAGAGGAATGCCTTCCCCTCTGGTCCAGCTCCCCGGGCTGAGACACCACCAGCCCAGGTGTTGGTGTGGGGGAGACAGGAGGTGTGCAGGAGATTGTGCATCACCGTGCAAGTCATCCTCAGGGAAATGGGAGGCTGGGTAGTATTTGTACGGAGCCTGAAGCTCTTCTGTGGAGCCTAATCTGTGTCCTCATTAGGCCCTCTGGGTATCTGCAAGCAAAACTCCTGAGAGACATGGGTCACTGGCTGAATGGTTAGGCTTATTTGGCTGACAAACCTAAGAAGACAGAAGCAGGTAGTTTAGGCTCAGAGTAAGCAAACAGTAGGAGTTTTCCGCCTCCACAGTGGCCAGTTGTGTTTCACTAGAAAATCAGATTACAATTGCAGGTGCTGAATGTGACTTACCTTGTACTTTGGTGGAAGCTGATGCCTTCAGCCAAGAGTTAGAAACTCCTCTGCACGATGTGATTGCTTAGCAGCTGCCCAGCAATAAACTGTGATGTATTAGCATCTCAACACTTCACAGTGTTATTTAATGTAATGGTACACTTACACATAGTTCCTTCTGCAAGGGGCTTTACTTTAATAATGTTAACTGTCACCTCTTTTGTTCAGGATACATAACTCATAGGCTTGCCCATTATTTTCCTAAAAAGGCTCCTAAGCGCTGGGGCAATTGTTGGAAAACAGGGGTTTTCAAATTACTTCCTAAAATGTTTTTAATGGTTTATTTGATCATCCCTAATGACTTCCTCAGAGTTGTTGCAGCTTTAGTGGTAGGGTCTTGCCCAGTTTTAAAAGATCATACAAACAGGAGAGAGCTTTTATGCAGTCTCCTTTCCCAGCTTCTGTAGGCAGATAAAGTTCCCATTAAAGTCAACAGGCTATTTTTTCCCCCTAGGAGTACAGGGTCATGCCCTGTGTCTGCTGGCATAATGCAGGCACCACTGACAAGACAGACTGTTTAATGGGTTTTTCTGAGTCATTATGGTCCATCAAGTCAAAACCTACTTAGAAATTTTAGTCTGAGAATAATTGGCTGTATAGACTATAATAGCTCCTTTGAAATGACTTCCAGGTAAATGTGGGTCTCATTCACAGGCAGTATATTCTCAAGTTGAAAATCTGTATGAAATATTTGATGAGTAAACTTTTATCTCATATTCTAAAATCCATATCCGATTGATTTTACCGTATGAGCTATAAAGAAAAGTCTAATCCTGTTATGGATTCAGAGCTGTTAGTGTATTTTCTTTAAAGCCAAGTCTGGTTTATTTTCATTTGAAAAACATCTCAAAAATACATGCTTTTGAAAATGATGTATGATTTTCAGGCATATGCTGTTTAGAGAACCAGCAAATGACTCATCAGCTTTTGAAATACACATCTGCCTGATGATGCAATAGCAATGGGATGCTTTTTGGAGAGCAGTTCAGTTAGACGAACATTAGTTAGACTACTGAAGCAGTGGTCTTTGTAGCAAATGTATCTGAACTTGTGGCATGAGCCTCAGCTAGACACCTCAGTTGTCAGTACTCTTGCATTTTGCCAGCTCAGCCCAGAGCTGGACAAGGTGTATGGAACATAATAACATGTAAAACACTGTATTTTTTCTTATATTCCAAGTTAAAAGTTTTTATTTAAAGCCCAACAAAAAACACGGTGTTGTACCAGGGTCTGAAGTGGAAAAGAGCAGGTCAGCATCCTCACTGAGGCCAAGTGAGCTGAGAAAAGAAACTGCAGAAAAAGAGATAAAACAATTCCACTTTTTATTTTAGTCTTTCACTTTAATAATATTAATGTTAACCCTTACTAAGATTACTTTCATTTTTAAAAAGCAAAGCATGCACTCTAAAAGTGACTCTGAAATCAGATCCAGATATTGCAATGATCAGTAGTAGCACTGGTAGTTTTAAACCTGAGACTGGGAGTTGTATTTCTTGTTTCAGGGCATAAATTCATCTGTGAAAATAAAAAAAACCACTTCCCTTTTATGTGTGTGCACTTAAAAGAAGTTAGTTGGGTTGATGATTGCGTGAAGGGATGTGAAGGAAAAGCATTTCAGAGACCAGTGAACATCAAGTACTTGCAAGTCCTGAAGAAAACCACAAGATTGTCTTATTTTCTGTATCCAGATCCTGAGGTGCATTCCAGTTACCTGATTAGAATGGATAGTGTCTCCCTGGTTTGGTGGGGAAAGTTGTGGTGCAAAGATTGCTATATTGTGTTTTAATCTGAATCAGATTTTACAGCAGTTTAAAAAGTCAACGCTTAACAGCATGCCCCTCACACACTGTGTCACCGAAAAGAAACAAAGCAAAAAGCTTGAAATATTTGTGACGGGAACTACTGAGTGAATATTGACATCCAAGCAGAAGAGTGAAGCATGCTGACGCTTTCATTTTTGCTCCTTACAGTGACACTGTGTGGATGAAACTAGGAGTACACACACAGAATAATGTCAGTGAAATCCTAGTTAAAATAGTGATGCCTGCAAGTTGTACCTACCTCTGTTTATTGAACCTGAACTAAAAAAAAAACAACATTGAGAGCAGTTCATGAATGGGTTTGCCCATAAGCACCCTAAGCATTGACAACAGACACCCTGTGGGTTTATGCCTTGCACCTACCAGACAGAGAAGGATCGGAGAGCATGTGTCCTGCTATGCAGGCTCTCTGATGTCTAATATGTGACCTCTGCAGCTTTTCCTGCTTTTGGGGCTGCTACAGGCTGTCTTGCCTCTGTCTTGTCATAATGGCACTTGATTGCCTATAACACCTATATCCTCTGTCAAATCAGAGTGAAATCAGCCAGCAGGTTTTTTGTTGAGGAGACAACACTCAGACAGACATAGGTGCACGTACAATGTAATCAAATAAGTTTTGTTTCCATAGAAAATCAAGCTAAAAACACAGATGCACAATTTGCTGCTCAACCATGCAGAGCAATATATGCCATCAGCTTCTATCTGCCCATTGACAGATAAATTAAATGTTCTTATTTAATTTGTCAGTTGAGCTGGAGACACTTAGCAGTATTCCTGTCCTCTTATTTGCATATTTTTTTTTTCAGTAGCCTTATCCCTGTGGTGGTGTTCCCAATCCCACTAACAAGGGGTGGCTGTTCTGTACCATCCAAGTTGCCCATGTGCAGGCAAAGTGAAAGCAAAGAGGTAGACAGGAGTTGTTCAGTGACCCTGGCTGGTGAGGAGCCTTGTCAGGTATGCAAAATACAAAAAGTAAGGCCAAGAACAGGCAGCATTGTGTCAGATCTGCTCTCTGAACACCCAGCCAGCCCTTCTTTTTCCATGGCTGTATCTTCATCTCTGCCTGACCTCTCCTCCAACATACAAACAACCAGCCAGTCTGAACCACATTGAAGAAACAGGGAAATGTTAAAGCATGTTAAAAAAAAATGTGAAAATTGGCAGCTGAGTAAGGGAGAGAGATCTTATTTGTGCCTTCTCTGAAGGTAATGATCTTGAATGCATGCCTGGCTAGGTATCAGCTTAGAGATATGGCATTCCAAGCTTTGCTAGCTCACCTGGTCATGGGATGACTATAGGGAAGCCTGGAGAGGAGTTGGGACATACTGGAGCTGTTAATTGCAGTGTGTTGTGCTCTGTACATGGACCACTGCTCATCCTGAATGCCTTGCAGTGGTCTGCAGGACCGAGCCCTTGGTGGTGCAGGTGACCATCAAGCCCCCAAGATTTAGCATGCAACTCAGGAGTGCAGTATGCACCCACTCCTCGATTCAAATCCGGGTGCCTGGGCAGGAACCGGCGCACGTTTGTGTCAGCCACAGAGAAGGCTTTGGGAAGCTGCAGCCACACTCCAGTGTGCCTGCTTTGCAGGAGCTGTCAGAGCTGGACCTTGCCATGCCTGACCTGCCTGCTTGTCTCTGGGCTCACATGCCACTCTGGTTTCACCCAGGAGAAAATTCCAAGTTCAATATCTTTCCAGATCTTCATCCTAACTTGGCTTTACTCTTTTGCAGTCTTCTTTCTCGTATCATTGCAGCTTAAAATTAAAGGCCACTACCCTAGTAAACCTTCTAATCCAGGGAACTTTCCCTCAAAGGGGATTACACCAAACAGGGTCTCTCAGAATAGTCTGCTGCTCTATCTTTACTTCAGCAATAGACACTCACTGTTAATTCTTTAGGCATGAGGAAGACAAACTAACAAATGCCTAGCAGTCCTCACCAGAAAAATCAATTATTTTCCTGCATACCTGAGTTGCATGTGAAAGTGGGCAGGTGGCTAAAGCTTTTCTCAGATGTAGCTGGGTGAAGACAAAGCTCTTTTGAGTTAAAGGGTGGAAATGTAATATTGTGCCTAGTGTAAGGGAAGTTACTCTATTTGCAGTACTGCAGAAAGAAGAAAAAAATTATAATTGAAGAAAAATTTTGATGATGTGGTTCTCTTAGTAAATTGGGAACAATGACCCTTGAAGGACCATAAAGAAAGTGAATGTCAAGATAATTTATTATTGTTACATTATCTACCTCATTTTTCACTTTGTCTTACTGAGTTGTTATATCCCTTACAAGGTAATGCCCCAAACATTAATGAGCACCTTTTTGTCTTTCATGGGTGTGACAAAGCAACAAACAGTTTAGAAAAGGAGTCTTTTCTGCCAGGTTTATGTATGCTTAATTGTTTTGACACCAAAAACAAAGTATTTATTTGATGTGGAGCAAAGCAGCCATGGTCTCTAGGATAGCTGTAGGCATGTGAAGCTCGTAGACACTTCTCTCTGAAGTAGCACTTGGAGGAGCAGCTACCTTAGTTCAGGGACTCAGCTGGAGAGGGTAAAACCATAGTTGACATGGCTAATTGGTTTGCTATTGGCTTGTTTTGTTTTGTTCTGCCCTGTCCTCCAGGAGAGCCAGTTTCTACGCCTGTCGCCTTGACAAGAACTTGTACGTAATTGGTGGAAGAAACGAAACTGGCTACTTGTCCAGCGTGGAGTGCTACAATCTGGAGACAAACGAGTGGCGTTACGTGTCCTCGCTACCGCAACCTTTGGCAGCCCATGCAGGAGCTGTTCACAACGGCAAGATATATATTTCAGGCCAGTGTCTTTTATAATTCCTGCTATAACAAAAAAAACCCACAAAACAACCCAACAGAACAACAACAATAAAAAACGCAGAATCCAAAAATTGTAGAGCTAAATTCCTGCTGCAAAACTATGTCTTTATGCACATGAATTAACAGAGGTACATTCACTTTGCAGGAGGTGTTCACAATGGAGAGTATGTCCCCTGGCTGTACTGCTATGACCCTGTGATGGACGTCTGGGCCCGAAAACAGGACATGAACACAAAGCGAGCAATCCACACTTTGGCTGTAATGAATGATCGACTGTATGCAATTGGAGGAAACCATTTGAAAGGTCACATTTTTAATAGCAAAGAAGCATTTCAGTGTCCCCATCTCCTGATAAAGAATATTTTTGTTAGGCAGTCATCGTTAAATACATTAAAAAAACAGGCAATACAATTTAACAGGGCACTTGAGCCAGCAATTTTAAAAACATTTAATGCAAATTATTTTAAAATTATAACAGTACATTAAATATATGAGTAATGAATGCTTTAGATAATAAAAATGGGAGCTTCCATTACTCAAAGGCACAGACAATTTGTCATTACCAAGAATTCAATGAAACAAACAGATTATTCTTTGACCCGAAAGTACCAGCAATATTTTCCTCTGTAAATCATTTTCCAAAATGTACAGTTAGAGAGCTGTATTCAGAGCAAGGCCAGAAAACAAGCTCCTGATTTAATTAAGAGAAGAACAAAAACAAACAAAAAAAAAAACCTCCAGCCATTAAAATATTAGGACTAGGCTCTTTAAATCCCTTTTTAAGAATAAATGTAGCTTGTTAATTGTAATTCTTTTTAGAGGTCTCTTGTTTTTATCTTTTGAAAAGGTCTCATATTAAAATGAAAACTGCTTAGGCATCTGGTATTTTTATCTTAATACCTACATGCTGTTGCTATTACTGCTAAAGAGATTCCACTTAATCCAGCCACTTAGACAAAAAGCACAGCTCCTGCTCCTTGGTCCCCTGGCAATATTTGACAGTGCATATTCACACTTTTTCTTCTTTCTCCTTGCTTGCTTAAAAAATGAAGAATAATAATTTAAAAAGCATCACAACAACAAAAGAGAAAGCTGTAATGCAAAATAAAAAATTATGCTAACTGCCAGTAACACCAGGCCACGTGCCTGGGTGACACCAGGACCTGAGTCCATGGGAGAATCTGCAGCCACATGCTGCTTTTGAACATCCGAGTGCCTGTGGAGCATGTAGGGAACAAAGTGTCAGATGTAAATTTTCTCTGGTAAATAGTACTGGTAGTTCTGTGCTTCCACTCCCCATCCCCAGTTGTGGTAGATGTTCCTGAACTGGCCTTGCCAGTGGGAAGGAGGTAAAAACTGACTGCACATGCGCACCTGCAAATGTAGAGGTTGCAGAGCTCCACAGCGTTAGGATTTTCTCCTGTTGAAGTAGAAGTCAAGAGGACTGGAGCACCTCTCTTAGGAAGACAGGTTGAGGGAGTTGGTGTTGTTCAGCCTGAAGAAGAGAAGACTCTGATGGGACCTTATAGTGACCTTCCAATACCTGAAAGGAGCCTATATGCCAGGTCGACATGCCAGAGGGATGGGATGCCATCCAGAGGGACCTGGACAAGCTGGAGAAGTGGGCCCAGGTGAACCTCATGTGGTCAACAAGGCCAAGTGCAGGATCCTGCACCTGGGCTGGGGCAACCAGAGATATGAATACAGGCTGGGGGAAGACATGGTAGAGAGCAGCCCTGTGCAGAAAGACCTGGGGGTATTAGTGAATCAAAAGCTGTACATGAACCACCAATGTGCAATTGCAGCCCAGAAGGCCAGCTGCATCCTGGCCTGGATCAAAAGAAGTGTGACCAGAAGTTCGAAGAGGTGATTCTGCCCCTCTACTCTGCCTTGGTGAGACCTCACCTGGAGTGCTGCATCCAGCTCTGGAGCCCCCAGCACAAGAAGGTTGTGGACCTGTTGGAATATGTCCAGAGGAAGGCAATGAAAATGATCAGAGGACTGGAGCGCCTCTCTTTATGAAGACAGGCTGAGGGAGTTGGGGCTGTTCAGCCTGAAGAAGAGAAGGCTCTGGGGGGACTTTATAGCAACCTTCCAATACCTGAAAGGGGCCTGTAGGAAGGCTGGGGAAGACCTATTTACTAGGGCATGTAGCAGTAGGACAAGGGGTAATGGTTTCAAGCTAGAGAAGGGTAGATTTAGGTTGGGCATTAGGAAAAAGTTATTTAATATGATGGTGGTGGATCACTGGAGTGGGCTGTGAAGAGAGGTGGTGGGGGCCCCATCCCTTGGAGATATTCAAGGTCAGGCTTGATGGGGCTCTGAGCAAACTGTTCTAGTGTGAGATGTCCCTGCTTATTGTAGGGGGGTTTGACTAAACGACCTTTAGAGGTCCCTTCCAACCCAAGAGATTCTGTGATTCTATGTTACACAGAATTTGCTAAAGCAAATGCTTTGTTTTGCATAAGCTTGAATTGCTTCCATCCCGCCTTCTCCTTCTTTTTCCACCCAGTTTCACATACCATTTTCTGGGAAAGAAGGAACTTATAATAAACAGTGCATTTTTGCCTCTACAACAGGTGCCTCTGTTACATACGGATTGCTCACTGTTGTGAGAGGTGTTCGATATCCAGGCTTCTGGAAAACCAGGGGCTGTCTGGTAGAAGCACTTTTTGGAAATCTGGTTTCTTCTGTGCAATGAAACAAAAGGAGGAACTGCAAGGAATGGGAAGAGGGGGTGGCCTGAAATGTGGGTGAAATGCTACAGATTCTTTTCCCCGGGGAGAAGAGCAGGACTCCATGGCAAAGCCCTCGTTTGTGAAGCTGAATGCTAGTGTCAGCAGTGCCTTTACTGCATCACAGCTAGTCGTGTGCATACTCCACTTTATTATGGAGCCTTTGACAGGTCCTGGGCACACAGCAGTGGCCTTCTATGGCTCCTTGAGAACTTCACAGGAACAAAAAGTTCTTCCATCACAGCTGTTCATTCCTGGCATAAATAGTACTTGTACAAGCAGCATCATTGGGAAGTACCAATATCACCAAATGCCCTTTTCCAGCAAATCTTAACTTCTCTTTTCCATTATACCTTTATGGAGTAGACAGTAGTGTCAAGTAAAGCATCCCAGCATATCAGAAAAACTGTGTTTTTACTGTGGTGCTCTGATAAAGAAGCTAGTTTGAAATAAAGAAATGTCTAAATATCAGAGCAGAAACCAGGACTCTGGATTCTATGTGTTCAGCTCACTTAATTGCTACTAGTTGATACAGGTTGAGAGTCTTGAGAGTCTGTCTCCCCTTGGTGATTCCAAAGCAGCAGTTCCATGGAGCCTTTTTTTTGGCTGTCAGAGAAGGTTGGGGCCAGTCGGGTTTTTTTGTTATATTTTGTGTCATCAAAAAGCTTTTTCACATCACAGCTGCTTGTGTAGGGTACACCTTAAATCATGAGCATTGAAACTGGTCCTGAACATCACGTCCATCATGCAAAGCACCTTGTCCCTCTGGAACAAAGTGGTGATCTGTTGCCTAAGCTCTGCCTTGACTCGTTAGACATTGATTTCTGAGCAAGATTTAATCTTCTGACTTTTGAATAGATTAGATCTGCTAACCTTTGAGAAAGACTGCCAGGACAGTCTTTTTCTACATGTTCAAACTCAGATTAACACTGCTAGATGACGAGGAATGTTTCTTGAATCTGCTTTCATCATTGATAGGTTATTACTGAGTGTTACTTCCTGATCTGTTCAGATGTTATATGTAGTTGTGATTTGTAGAAGACAGTTAAACTAACAGATTTATTTGAACTGAAATAATGAGACATTAATGTTACATAAGATGGCTTCAATGTCTATGTCAGTATTCTCTAGAAGAAAGTTTTAACAATGATGTTACAATTGTAATAACTGTAACTGTATTTTTATAAATTTAACAGTAAAACAAATAATAAAACATCATGTCATAATGCACATTCTCTTTTCTCAATGGCCTCATGCAGGTTTCTCCCATCTTGACGTAATGCTTGTGGAATGCTACGATCCAAAAGGTGATCAGTGGAATATCCTCCAGACTCCTATTCTGGAGGGTCGCAGTGGCCCTGGCTGCGCAGTCCTCGACGACAGTATTTACCTTGTAGGAGGCTACAGCTGGAGTATGGTGTGTACCTGCTTTCTGCAGTCACCCTTCCATTCCTTCTGAGCTCTTGCGGCCGGTTTGTGTCTTACTCAGATGGGACGGAGAGGAGATGAGGAATGAAGTAGCTTCAGGGGGGAGGTTTTGATTTGGTTTTCAACTTGTAGAGAGGGTCGAGTATTTGTTTTCACCTTTGTGAAAGGTGAAAAGCACCTTTGTGCTTTTTTTTATTTAGTTCAGTTATTATCAGACTGTATTCACTGATACGGAGTAATGTGAAAATCAGATGAAATTTGTCACGAGTGATTGATGTGGCTGTATGTTTGCAGCTCTGCTTACAAGGCTCTTTGTAAAGGAGCCTGATTTGTAGAGGCTGGGTGCTCAGCCCATATGAAAACCAGACCTCTTGAAGGGCTCCTAAATTAGAGCTCAAAGCCATGAGTCACTTTAGAACAACTTTAAAGCTGATGTGTGACTTGGATTCTACCAACACCACTTATTAGTAAGACTTTCTGTTCTATTACAGGGAGCCTACAAATCTTCTACTATTTGCTATAGCCCTGAGAAAGGGACTTGGACAGAATTAGAAGGAGATGTTGCTGAGCCTCTTGCAGGACCTGCTTGTTCAACTGTCATATTGCCAGCCTGTGTACCGTACAACAAATGATAGTCAAGGAGCAGTGACACGAACACTGAGTGCATTTGGGAACGTAATGACGGGTGACGTAAACATTTTATTAGGACAGGACTCCTGTTAAAACAAAGCTACCATAATTGACCCTTTATTCCATATTTAGGCTGTAGGAGCAAACTAAAAGAAAACAAAAACCAAGTGCTGTCCCATCTCAGATACATGCTGGTGTCTTATGAAGCAAGCAGCTAAAAGCACACTGAACATGACATGCTGACAGACTGCCATTTCAGACTGATTTTAACATTTTCCTGCTGCAGAGATATTCCTCACATCAAATTTAACTTTTAAAAAAAATGAAGGCTAAATGTTCAAATACGGCCTGAAGAGACAAGATCAGTATTGTGCATTGTATCTACCTGCATGTGATCTGTGTTGAAGTCATGAGGATGTTGTTTTCATGAATGCTTCAGAATTCAGACAGTGAAAAGCTCACACTGCATTGCAGAATCGTCTCCTCCTCTGTAATCCTAACCTACAGCTACTTCACATGCTCTGCAAGCAACACAGCATCAGAAAATTATAAAAGGTAAAGAAATATCATTCAGTTTTTGCACAGCTTGGCATCTAATACGCTCTGCCTTCAAAGTCCCCATGTGTAAGTGCAGCGGAAAGCAGACTAGAATGAAAGCCATGCTTTATAGAGCACTTCTTGCAATAGCAGCTTAGGGATTAGGATCAAATTCTTCTAATCGCACTTGTGTGAAGTCAGAGGCATTTCACTGAAGTCACATGGGATGACTGTTTTTACATTAGTATTCCAGAAATCGGTCCTACACCTTAAATTCTGGGTTCATAAAGCAAGTTATTTCTGTAACCACTTAACAAAGCACGAGAACCCTTAATTACTTTTCACTAACCTGTTAGATAGGAGTATCCATGCTAATTGCTTCCAAAGACAATAAGACTGCATTTAACTGTAAAGGTATTACTTTGGACTCTTAAATTATTATGCACAATTTTGGAGAGACACTGGTAAGTAGTTAAAATACTCCTGTGTGGTTGAGCTTAAAAAAGTGCTCTGAAAGATTTTTCCTATTGATCCAAAGTAATATGAGGCTAGACTTGCCACTGCCTTATAGCCTGTGTAATTATTTACACATTGCAAAGCAAGTTCAGACTGCTGCCACATGGGACCAGTAGCATTTAGGTCTCGCTTCATGAACCCATAGTTGCTTGCACAACTCAGGCTGTCTGTGTTTTAGGCTTGTGTCTTTCTGTCTTAGCTTTGCAAAAGCAGTGACAAAATCCGATCCTGATTCTTCACCACCTTGCAGCTAACACAATCGGCTACACCTCAGCAAAGTATATGCATCCTAATTCTTCCATTGTGGTTTACTGGTGCTGCAGCCATTACCCTCAGGACCGCCCTCTTTGCTGGCAGAAGCTGACATTGCTACATTGAAGCCAAGGGATGCACTTTGGTTTATGTCAGCAAAGAATCTGGCCTTTAAGTTGCCTAGTTGTAACTGGCTGCACCGGATAAAAGGCTAAGGAGACTCAGACCCTGCATTTTCAAGTCTCCACGTATCTTTCAGGGTAGGACTTGATGCTAGTGCGTTAAGCAAGGAGCAGCCAACTGCTGGAGGTTGGTTTCTGCTGCAGAGTCAGTAGATGGGAGGAAGAACTCATTATTTGCTTGGCAAAATAGGGGGCGAATGTACACAGACATTACACCATATATTGACGCTTGAGAGCAATACAAGTAAAGGAGAGCAAATACCATGGGACTGTTTCCCTCTGGCATCAGTCCAGTCTTATTGCAGGGCAACTCCCTTGCTTTCAGCAGAATTACACAGTTGTAAAATTGGAGTAATGCAGTAAAGACTGGTACCAAACAAATGCAATAACCCAATGGATGAGGCATCTGGAGGCCTGGAACAAAAATGTGTAAACAGAATAACTCTCTGAAGATGCTAATATTTGAATGTGCTGTTGGGGAGTTTTCCAGTGAGCATCGCTAAGGAACTCATACAGGTGGAGTGTATATCCTGAAATTTCAATCCATTTCTACTATATAGTGCAATCTTAGTTGGTTTTTTATTTATTTATATTGTTCAGATCCAAGGGATCCCTTGTAAAATATATTTGGTGCAATCATGACTTTTTTTTTCCTTTCCTGTTGAAAGTATATAAATATAAATATATATTAAAAGGAAACTGTTAAGATGAGGAAACCTTGAATGACATTTAAGATCAGGATAAGGTCTGCCATTAAACACTGACTGTCACCTGTCTGTACTAAAACGTACCATTTTTAAAGGATATTTGTTGTCCTTTTAAGTGGTTCTTTTTTTTACGAAAATAATTTAAAGATTTATGAGGACTGTATGTAAATCTTTCTGTCTTTCAGGAAGGCATGACCAAGGAAAGTGCTAACTGAATAAGTCACACAAAGAATGTAAATTTTGTACAGTACTAGACTGTGTAAATGAAGCTTGCTTGTAGGGGGGAAACTTTAAATAAAACTTTATGTACTAATTCAACTGTCTGCCATATTACTACTTATAAAGTGTATGTATAAATAATATCTACATTAAATTCTTTGGAACTTTTTTTTATCATGGAAATGCGTAAACTTCTTTTATTTTGTGGCCGTACGCAACAGCTTCATTGTGCTCTAAGTGTCCCTACTCAGTGCTTGTAAATGCAGCGACCCAGTAAAATGGTGTGAGTCAGAGTCTCCCCCCGAGTCTTCCCCTGATGCCAGTGCTTCCAGCAGGGAAAGACCCACCTGCGTGTCCAGTAGCAGGGTCAGACCTCAGGAGCCTCCTGATGTGATTGTCCGCCTGTGAAATGTCTCTGCCTTGCGCTGCCCAGCCTGTTCCTCTGTCCCATGGTATAAGAAGTGCAAAGGGCACCGCCCCGTTAAATGCAGGCTTGTTTTGGGGAATTTAGTTCTAGTTGTGACATTTTATTCCCTCCTCAAAATGTCCCTCCTGTGGTGATTGACCCTTTCAACTATGGGCATTTTTGGTCTCAGAGGGGAAGTGCTGGCATGGGCAAGCAGCAGAGGAGCTGGGACAAGAAGTATTGCCAGACTGAGAAGACAAGGCAGGGGATTTACCAGGAAGCAGAACCAGTACCAGTTACTATACTACATGTATTACTTACTCATGCCTTCTGACCTTTATCATGGATCAGAACCTTCCTGTGGGAACCAAGTGGGTGCAATGAGGAAGCAAAAAAGGCAGTCCCATGCCTACAGCAACTGTGAGCTGTGCTGGAGGTGGCTGAGGGCAAAATGAAAGAGTCTAGTCTAACAAGAGGGGATCAGTCCTGTTCAAATATTTTATGACAATAGGAAAGGTGAGCCAGCAGCAGCTAGGGTAAGATAGCACAATGAATAGGACTTTTTCATCAGTGAGTTTATTTCAGAAGAGAAAGGAAGGAAGAGAAGGTTCTGCTTTTTTTTTTTTTTTAAGGTAATGCAGAAGTAAAGAGAAGAAGAAGCTAGAAGCAGTAGGCAGAAATACAATTTACAAAAGAAGGGAATTAAGTGAGAAAGAAGAGTTAAGAATGAAAGGAAAAAAATGGAAAGTGAGAGCCTGTGAGAGGAGAAAGCAGACAGTTCTTGTGGATCAAGGGCACAGAGAAAGAAAAGGCTGGAGTAATGAGGAAGGCACAGATCATTTAGAGAAGCACACATCAGAGCAAGTCTGGCAAGAAATGACAGGAGAGGTGATATATAGAGGAGAAGAGAAACACAAGAATGTGCAATAAAAGAGGACATGAAATAAACATAAAACTAAATAAGTACTTGGTGATGGTACTGCTCCTGTTTTCTTCAGCTAATCATTTACAGTGGTCTACCTGTCAAGCAGAAGGATCAAATCAGCAGAGTACTTAGGTGTTGCAGTGTTCAAGCTTTCAACACACAGACATCATGACAAAGATGCACAGCAGCACCTTTCTGTGGGGCCTGGGTTGCAGCAAGCACCCAACAACAGCCTGCACCTGTGACAAGGGAGAAGAGCTGCCAGCCATGCCGGCATGGCAAGAGCAGATGTGTCTCAAGACCAGTCCCTGCTGAGCTGGAGGGAGGCGTCTTTTCCATTTCTGATTCTCAGATGAGAACTGTCTTTGGGAGTTGGATGCCTGGAGTGTTCCTCCATTATCCTCTTCTCTGCTGCCCCTTCTGCCAAACATTTATCTTCCTCTCCTCTTCAGCACAACAGGCTTAAACATTTAAGTACTCTAGTGGAGCTGGGCCTGGAGAAAAACAGACCAGTGAATTTCTTTAGCCCTGAGCTGTGCTCCCATCAACAGTCAGAAAAGCGTGAGAAGGCTGGGTTGCTGCTGACTTGCAACCCATACACATGCCCTTAAGGTGGACAAAGGTGACATTTCAGAAATATGCTTTTCATTTATTATAACATTGTCCTAGAGGTGCTGTGTGCCCACCTCTCAAAAGCCAGCATTGCTTCCTTTCATATGTTTGTCCCCCTTCCCACTTTTAATATGCTGATTTACTGCACTCGCTGCATCTGTGAGCCAACTTATGAGAAAAATCTGTGCCAAACCTAATTAAATAAACCGGTTTGCATTGTATTATAATCACTAGCCACTACAGTACTCTATTTCTCATGCTTTTAAGGGACCATATTTCAGCTTGCAATTTAAATGGAGCTTTCCAGGTCCAGACAAAGGAAACAGAAATCCCAAACAGTGCTAAGGAGGGCAAGACCGTAATTGCCAATGTACACTCTCCTGAGCAGTTTTAAGATACACATTCTAATTTCTGTTGTTAGTGCAGCAGTGGAAAAGAGTCAGTGTTTCAGCCTCTCAGGTCCAGACCAGGGAAGTGACGACAGCAGCACTGGAGGTCAAAGTGGTTAGTGGGAAGGGAAAGCACACTAATGAATTCTGGAGGGCTTGTAATGCCATAAAAGATTCAGGTAATCTGCAGCATAGACGTTCATCAGCGAAACTGAACCTAACTCTCTGGACCTTGTCAGATGTATTCTGTGCATGTCAGTGTTCCACACCAATTACAGATTTTAGAAGATGCTCTCATGCAAAAACTATGTGCCCTAATATGTAAGCCAGCTCAGATGTAACTAAAATTAAAATCTGATTTTGGCAAATCTCTGTGATCCTGATATATGAAAATCCAAATAAATTATTTGTTCCCAGAAATGAAAAGTAACTTCAGCAGGAAATTTCAAAATTACTTATGCAGGATTAATCCAGTTCAATGAATGCATCTTCTGTTGATTAATAAAGCATTCCTGAATTGCAAAGTAAAACAAGAGGAGGCTTCTGGTGCTGATATATTTCTGAAGCTAGAGAGAAATGAGCACTTGCAAGAGATGTGGTCAGCCAGTGTAAACAGAGATTGAATACAAATAGTGATTTTCTAATTGTCTGTTTTCTCCCTGCAGCAGAAACCTACTTTTGTGTCATTGCCTTTCTTGAGGAACACAGGTACTATGTTACCTGCCACATATTGAATGAGAGCAGGGCATCTAACAAGATTGTACAATGACTCCAATTAGCATCCAGATGGCATCTGCAGTCTTATCTAGCAAAGAAAAGCAGAACTTGAGCTACTTTCTGCTGATTTTCTTGTCACACAGACTAGAAATTTTGGTTGAGTAGCATTAGCTTTTGTGATCTGCTGCCCTTGATTTTCATTTTCCTTAGAGGTGAGCATATACAGGAAACCTACTTAGCAAGTACAAACAAGGGAAGGAGATTTTTAAAAATGCTGCATTTCCCAAAAATTTACTTCTCCTCAGCATCTGTGAACACACATACAAATCCCACCCCCCAAAAAAAAGAAAAAAACCCCCCATGTTTAATTTCTTCAAAATGGTCTCACCACTTGATCTAAAAACCTGTTCTTCACTTTGGAGAACTACCTTGAATCACTGCAATATTTTCAAATAGAATATTAGTGGTTGAGGTATTTTCACAGAATCGCAGAATCTTAGGGGGTGGAAGGGATCTTTGGAGATCATCAAGTCCAACCCACCTGCCAGAACAGGACCACCACAGAATCTAGGGCAGGTCTCTCAGAAACACATCTAGATGAGTCTTGAAATTCTCCGGAGAAGGAGACTCCACAACCTCTCTGGGTTCTAGTTCTAGCCTGTTCTAGTGCTCCATAACCCTTACAGTAGAGTAGTTTTTTCCTCATGTTGAGCTGGAACTTCCTGTGTTCTAATGTGCATCCATTGCCCCTCATCCTATCACAGGGCACAGCCTGTTTTTCTCTTTAATAAATGTTTCCTCATATCACCTTGATACATCTTCCAGAAAAACAGACTGTATTTGTTAAGTTTCCTTTGTATCTCTGTATCTTGTGCAGCATTCCGTTTCCTGATTCTTTGCAAATTCATTTCCATTTTTGTTTGTATTTGTTCAAAAACAATTCAGTTTTCAAAAAACTTTGGACAATTATGAGTATTTTCTGAATGAAGTAAACTTTAAACATCCCTCCACTGTGAATATCAAATACCCAAACTGATGATCCATTGCATAAGCTGTACCAAAAAAAAATAGTTGCTTCCCCTGTATTTAGGGTGTATAACTATGCACATACATACCTGCCCCCAAAAAATGTCAAGTTCATAGACCATTGTAAAGACTGCTATGCTGTCATTTTTGCTAAAGCTGTAAACTTGGTAACAGCACTGAAACTTGGAGCTTTTTCTTTAAAAACCACCTCTTTAACTGCAAAGATCCCATTAGTCACAGCAGGGAGCATAACCAGAAGGAGGATGTCTGTAACTATAGCAAGAGAGCACATTAAACTGTAGGTCAAAATCGCGACTGACTGATTACCTTCAGGAGGAGAGTAAATCTTCAGACTTGCTAGAGTTATAGGAAACAGGACTAGCAGGGGCTGGCTGAGGCCATCCCCAGCCTCTCCCACACCACAGCGGGGTCAGCGGTGCTCAGTGTGCTCCCAGCAGACGTTTGCTGACTCTCCTGACCTTCCTAGCCACTTGTGACGGGAAGTAGTTGTCGTCATCATTAGGAAATGCTTCCTAATGTCTAGCTTAAATGTCTCATTAGTTTGAAGAGATAATTCCAGGAAGAACCTAAAAGAGAAACCAAATTATTTTCCAAATATTTAAGTCCAAAATTAAATCATCAAAAAATTGCACAAATGACACGACCTTTTAAGCTGCTTTGCCTCCTCCTGCTCTTAGTGGATGAGAAATGTTTATTCCCTCTCTTTGCAGCATTTTTCTTTTCCAAACCCATATCAGTCTTCACTTTTCTCTAGCCCTGTTATTCAGTCTTTCATCCCAGAGTATGAATTTTACATCTACCAGCAGTCAGATTTTTCCCTTTTTAGTCGATCTCCAGCTGGCCCACATCTTCAGCTGTGCTTTGACCTTAATTGTATCTCATTCTGACTGAGGATTTTTTGCTTGTTCTCCCTCTCCATTCCTCCCTTTTTTTTTAGTGTGAGGGAACTTGTCCATCTGGACTTAGCGAGAGCAGATACTTCTGGCTAATTGCACATGTCACATTGGCAAATGGCATGCACTGACCCTGTAGTTCAGAGTTTAATTTGTTTCAGTCCTTAGCAGTACTGGATGTAGTTACTGAGCCTTTGACTTCAGGGTTTCAGGGACACTGGCCATTCCTCTTACACTGGGAAAGAAAAGAAAGGGTCATGGCTTTGGCCTGCCTGTATCTTAGACTGTATCTTAGTCTAGCCCAGCATGAAATGTTGGTGAATGAAGCCTCAGACTGGATTACACCCCAGTCACTGTAAACCTCACATTTCTATACCAGCCCATCAGGCAAGCTATGGAGTACATGGCTTCACTCTCTCCTCTCTCCTCCATTCCTTGGAAATGTGCAACAACTCATCAAAACATCCCCCTCTGGATGCCTCTCCCCCCAGCAAAAGGGCTGTGCCCAGCCTTTGCCAGCCCGAGGGCCCATTGCTTGGGGCAGGTGAGCAGCAGTGGCACTTGCCACCTGGCAGGGACTGATACTGGGCTGTGACCCTGGCTCTGTTTCAGATGAAGAGATGAAACTATGCTCTTTTAGGGAATTAGCTGTGCAAACATTTTATGATCCAGCTACAGAACAGAATCAGCACCCTTGTACTTCACCAGAGGAAACCTATCGACAGCTATGGAGAAGACTCACATAATCATCTGTTAGACCTGAAACAACACGTAATTGATGAGAAAAAGAGTCTTCATTCTGTAGTCATTGGTTCCAATTAGACGGTGAACTGTCCTCTGTTTTCCAAAGCATGTTTAATTTTGAATGGGTTTCTCATGGACAGTGGGCTACCATCAGCAAATCTCATTTTGACAAGTACTAATTATGGACAATGCAGTAGCAGGCTGTAATCTCTGTCATGAGAGCTATCAACAGGGATGCAGCGAAGGCTTTAACAGTGGGTGGCAGTACTCTGGGTCAAATTAATCACCACTGTAATGACAATGAAATCAGTAGAGCTTTGGGATGTTAAGTTTGATAAAAGAAGCCATTCTGTTCCCTGTCTGGCTATTTACATTGCAGCCTGGCCTCAGCTCGAGCTAATCCTTTGTCACAGTGTTCAGGGCTGGCTTTTTTTGGGCAAGAGGGAGAGAGAACAAAGAGCAGCCTCCCCCCTGCAGAAGCAATGTTTTCATGTCCAGATCTGAGTTGCTGTGAGTGGATTACCTAAATGTGAAGCAGACAGCCCCAGATTTGCACAGGCTGCTCTTTTGAGGCACATGAAAGGACTCAAAAATATCAGTAGAATTTTGGGGGGATGCAACCTCGGAAGTCCTGATGTGCATGAAGTCAGCTCCATTTGACTTCAGCTTTTGCCAAAGAACTGTAGGAAAGTCTCTTCTGCCTCCTTTGCCTCCTTTCACATGGCCAAGGCTTGAGGTCAGGACAAGAATCCTGTTAAAGCAGGTTGCAGGCAACTGCCAGACAAGGAGACATGCAGAGCATGCAGATGGGGCTAAAAGCAGACATTTCTGGGAATAACCAGGTGAGCAGATTCTGCATGTAATGATCCTACACTAAACCTCCTCAAATTTTAGCCCGAGTCAGCCTTGCCCTACAGCTGTGGGCTTGCTCACCATGAGTGCTTCATACTGCTTTTTTCTGCTTCAGTTTCATGCTCTGCTGCTAATGGCTGTTTCTATAATACTGAGCCTTGGAACATTTCTCAGCACCCGCATCCATGCACATGCTCCCTCTAGACCCCCAGAAAGGCCATGTGCAGGGGCTGGACAGGAGCAGCTGCCCCCCCAACAGCTTTTCAGGCTGCACAACCAGGGCCTGAGGCATCATCCGGTGCATCCCAACAGGTTCATGTGGACACAGACACAGCAAGAGGCTTTGCAGCTTGTGTACTGGTGTGGCATAAGCACAAAATACCTTCTCATTTTGCCAGGCAGGCCCACCCCATCCCTTTCCCTACCCCACAAGGGTTTATCTCCCCATATCCTCTGTGTCTTCTGACAACCTTTCAAATACATCTTTGATGAGGGTGATGGAGCTCAGCTTTTTGTCTGAGGCTGCAATAGAGAATTTTCATTCCTACATCCACGGTCCTGTATAATAGGAAGAATCACATGTAAAATAATGTCTTTCCATTCACCATCCCAAATGGTCTCAAAAATATTTAACTACCCTAATTGCCAAATAAACTGCCAACCATCCTATTTGGATCCATTTTGTAACTATGCAGAATAATCTTTTATTTTATTAGAGTGGTTAAAGGAGATTTAGAGGGAGGAAAGAGCATGGTGACTTCCAAAGGAAGAGTGAGTGATTCAGTGCAAAAAGGGTAAATTTCATCTGCACATTCTTAACTGCGAGGACATTCTGCACATCTCAGGAGTGCACTAAGTGGTGCAGTAAACCAGTAAATTAGAAGAATGTAAATTCTTTAGTAGGAATTGCACGCAAGGGAAAAATGCTTCCTCATGCTCATATTTGTTTTCATGAAAATAATGTACACTCTTCCTAAAATCATACTGGTACAAAGCTGAGTAAGACATCAAAACCAGTAACAGATATTACACTGGACTAAGAAATGGCAATGACACAATTATCTTCCGTGTTTCTGATGATCAGTGCGATAAAACGAGGAGCTGGCGTTTTTAGAGCCTGGCACCAAGTAGGGAGCCTTGTAGCTCTCTTCCCCTCTCACTCTGTCTGTCTTATTTATCTCTCATTAAACTAAATTGTATTCTTATTGGCTGACTGACCTCTGATATTGTTATTAATTGATTTATATAGTGCCTTTTGCAAGCCTCAAGGCACTTCAGAGAATTGCAAATATATGTAGGGATCACTTCACCAATCATCTCGGTGCAGTCACCTTTGGGGTGGAAATGGGTGGCCATTGCAGTGGCACTGGCAACACTTTCGGATGGAAAAGAAGGCAGGCTACTAGAGCTGGCATTTCTAGCAGCCCTACTGCCCAGGAGCTGCCTTGAAATCAGACTGGAAGGGTCAGAAATCTTTAAGAAAAATGACCAGTTCTGGCAAACAATGAGTCGACAGAGCACATTCAGAAAGAAGCTGAGGCAGAATATTTTTGTGGTGAATTCAGTGCCCAAGGGAAGTCGTGGTAAGGCTTGTATTCTTTCTCAGAGTCCTAATGACCAGAGAAACCCCCTCAGGCATCGTGCCTGACTGCCCCATGCACTTGCTTTTGCATGGAGATGTGGCTTTTGTCCCCAGCACTGTGCACCTGCAAGTCCCACTGTGCCCAAAGGACAGCTGGAGGTGCTGGCCCAGGCAAACTCCATGTGAAGGTGTGTTTGTGGAACAGCTACAAGGAGCTGAGCCTGGTGCTTTCTCCTCTCACCACATTAGATGCTTGGAAAGTCAAACCAGGGACTGGGGCTGCCTGACTGTCTGAGCCCTATTTAGCTCAGGACTCAAAGTATCACAGACAGCACCCGATGGCTTCTAGCATAGCTTCTGTGTATCCTTGATGCCATCACCATGATGTGTGATGCAGAGAAAAAGGTTACAATGGGCTAACATGCACGGAGTGGGTGGCTGCCAAGAAAGGGAGAGATGACACACACCAAAAAATGGCATCGATGTTCTCCACAGAAAGGCACCCCTTCCTCCCTTGGTTACCTTTGGTGGTGACTCCCAGCACCACAGCAGGACCACATCTGTGGTCCCTGTCAGCACTGATGCTGACTTCTCAAATATGGGGAGACTGCAGTGTTTCAGTATAAGAGCTTGAGCATTCACAATAAATATTTTTAATACTTTCACATCAATTACAGAGGAGAGGGGGTTGTGTTTTTCCAGAATATTATAGTTTTGTCTTCATTTGAAACATCTGAATGCCTCTAAAAAAACAAAACAGAACCAAAACAAAACAAAGAAGGAAGTCTTTCTGAAGGTACGAACATAGCAGAGAATGTCAGAAATATCTTTGTTATGTTGGGTCATTAAAACTACTTAAACCTGAGTGATATGCATTGTACAGATCCGAAGGTTTTGAACCCTTCCCCATTAAAAAAACCCTCTGAATATGAAGAAGTGCACCCCTTTTCAAAGCAGAATTAATTTCACTGGCTCCATTAACAAGCAGGTCTGCTCTTGTCTTATCTTTCAAGAATTCTATGCCTGATTGCATTTATGTTCTCATTTAGCATCTCAAAATGGGCACTTTCTTTCAAGAAGGGTTAGTGCATGACTCACCCGCTTAGTTAATCTGACTAATTAGCATACTGTCACCCATTAACAGCATTAGAACAACAACTGTAGCTCTCACTACCTTGCTCTCAGGAAAACAGACCTCTTCTACTTTGCAAGGACATTGATTGCTCCCTGACTTTTGGTAACCATGGGGTTATTTATCACACCAGCACAGGATTTGCAGATAGCTCTGGAAGGGGGGATATAATTCTTAATATCCTGCAAAAAACCTCAGTCCATAATCTTTCCCGGTGATTTATTGGACATTATTCTAAAATTAAGTTCTTAATTCTGCAGGAAAACTCTCTGGTGTCTGAGCTGCTCTTGTGCACATCTTCCAGCTTCATTGAAAGAAACTGATAGTGGAAATTAAAGAAGTTTTTCTTACATACGATAAGTCACAATAATTGTATAGATATTAAAGTCTCATGTACTTCAACCTGCCACTGTGGTCTTGGACTTATTTCCCACAGTAATTCTAGGTGTATCAAGCTGTGCTCAGAGGCAGATGTTTTTGGATGGAGGTAAGATTTTTGGCTCCTTAGAAGAGCAGTTTTTTGGGGAAGCATGCATTGCAAACCAGGGATATTTTTATTCATGGAGGTGATGCTGGGAACAGTAGGTTAAAAGACTGAGCTAGGGAGGCCAAGCCAGTGACTGCCACAGCTCCATAAGACAATTGCAGAGTACCCAAGGTGCTCAAGGAGATTTACACACCTCATTTCAGCCTGCCTCAAATAGGCTGAATAACTGTAGGACCCAGATAGGTGTGAATTTCTATTATTTATCTCAAAGGGCTGTTCATGGGAAGCCTAATTATGGTCACTTAAATGCCAGGACAGTTAATCATTCCACTGCTGCTCACTCTACCAGAAATACATATCTTCTAACAAGCTTTCCCCATGTCACCAGCATGCAGGTGAAGCCCACCGGTGCCAGACACCTTCACTCCACACTCCCAAGGAATAAACCAGCAGCCTGCAGAGGCCAGCACTGCCTGCACAGCCCTCAGACAGTCCTCAAAGTACAATGGGAAGTATTTAATCTCCCTTGCTGTTAGCATAGAGCTGTTGGATGCTGGTGCTTGGCTGGGTTATTCAAGTGGTGCCAGCTTTGTTGGGTGCCTCTGAGCCAGTGTCTAGAGGATGTGCTTGGAGGTTTTGTAAGCAAGGCTCCTTGCCTTCTCCTCAGCCAGGGGTGAGAATCAGCAGGCATAATATTCAAAAAACATGGATTTTCAACATAGTATTACAAGCTTTAGCAATTTGAAAAGTTTAGTGTACCTGCAGCTTTTGCCTGGTGGGAGTATCACTGTTTGAGGACAGCAAATCCATTTGCTAGGGAGGCTCATGCTGGACAACGCCAGAGCTCGCGCTGAGTGAAGTTTCTGTCTGCTTCAAGTGAAAGCTGAGCAGCAGATCCCCTGATGAAAAATCCCTCACAGAACACAGGTCCTTGCAGGAGGCCAGGTTGCTCGTTCACCTCTCCTGCTGCGCAGTCAAGTCACTGCTGCTCCTAATGACTGTCCCTGCTGCAGCTGGGGCTGAAAAGCACCAGCCCCTAGCACAGATGGAACAACACCAACATGTCTCAGGGATCTGAGTCCTGGGTTCAAAGTGCCCCTGATGGCACTGACAATGATTCTGTCCAACTCACATTAGCAGCTAAACTAGTTTCAGGACCAGTGGAGGGCAATATTGCTTTGGCTTCCTAGAGTAAAGGGATGTAGGTATCAGCCAGGGTGCTGAGCTGGTGTTTGCAAGGCAAAGCCCTTACTCTGGGCACAGGACGACTCTTTTTGCTCCACAAAAAGCAGTCCCCCCTGGCTACTGGAGTGCCAGAACAGCCTTGCAAAATGCCTTGCTCCCTGGACATCAGCTTGCTGTAGAACTCAATGCTTTTGCACAGGCACCATGACCCCAGAGCAGTGCACAGGGAACAACAGAGATGGAAGCAGCTTCAGGGTGAAGCAGATCCTCTGTAGGTACCAGCTGCATTGTCCTCCATACAGCCACAGCACAAAACAGCAATTCTGCACCCTCTTGGCCACTTACCACCAGTCTTTAGTGGTTTTACTGCAAAGGAACCGTGGGAAGAACTCTTCCTCTTACAACTTTTGTTATTTTCCTCATTATGAGATTGACTCAGGATTTTAAAATTGCTCAGTTCTGCATTCAGCACAAGTTCAAGTCTAAGTAAAAATATAAAGAAGGTCAAAAAAGAGATACTTGGGCCATATCTTGTGGAAATACATTCTAATTAATGCAGTACCTGAAGTACCTCTGGACTTGAACAAACTGTTCAGGAGCTGAAATTGCCAAGCATGCTACAGTAACGGGTGACTTAAAAACTTTGTTCTTTGTTTTAAACAGTTCCTTAGACTCCTTTTGTAATATAAAATCCCCTTTTTTGTGTGTTAAGAAGGAATGTTCAAATTTTGTGTTGCCTTACCACTTTTAAACTGGTCTTGCAGCAAAATCGTTATTTGTTCTGCTATAAACTCTCTCTCCTATTTGAGACTGTTGAGTGGGATTGCCAGAAAGACAGAAGGAGATTCTCGGGGCTGAAGGCTGGTCAGATAGAGATGGCAGGGCTGTTGTTCAAACTATGGGCAAAGCTAGGGTTCTTGAGGAGAAATAAAAGCCCAAAGGAGGTTGCAGCGTAGAGGTGGGCTTTGTGGGGGTAAATGGTGAGGTTTTTTCCCCTCCTCGCCCCACTCACCTCCTGCTGCCACATCTCTGCCCTGTCCTTTTCAGGCCCTCTCCAAGGGGACTGCAGTCCCCATGGAGGCTCCCACAGCAGGTGGTGGTTCACCAGCAGCAAGCACTGATGAGTCCTGCTGTCCAGGCTGCTGTGGGGCAGATCTGTCTGGAGAGAGGATGCATTTGGTTAGTCCCACTGATTTGGCTGTAAAAACACAGATGAGCTCTCTAGCTTTTTCTATCTGCAGAAAAGTTTGTGCCTGAAAACTTGGCTGTTTTTCCAGACATAGCAGTTTCTCCAAGAAAAAAACAAACAAACAAACAAAAAAAACCCCCCAAAAAACCCACCCACAATATATCTTTCTACAGTCTGTGACTGTCATATTTGTAGACCATCATGGCTACAACACAATTAGGAATTTAGCACATGCCATTCAGTGTGGGCTGCAGATCTGTGCCTGCTGAAATGCTGCCCAAGAGCCAGAAGCATCACCTCCGACCATTTTTTAATTGTGACCTGTATGTGTTCAACCTTTCCTTTATGAGGAGCAGAATTTATTTACAAAGCACAGGACACGATAGAAGATTGGAGCTGAAGCCTGGAGGGCCTTAACATGCTATTGGGGTTCCTTTTTGTACAAGAGAAGCATCTACATTATTTATATATAATTAATAATGATAGGATAGCAGCAAATATAAGAGACTCAGTGAAGGCTAAGTAATTTCTCAAAGGTCATGGATTGACAGAAAACGTCTCCGCTTCATCTTTAACATGTGACTGCCAAGAACAGTATGGCAATGCAAAAATCATTCCTCTTATTGATCCATTATAGATCCATCTTTCTGAGAGAGTTTTGATATTAGAAATATTATTAAAAGCTTTAGTGAAGATTTGAGATATTTAATCACCAGATAGGTCCTTCAAAAACTTAAAATCAATTTGGGCTTTGAACGATTTCACCAGGGGCCCAGTGGAATAACAAATGTTCAGGTGGTTTTTTATCCCTTGCTGTGATACTTCTGTTCCAAGGAGTCCCATGTTGCATTACATGTGCCACATTTCTGGCTCCAAAAGACAGGAGGCAACTATTGAAAAGTTTCAGTTTCTAATGACAAGAAGTGCTTGCTCACTGCTTAGTGATCCTAGACTTCAACAAAGATGTTCACTGTACTTAGAAAGACTTGCACCTCTGCATATCTGATTTAAATGGGGGAAGGCAAAGGCACTAAATGGTTATATGACTGTTGGCACATCACATGGCACAAGATTGTGTTGGTTTTACTATAGTGAGATCAGATTGTGCCTCCTCCTATAAATCCATGGCCATCTGCTTAAATTCCCGTACTTGCCCACAACCCTGCAGAAGTCAGGCTAAGCATGGAGACAGGAGTTTGCAGGGTTAGTCTAACTTGTCTGTGAAAAGCTGAGAAAGAAGGCATTCTTCTCTCCTATTACATTTAGTGTTACATTACCAAAAATATTGAATTAGAACTGTATTTAGATAGAATTATTAATTGTCATATGGGTCTTTAGCTCATTATGTCAGTGCATTCAATTATCTTCAATTCACAACCCAGTTGCTTTATGACACATGATCACAAGGAAGGACCTTATACATCCTCGAGTTCTCTTCTGAGATATCTGTATTCCCCAGGCAAAGGTGACTTTAGCAGAAGAATTGCTAAAATTTTGGATGTTGAGAAAGTCACATAGTGAAAGTTTATTTAGAATAGTATCTACCTCTTTTGCAAAGCTGGCATGGGCTTCTCAACCGGGTAAGCAACATAAAGGATATTTCTACTCTTGCCTCAGGAAAAGCAAAAGCAAATCAAAGGACAACGCTGGATTGGAGACAAGATGTTGATACGCTCTCCCCTTCCAGAGGATAGAGATGATGTTCCTGGGAATGGTCCTTCTCCCCAGCCTGTGTATAGTCTATCTACCTTGCCCTCTACTGCCTGGCTTTCTGGGCTCTAGTGTAAGAAGCACAGAGAGCAGGGCTGTGCTGTTTTGCTGGGCTCAATGATCTGACAGTTTAGCCAGATGCCTCCATTGCTGATGCAAAGGGCCAATTCCCACTCTCCTTTGCCGAGGACAGGAAATTACAACACTGGTGTTCCAATACTGAAATCCTATTATCACACCCAGTGGCTGAAGACTGGTTTGAGTTTCTTTTATTACACTGATATTTAATCAAACACATATGCAGAGTCACCATAAAGAGGATCTATCCACTCGTCTGCTATACCTAATCTTACCTTAGCAATGTCTGCTAATCAGATCCTAACCCTAACAATGAAGATGCTAGCATCTGCCTAGACAACCTGTAATAGTGCCTCAGTGCCTTGTTGCTCTCAGACATTTCCTAATATCTAAACTAAATCCCTCCTGATGCAATGTAGACTCCTTACTGCTTGTCCACAGGCTATTCTTGTCCTCTTTGAGGTTACTCCCTGCCCTCTTTGTCATTTATATTTTTGAAGATGGTTAACCTGTCTGCTGTAATTTCTATCTTCTTTAGATCCAATAAGCCCAGTTCCTCTAACATTCTCAAAGAGTTTAGAGGAGAATAAGTAAAATGGCCAGATCCACCTTACTTCATCTGCATCTTTATTGAAGTGCTCAAAGGGTTTGAAGGTGGACACTGTTTTCCAGCTGAACACCACACCTGCAGTCAGCAGAGGAAGAAAACTTCATGCATGTTGCAGCAAAAGTGCCTTTTTTACATTTATGCTGTATAATTAACATATATTCACTATAAATTCCAGGTCTTCTCCATGAATTTTATGCCCTGTCAGCTATTCCCAGTTGTGTGGATTTTGGAACACAAATTTTCCTTGCTGAGTGAGGAGTTTTTCCTAATTAACTTGCACAGTATTTTGTTCTCATAGCCTTCTCCAAGATATAGCCTGGATTCTAATTCTGCCTTTCAAAACATTTGTAGCTCTCTCATCCTGGTGCCTTCTGCAAATTTAACACATATGCTCTTTATTTCATCAGCAATATTTTTAGTGAAATTTACTTTGAATGAATATTCAACACTCAGTATTATCAGGTCCATGACAGACGTCTGGGACATTACCCCTTGAAACATGCTCCAATGTGACAGCAATCTACTAATTATTCCCTTTAGTTTTCAAAATAGTTTTGGACTGGCTTATATGGACCCTTACTTGGACCCTTACTTACTTATATATTTCCCTTACTTGCTCATGAGGATTCCACAAGTAACTGTGACAAAAGTCTTCCCAAAGTGATGATTTATGAACTCTATTTCTTCTTCCCTAATCCAAAAGGCCTGTTTTCCTGTCATCAAAGAAAATTAGGCTGGTTTAATACAATTTGTACTTGACAAATCCAATTTGTCCTTGCAGCTAGTTTCATTACTTGTTCCATAAGTTTCTGGCTCTTCCTTTCCCTGGTTTCTAAAGATAAGCATTAAGTTTATCATTTTCCAGGCTTATCCCATGAAACTTCTCCTCCACACATTTTATTACCTGTTTTCATCTCTAGCTTCATCTGAAGGTGAGATTTTGTTAACTTCACTGGTCATCAAACAGCAATATTTTAAGCTAAAACACTCCTGTGTCCTTTGAAATGTGCATGATCAATGGCTCCAGAAGAGCTTTGGAGCACTCCCTCAGTGCTTAACTATTCTTCAGAGAAAATAGTGATGCTCACTCTTGTAGATAAACTACAACCAGAGCTGCCTCAGTCTCCAAAACCACAGCACTGCCATTGACTTGTCAGCTCTGCTTCAGTCATCCACAGCCTGCACAAGTCAGGTAATTTTGTTCCTCAACCTAAACGATCACAAACTCCAAATTTCAACAAAGTTGTCTTTGAAGCAGGTCATTTCTCAGATTTTGATTTAAGAAAAGTCATGCTGCCAGTGTAACACAAACAACTGTAGTCTATAAAGGACAGAAGAGTCAAGTTTCACAGTCTGCTTCAATTATCTCTCTCACCAGTGTCTTGTCACCCATCCTAGCTTTTCTCACCTCTTTGGGCCTTCCATTACATCAGATCCTACCTAAGCTTTATGAAGTACAATAAGGGAGAGATAAGCAGGATGGAAACCCCAGGAAGGCTGTGGGAAATGACAGATGAGACAGCTGTGAAAACAGAGTAAGCAGAGCTGTGCAGAGTAGCACAGGGAGAAAACGGGAGCTCTACATGTTACTGGGCAGCACAATATCAGCTTCCTTGGCCATATTCCTATAAAAAGTCCTAGCAGTGACTTCAAATCTTCTGCTGTATAGATAACCAGAGAAAATAAAAAAATAATAATATTGAGCAGAATGGTGTTACTTGAGAAAGCACCAGTTTGACACTGTTGGACTGTTCAGTGGCAATATTAAGCATTTCCACATAAACTGCAAAGAGACACATTTTAGAAATGCAGAATTAATTATTTGCTTTCAGTTGGAAGGGGAAGCAAATTTGTCATGCAGATGTACAACCTGCGTGCCTCACTGCAGGAGTTTGTTTCACTAACCAAGGCAAGTGGGCCTTTCTCAACATTTTTTCACTATGTCTCCAAATGACATTCATTTTCTTGATTGATATTTCAAATATTATGCCAAATCACCACCTTTGTGTGTGTGTGTGTACCTGGATGGAAGCTTGATTTGTTTTAACTGCAAAAAAAAAAAAAAAAAAAAAAGTTCTTGATTTAGAACAGAGCTTTTATTTAAGGGAAGCACTTCAGGAGGATTAGGTTGAGTTAGCACTGAGCTTTGATAATTTCATACCTTTCTGTCACTCCTGTATCCTCTGTTACATCTCTTTCAAGGGCAGGTTGGATGGGGCTCTAAGCAACCTGATGTAGTGGTATGTGTTCCTGCCCGTGCAGGGGGGTTGGATCTAGATTATCTGGTATGTCCTTTCCAACTCTAATCGTTCTGTGATTCTATGATTCAATGGGTACTAAATATTCACGTTCATATCACTTCCCTCCCATCCACACCTCCCCCCAGATTTGTTTACACATTTTTAGAGAGGAAAATTATCCATGTTGCCTAGAAAGCTGTAGAGGCCAAAAGGCTATTTATTTATTCCTGCTTGCTCTACAATTACTGTTCTAATAAAAACATAAGAGTGATAATCCTCAAAGTAAGCCTAACCAGCTTGTCAGTCAACAATGTCACCAAAAAAAAACCACATGGGATAAACCATCAAATTTTCTTTGGTATCTTCCATACTAAAAGCACATTTTTTAAAAAAATCACTTTGTTCCAGAGACAATCCCCCAAGATAACTTGAGGATGGGCCACAGCAGCCTGCCAGAGCTGGTGGCCAGAGCTCAGCTGTGCTCCACCTCTCTGGCAGCCAGACCACTTGTGCAAGCTCCCCTAGCTCATGTTAAACATCTTAACCTGTATCCAAATTACGTTGGAAAAACAATAAAAATTAATATATTTCCTGTGCATGTGTGTGGGCAAAATTATTTTCTTTCACCAGGGCAAAATGGAAACCATTTTCCATCCCGCGCTCCAGCACCAGCTAACCTACAGCTGCCTAAGTAGCAACAAGCAGAAAAGATGCCGTGACCTCAGGAATCCTCTCAGCCATTCCTGGAGCACCACATGGCCTCAGCAGTCTATGGTCACTTCTGGGCTCCACAGCCTTTCATCCTAACAGAAATTCCACACGGAAGGAAACAACCTATACTTGGGTTGCCCAATTGAGGCAACACATCCCTACCCAAGATACAGAAAGCTACATCAACACTTATTAATCTGTCAGCATATTTAAATTACTTTTTTAAACTTGTAACAATAATCTATTTCATAAATTAAAAATATCTAATGCGATAGCTTAGCATTTTGAACTCATTATTAAACATGTTACAATTTCAAAAATATTAAATACTGTGATTTAGTGATTAGTTTTATCTGCTTTCAAAGGCTGCCTTAAATAAAAACTATATAAGAGCTGAACAATAACTTCAAAATCAATAATGTCTCCCTGACAGATATATTTGCCTCCAAGTTGTTTCAGTGGAAATATTATCATATAAGAAATAAAGGGATTGCATTTCTTCATCCTAACAAGACATTGTTGTACAAATACTAGGTGTTCAAATGGTGCAGGCAGCGATAACAGGAAAAGGAGGATGTCCAACAGTCAGCCTAAGCCAAGAGAAACTAGAAAGGGAGACAATAGTGAAATAAAAAGTAGAGAAAGAGCTGAGGAATGAAAAGTATGCCACAAAAAATCCTGTGTTTCAAGGGCTGAAGTTCTCATGTCTAGAACCTCTGAGGAACAACTGACACTCCAGAGGGCTGTCCTGTCAACCAGCGTGACTTGGACAGGCTGGAGAGCTGGACAGAGAAGAACCTAAGGTTCAACAAGGGCAGGTTTAGGGTCCTTCACCTGGGAAGAAAGAACCCCAAGCACCAGTATAGCTTAGGGGTGGATCTGCTGGAATGTAGTTGGGAGGAAAAGGATCTTGGAGTCCTGATAGACAGTAAATTATCCATGAGCCAGCAGTGTGCCCTTGCTGCCAAGAAGGCAAATGGAATTCTGGGTTGAATAAGGAAAATTGTGGCCAGTAGGTCAAGAAAGGTCATTCTCCCCCTCTACTCTGGCCTGGTGAGGCCACAGCTGGAATATTGCATGCAGTTCTGGGCTCCACAGTTCAAGAGAGACAGGGAGCTACTGGAGAGAGTCCAGCAGAGGGCAACAAAGATGATTGAGGGATTGGAGCTTCTTATGAGGAAAGGCTGAGAGGCCTTATTAATGCCTACAAGTATCTAAAGGGTGAGTGCAAGTAGTTCCCAGTGACAGGGCAATGGGCAACAGGCACAAGCTGGAACACAGGAAGTTCCATTTAAATATGAGGAAAAACTTCTTTATGGTGAGGGTGACAAAGCACTGGAACAGGCTGCCCAGGGAGGTTGTGGAGTCCCCTTCTCTAGACACATTCAAAACCTGATTGGATGCAGCCCTGAGTAATGTGGTCTCTGCTTTAGAGAAGGGGTTGAAATAGATGATCTCTAGACATCCCTTCCAACTCTGACAACTCTGTGATTCTGTGAACTGAGTGATGTAATAGGGGGGTTTCCAGAAGAGCTAATTTCTGTCTATCAGATTATAATTTCATTTTTACGTAACTCTCGGGTTCTTCAGCTTCTTCTGTGTTGACAAAAGATATTTCTGTTTAGCTGAACCATGCAGTACAATCCCAGTAGGTCTCCTTTCCAGGGCTGCTTTCTTCAGCCAGTGCTTTTATGGGACTTAGATGAGGTTTTGGTTATTCATAGTACTTAAACTACTCAAGAAAACTCTTTCAATTGGAAAATTCACTTCAAGTAAATGCATCATCAGCATGATTGTCCATGCATGAAAGAACTACAAGCAAAACAACAAGCACCATTTTTTAAAACCTACACTTAAGCCAAGAAAAACAGTTATCATGAACTATTAAAAGATCTTTTTTTTTCAGTTTCCATGAATCTCTCACAGAAAACGTGTTATCCTTGTCTCTCTTTCTCTTATTCTGAGAATCCCAAACTGCAAATGAAAATAATATGAAGTCCACATTGTTTTATAGTCGTTAACGTGATACATAGCAACATAAATTATTATCTACAACAGATTAAGATACTACTTATTAAGCCTTTGTTTTGTAGCAGTCTTTCCTAAGAATAAGCCTATAAGATCTAGGCATTGAATACTCTTATTATTCTCTTCCGTGCTTTCAGAATGATAAATATAAATAAAATGCTATTTAAAAAACCTTTTAAGGATTAATAGAAGATACTCTGGCATCTGCCAAGAGCACTGTGGATTTCAAGAATATGTCAGGCACTTAAATGAAAATGGATGTCTGCATTTTTGACATTTATCTGAAGGAAAACATCTTTTGTGGGTTATGTGTGTGCATATGCCTATGTGGCATTTTCACAAATGATTTGATAGTGGTGCTTCCAAAATATTTTTACTCCTAATAGCACCTGTGCAATCTTTCACTCTTACTTCATTGTGGCACTGTTTATTTATTTATTCACTTAAATAGATTTGTATGATACATAAAAAGATATATCCAAAACTCCACGTGCTTTTGATATATAGGAAAATACACTCAGTCTGGTGAAAACAAGTATAAAAAGCAGCAATCTCCATTAAATCAGAAAACAGTCACAGAAAAATAAATTTAAAGCTCTTCCCTGCTCAGAGTCATTCAGATAACCTTCACTAACCAGAACCACAAGGACATTTTGAACTGAGTTCATATCGTAAGAGCCTTTATAAAAGGGGCCCACCAAGCCCCCAGCTCTGAATGTTCTCAGTCCTGTCCCAGCTTTGTATCCCACAACTGACAGGGACTGGAGACGTGTCCAGCAGATCTGAAGCCTGAGGAACCAGCTGATTTCACGGTGGAGAGGTACAGTCCAAACGCGAGGGCTCCTTGCCAGGACATCTCAGCCAGGATCACTTGTTTCTGTTGAAAAACAAGAGGATGAGTGCTCATGTAGTTCTTTGGATAGGGTTTGGGGGTAGCTGGGTGTTCTTGAGCATGGAAGAAGAGTCCTGCCTTGGTTTCTGGGAGGCCCTCAGCTGCCATACAGTTTGCTAATTGAAGCTCAGGGGATTGCAATCAATCACCAGCAGCTACCAGTGTCTCTCCTCCAAAAATGATGCTCAACTGCAGGAAGAAGGGTTGCGTTCTTGACTCTGCCTGTGACAAGGCGACAGCTATCTTGGGGCTGGAATGGCAAATTCACCTGAGGAAGAGGAGAATCTAGCATGGGAGCTAGTGGGACCAGCTGCATAAGGACACATGGAGATGGGAGCAAGCTAATGAGTTTGGTTTCATTCCTGCCAAAATCCAAGTTCATGGAGGTGAACTAGCACCTACAGGACAGATGGAGCATCTTTGCTGGTTTACTCCTCCAGCAGCTTTGCTTGGTGAACTTGAAATGAAATATGGTCATTTCTACTAAAGGTGATACAGAGATAGGCTATGTGTTCTCAGGCTCGTCTATAAGCAGGCTGCTCGCACAGTTTTCTCTTTGTTTCTATTACTAGATAACAAAATCTGTGTGAAGAGTATGTAAAACCTTCCCAGCAAAGCTGTGTGTCACAGCTGCTTGGTCTTTGGTATGTGACCTCTCTAAGCCCACATACTCCATTTTGTTCTTATAAAAGTGTTGTAGAAAATCATTCCCATAAACTGTGCCTATAGGCCTCTGTGAGGATTAATTCAGTCCCTCATATCTGCTCTGATTTTCTACTCCCTGTGCCCTGATTTGCAGATCAATCAGCCCCCTCAGTCTACACTGCTCCTGACACTACAGGTGCTAAGGAAAATCAGAATAAGCACATGTACTTAGCATCCTCCTCCTACTCCCTGTATCTTGATGATAACATATCTTTCCACCTTCTCTTCCTATTCCAGGGTTCTTTTTGCAATCTTAAGATGCTTCTCAATTATTTTTTTTCAAAATAATATAGATTCCTGTGGGAAAGTTCCCTGCAGACCTGCTTCCCACATGGAAAGGACAGGGCAGGTGAGAAGATAGCTGCTGTTTCCAGGTGCATAAGTGCATTTCCAGGTGCATTTTCAGATTTTGCTTCCCATGGGTAGTGATGCCTGAAAGTGAGACATCGGACACTTGGCTAAGAAAGGGAGCCAACCCAAAGGTAGGCAGTGATGCTGTTCATCAGGAAGACTACACTTCAGGAGATACAGGAGGTAAAGATGGGAGGTAACTTGCAATGTACAAACCAAAATAAAGTGTCATTTTAGCCGTTAATTATATTTGTAACACACACAAATCAGCATAAACTCTACTGGAATATACATAGAATTCTGCCATAGTTGTCTGAGTCCAAAGCTTCCCATGGCTACAGATGACTTATACTATACCTTAAGCTAACTTAGCATTTTGAAATGTCCATGAAGCTTACCTAAAGCAACCTGAGGACACAAAAAATCTCACTAGAGATGAACATTTTGAGGAGTGTGAGCAATGTATAAAATTTCACTTTTTAAACTTTTTTTTTTTACCTCTGTCTGCTGATGCTATAAATGTAATACCTGTTTAACTCCTAAAATGTACAGCAGAAGAATCCAAGGCAGGCAAAGCAGGAAAGAAGAGAGGGAGGGAGGAGTGAAGAAGACCAGGCAGCCACTGAAAAGGCAGGGTTGTGCAAATTTTGGGTGACTCCTTTTTGAACATCACTTCTCACACTATCCATATACTTGGGAAATAAGCAAATGTTCTTTCCTTCTCTGTAATATATCATAACCAATCCTTCCTAATTGTGATTGCAAGTAAAATATTTCTGCCTCAATTGTCTTCCAGTTTGTCTCCTGGTTTGGTTTGGCAGGCTTTTTGGCAGAGGGTGAGAGGCCTCAGGGGTGGCTTCCGTAAGAAGCTACTAAAAGCTCCCCCAGCTCAGGTAGCCAAGGCCAGAGTCACTAGAGAGACAATAGATTATAGAATCATAGAATGCCAAGTTGGAAGGGACCTCAAGGACCATCTGGTCCAACCTTTCTAAGTAATACAATAGTTTATATGAGATCGCTCAGCACTCTGTCAAGCTGAGACTTAAAACTGTCCAGTGTGGGGGAATCTGCCACTTCCCTTAGGATACTATTCCAATGTTTGACAGTACTCATGGTAAGCCAAGAACAAGCAGAAGAGCTGTGCTGGAGAGGTGAAAGCCATGCTGGGGTGAAGATCCTGAGACTGGTGAGGAAGAAGGGGGAAGGAAGAAGGTGCCCAAGCAGAAGTTTCGCTGCTCTTCCTGCATGGTGAGATGGCAGCTGTCCCCCTGCATTCATGGAAGAACGTGCTGTAACATTCCTTGAAGGCACCAGGAGGGGTGAATGTAAACTTGCCACCAGTGGACTTGGATCTGCAGCCATGGAGGACCCAGTGCCAGGGGAGGTGACTGTTCCCGAAGCAGCCCGTGACTCTGTGGGAAGCCCAGGCTGGAGCAGCTCCGGACCTTGTGGGATGGACTCATGGAGGAGAGGTTTGTGGAGGACTCTCTCCTATGGGAGGGAGCCATTGGAGGACTGTGAGGAATGCTTCTCCCTGAGGAGGAAGGAGCAGCAGGAAACAACAGACTTTGAACTGACTCTAAACCCCATCCACTGTCCCCCTTTTGCCATGGGGGGAAGGAGGGAAAGAAACTGGGAACAAAGAAATTTGGGCCCAGGAAGAAGCGGGAGGGGCGAGGGGGTTGTGTGTAACATATGCTCTGCTCTTCGTGTTGTCTGTGTCCTGTGTGTGTTTGATTAGTGTGAAATTAAGTTATTATTTTTCCCCAAGTTGAGTCTGTTTTGCCAGGGACTGTAAATGGTGAGTGAAAACTTCCTGTCCTTGTCTCAATTCACAGGCTTCTAACTGGCCTTTGTCCTCCCCATCCCAGTGCATCCCTGGGGAGGTGAGTTGAGTGAGCAGCCACGTGGCTGGTTCTTTGTTGTCATGTTAGGTCCAAACCGTGACAGTCTGGTTCCAGGAATCCTATCTTTCATTTATTTCACTTTCTTCTCTTCAATCAGCTGAAATGACCTGTTACTGTGACCATCATGTTGCCTCTTTTGAACATATCCAGAACTTGTTTTCCCTAGTTTATCAGCCTTGACTTCTTGACTTAGACATGATAGAACCAGTCAGTCTCTCTCACCTGCTCCATTGTCTTAGCCCTTCCCACTCCACCACTGACAGTACTTTCTGCCATAAAATATTCTCCCTTCTCCAGTTCATTAAGCCACTGACCTACCAGCTCTCTTCCAGAATCCCCACTGCTTTCACTATGGTCAAAGAGACATATTAATAGCACATTGATTTCTTCTTTAGCAGTATGCATACGCACAGTGGGGTTGCATCTCCTATACATCATGGTCCCTTGTCTCAGCCTGTAAGCTATCTAAATCCTGAGAAGTGTCTAGTTTTTCTTGTCCAGCTGAGCACACTCTGAACATGAAGGAATTAGTATCAATGTGCCCTGCATGCCTTTTGCAGAGCCAGCTTGAATTCCCTGCATTCAACTGTTTTATCCACTCTGATTAATTTGTCTTTTAAATGAATATTTTCTGAAGTTTTGCAGCAGTGCTTTGGCTAGGAATATAGTGCCTGGCCTTTCACTAGTTTTGAGCCAATATAATTTATTTAACCATCTAATAAAACTGGTATAACAGAGTAAAAAATCAGGACTTTGACACTTCCAGAAATTCTCTGTTAAAACCTGAATCCCTTTTTTCTCAATCTAGCATGGTAACACACAGTATTATCCATAATAGTTACATCATTGTGTTCCCATTTTCTTTTACAGTAGTTTCCTTAGTCAAATAAAATTTTTCAAGACTAATTTAATCCTAGAAATACACAAAAGGGCCTTGCATCCAAAAAATTATTTTAGCATTTTTCCCCTTAAAAGTTGCTTTCTTCCACCAAACTAGCACCCATGGCATTTCTAAGGTCTGGTTGTTTCAAGTGAATTCTATTCTTATTACAGTATGTTTCAAGTTTTGTTGCAGAGAGTGATAAAATGCTTATTTCATAATTCATAACTGAACAGTTTTGATTACATTCCGAGAAGATACTGGAGGCCACAGGAGGGATGACCTGAAAAACTTCCTGGAAACCTAGAAAAACCAGAAGCTGGTAACTTGGATTCCACAGATGGGCAAGGCATATAGCTAAAAAAAGTCTACAAGTGAAATTGCAAAATTACAGACAATTGGCCTGAGGTCAACACCCAGAAAGACTGGGATAAGTATTTTTTTAGCAAACTCACAGAGATGGAAACCTAGTCTTAGCAAAGATGAATCATACAAAACCTAATTTCTTTTTCTCCCACAGTAACTGTTCACTCAGATGGGAGGCACCTTAGACTCTCTTCATATTTTTTTTAACTGCATTCTACTAGCTTTTGAATGGCAAAAAATGCAATTACAATATAAGTAAGAGGTACATGTAATGCTTGAAACACCTGAAACGCTTCTGAGTGGTGTGGAAATTCCCAAGCGTGCAGCTGCAGGTGTTCACATGGGCTGCACGTTGTCTGCTGCCCTTCACTCCTCACAGTCAGCAACTGACTGTCTAGACATTGTCTCTGTGCTCCCCCACACATAGATCACAGAATCACAGAATGGTTTGGATTGGAAGGGACCTTAAAGATCATCTAGTTCTAATCCCCTTGCATGGGCAGGGATACCTCCTGCTTGACCAGGTTGCTCCAAGCCTCATCCAACCTGGCCTTGAACACTTCCAGGGATAAGGCATCCACAACAGGGCAACCTGTGCCACTGTCTCACCACCCTCACAGGAAAGAATTGGCAACCTAGTGCATAGAATATTTAAAACATTTCTATCTGATAAAAGCACATTAGAGTAATCTTTATTAAATATCTGGAGGGTAAATTAATGTTTTGAAGAATTAGCTTCTAATATCTTATTTTCTAAAGATGTATGGAGGCAACAAAACTAACTACTGAATTTCTAAGGGTCTAGCAGTTTCCAGTTAGCATTCGTGCAACTAGGTAAGTTTTTAAGTTCCTGTACACTAATTTAGAAATGTAACACTGATTACAAATTTAAAAATCTTGGCCAGATAATTAAGCCGTGACCCAGAGAAAGCACAGTGTTGAGTAACAGGGAAGTCCAAGTGACTTTGAGGGGAGGGTGTGTATTTAAAGCCTGTACTTCTCTGGCTGTTCAGTGAGCAAGGCTGATAGCGAATCAGTCAGAAACTGGAACTGCTCAGAAGCTTGGCTCTCCAGAAATTTCAGTTTTCATTTACAGAGTACTGGTATAGCCAGAATTTTGTTAATTATACGGATGGCAATCAGTATGGTCTCTACAAATTCCTTCTGCTGCTTCTAATTCAGAAAAAAAATCATACACTGCAAAAGGAGCTGCAGAAGACTACCTTTTCTGATATGGGAACTCTAGCATTGTTTATTTATAAAGGTGTTCTTTTGTTGCTGAGTTGAGAGTTTTATTAGCAAATTACTAAATATCCTTTGCTAACAAACTCCATAGGTCCAAGAGCAATGATGTTGAGGCAGAGCTGAGCGTGACTCTTCCTCTCATTTTTGGTCTCCATTCTATGTTTTTGAAGGGTCAGGACCCCTGATGTAAGGCTTAGATTACTTCAGTTTGTTCTGCTAATATTTATCTTCCTCATCAGTAGACTAGAAATGTGACTTTGAATCTGGAGGTATCAAAGGATACTCTTACTGAAGACAATAAGCTAACCCAGTAAGTAACACTCACTTCTGTAATTAAGGAAAATAAAATTAAATGTCCCTACAACTCTGAACCCAGTCATAAGCAGCTGTAAACAGTGGGCACCTCATCACAACCGCTTTTCAACAGGGAGTTTAATCAGTGACCACACATTTGAGTCATTCTGACTTGGAGAGGTGCCCTGTTCTCTGAGGAAATCTGAAAAATTATATTCCAGTTTAACAGTGAATCCTGTCTCTTAAATAACTAAAATACTTTACAGTTTGCCCAGAAATTTCATTTAGGGCTTAGTGAACCCTGTTTTGCCTATCATGAGTAATTTACCTCACTTCTGTCCACTCAGAAGTGGTTTTATCTTAACACTAATGAAAGCAAAGAGCTTCAGTTAGGTCACTTAACAGAATCTATTCAGTGGGTAATCTTGACACAAGGGTACTAAGGATTTTAAATCCAAATTAAACCTCGCTCTTTCCTCTCATTACCATTTTTACCTTACACCTTCAGCTCAGGAAAACTTGCATGAATATGCTGCCACTATTTGTAATTGCATTAGTATTCTAATACTCCACCAAAATAATTTCAAATGGAAATACATTTAGCCTCTTTGCAATATTTTGTAAGCTTTATTTCACTAAGGAGGCTGTGACATCTATAATGGTATTATTGTGTTTTAGAAACAGGGTACTTGAATGAATGCTGCTGTTTCTTCATCCTTGGTTTATAGTCATATTCGTCCCCTTAACTGTTTGGTTTTGTTTGGTTGTTGTGGGTTTTTTAATATGAAAGTTACTTGCAAGAAAGTCCAAAGCAGGCTCAGTGATGAGATTATGCT
The DNA here is from genome assembly GCF_020740795.1 of Apus apus. Taxonomy (NCBI): domain Eukaryota; kingdom Metazoa; phylum Chordata; class Aves; order Apodiformes; family Apodidae; genus Apus; species Apus apus. Next base: position 112,124,993 of record NC_067283.1, on the reverse strand, counting down.
GGATGCTTTGTATGAAATATGCTGCTGAAGAATCTTTCTGGCTCCCTCCTGCATTCAGAGCAATTTACAGTACTTGTCACTGCAGTGAAGAGCTAGCCCACCTTTTGCAGTGGTTTGGCCATATAAAAAAGCAGCTGCTGTAACAACGTGCTGACTCATCAGGAGGGATTAGGGAAATTCATAGCAATAAAGCACACAGGAAGGTGAATCCCAAAAGTCATGTGGACATTTTGAGAATTAAAAAATATGGCACTATCTTGTTTGCCAAAGTCCTCCAGTTCTCTGAGAGTAAACTGTGCAGTTATTCCTGAATTGAACACTTCAGGTAAGAAGCAAAAATCTAAGTCCCACATATATAAAGAAACCATAAACATTTACAAGTATTCAATGTACAGGAATGCGATGTTGCAATAACCCACCTTTTTATAAAATTAAATCCTACTAACTCTAGTAGTTTTTCTGTGTGAGAACAAAAAGGTGTCCCACTAAAATGGTATTTAAAATGATGTTGTTAATGTTATTACTATTCATCACATTATTGGAAAAATTGAGTCAAAGAAATGGAAATGAAGGATCAAAAAAGCTGGACAAGAGAAAAAGACATCCTTTTTCCAAGGATATCTCAATGAACACCATGGAAACTTTGTTCAGTGCTTTGCACTGATTGTCTTGTAGCCGCGCAGTCACTATTTTTAAGTCATTAGCTTAATTAGAACAACTTTACTTATTATTAACTCTACAAATACAGTAACATCATTTAGTTTGCAAAGATCCAGAATTTTTTTCTAAAGCATGAACCATGTATTTTAAAGAAAAGTCAAATGTAATTCATTGAATGGTAGCTTTTCAAGAGCTAACATTTAAACGGTTTTACTCGGTGGTAAGAGATGGAAAGAGTGTCCCCTTGTGGATAGGAATATTGGGAAAGTGATGTTTTAACTCACAGATTGCAGCCATAACCCTGGTCATTTGGAGCTTTCTTAAGAAATTAGTTAGAATCCTGCCTTGCACATTGCTCATAAATCAACATTAAAATACACAAAATACTACGGGGAGCCTTTTAATTTATATTGCTTGGCCTGACAGGCAACAGAGGGTAAAGACTGAGCTAATGTAGCATCACTGCTAACACCATCAGTACAGGCTGCCCCCTTAAATCCAACTGCTGCAGGAAGCTGCAGCGTTGCCATCATTTGAAGACAGTTGTTTTGTGAAGAGCATCTTAAGAACAGAGGATGGCAGAAAGCTCCACAATAAAGACTAAGTCTTATGGTATATTCTGCTTTGGTTTGATGGGTTTTTTGGTATGGGGGAAGGGCACCAGGAGTGGCTCTGGGAAGAAGCTGAGAAGGTCCCCCTGCTCCAAACCCAGCCGAGTAGCCATTAGAGGGACAATAGATGCCTCTCAGGGACTAACATACAAAAGAACAGCTAAAACACCTGAGCAGAGAAGCACTTGGGGGAAGAAGAGCTGTGCTGGAGGACGAGAGTGGTGCTGGTGGTTGGTGAGGAAGAAGGGGAAGAAGGTGCCCAAGCAGAAGTTTCCCTGCAACCCATGGTGAGATGACAGCTGTCCCCCTGCACTCATGGAGGAACGTGGCGGAACATTCCCTGAAGGCGCCAGGAGGGGTGAACTTGGCCACAGGACTTGGATTTTGTGGCCAGTGGATTGGCTGCCTGTGGACTCAGATTATGCAGTTTTGGAAGACCTCAGTGCCAGGGGATTTGGCTGCTCCTGAAGGAACCCATGACTCTGTGGGAAGCCCAGGCTGGAGCAGCTCCGGACCTCGTGGGAAGGACTCATGAAGGAGATGTTCGCTGACAACTCTCTCCCGTGGGAGGGAGCCATGGAAGGACTGTAAGGAATCCTTCCTGAGGAAGATGGTGCAGCAAGAACCACCAGCCTGTGAACTGACTCTAAACCCCATCCCCTGTCCCCCTGTGCCGCTGGGGGGAAGGAGGGAGAGAAACTGGGAACAAAGTGATTTGGGACAGGGAAGAAGGGAGGGGTGGGGGTAACATATGCAAGCCCTGCTCTTTGTGTTGTCTGTGTCCTGTGTGTGTTTGATTAGTGTGAAATTAAATTATTATATTTCCCCAAGCTGAGTCTGTTTTGCCTGGGACCTTAATCAGTGAAGAACCCTCCTTGTCCTTTGTCTCAACCCATGAGCTTTGTCCTCCTCATCCCAGAGTGTGTGTGTGTTGGGGGGTGGGAGTGGAGACTTGAGTGAGCGGCCATGGGGCTGCTCTTTGTTGTCGTGTTGGGCCCAAACCATGACATGTATCTATAAACCAATGTGTCTGTCTATAATCCATGTGTCTGTCAAACCTGAACTAGAGCATCCATCTACAGGAAAAAGCACCAGCTTTGTCCTTGCTCCTGCAGCCACACTGATGGAGGGACTGGAGCAGGATTGATGCACAGCTGTCTGGAGACACCCATCCCCTGCTGAAAATGTTAGATTATCCATACGGGTTACAGATTCCTCACACACATCATCACCTCTGATCCATGAGAACTATCAGAATATGCTAGCACCCCATCATCACTCAGATCTGGGATAATCAACAGTAGCTTGAAATTCTGCACAGGGAAGCAGAACTTGACAGGCTGCTGAGAGAGCAGGGGATGTTTCTCAGAGGAAGACTTCTGTTTCATGAAGTCCAGTCCTTCCCTATTGCATGTGGTTATAGCCTCCCTAACAAATTCACCGTGTTCTGTCTTTATTAAGATTTTTCTCCTGATGACCTCGACTGTGAGAATTTTCTGAAGTAGCATTATAAAACTCTCAATTTTTAGCTCAGACATATTCGTGGTCAGTGCATATCTATTCACTCTATTATCTCTTTGTATAAGCAGCTTTTTTCACTCCCTTATCATTTAATACGATTACTGTCATGGCAGACAGCAACCATATTCCTCCCTAGCCTTAGTTTTGTTAAACAAAGCAAGCCACACGCCCACAGCTTAATTGTAAAGGAGGGGCTCCCCAGACACTTTCATAATGTGATGTGTCAGCTGAAAGTGTCCTGTAGGGCCAACTTTTCCCACCAACACTCATTCAAGTATGTATTCAGTCTCATCTATACACAGCATTTCTCTGTCCCTAATTGAAACGCTTCAGTTGATGCCTTCGTTGGTAGCATTGGCTTTTTTACACAGTCATGTCTCACAGATCACTCCTAAAATAACCAGCTAACTCAGTAGCTGATTCTATCAGTCATTTCCTACTGATTACCTCACAGCTTGTAGCAGAAATTATCTTTCTTCCAGCAATGAAGGAAACTGCACTGACTTTGAGAAACAAGCTCTGCCACTTCTTCAAGATCTACTGCCACAAAGCCATAAAGGTTTGTGGCTAACCAGTCTGATTCTGGCAAGTTGAGGTGCAGATTGGTGTGTGGTTCAGAGTGGGGTGCAGGGGAAATAAGCCTGAAATGATACCAGGGCATCCCAAATTGTGCCAGGTGGAACTCACTGAGTCATAAATTGTCCCCCACAAACAGTGAGTATGTTACATCTAGTGCTCTGTAATGTGTGAATTGATGGCGGAATTGCCTGAAATTGAAATTGTCAAAATCTGTGGTGAGCCTTTATGGGCCTAGACAGCTACAAATACTTGTAAACGTCTATTAACACTTTCAAGTATACCCCATTCCTAAATCCATGACACCAGACAAGTTCAGTGTGCACATTAGCAAATGGCCTTATAATTTGGACAACGAGGGATTTCAGTAAAAACATATGGACACACATGCAGCAAGTCTATACTGTTGGTACACTTTTTTTTTTTTGTACAGTGTAGGTCACTTAGCCTGTCAGTTGACAGCAAATCAGAAGTGAGAAAGAGGAAATTTTTAAAACCTATTTCCTCTGTCTCTGTCTCTAACGCTAGGAACTGAAAAGAAACGGGACTGTTTATTTCTGTACTACCCGGGGTGTTACGGGGGTTGCGAAAGGTCCCCCTCTCCTCCCCGGTGACAAAACTTCACGAAAAAAAAAAAAAAAGCGCATCTTCGCATAATTTCGTAACCTTAATTCAGGGCCATGGCTGAAGGGCAGGCTGCCTTGGGAGGTCCGAGCCCATGGGGAAGCCGGGAAGCCTTCACCGGATCCGGGACAGGTCCGAGGTGGCCCTGCTGACCCGTTCAGCACGGCGACGGCCGCCCCGTGCAGGCGGCTGCCCCCGAACCGGCTCCCCCCGCACCGGCAGCCCCCGCACCGGCTGCCCCCGCACCGGCTGCCCCCCCCGCGCCGTCCGCGGCCACGGCGGGAGCGCCCACGCGAGCTCCTGCTGCCTCAAGCGCCGCGGACCCGGCGGCGGCGAGAGCTGCGGGGCTGCTGCGGGGCCCCGCCGCAGCGTACAGCACGGAATTACCCCCCCTCCACCAGTTCGGTCTCAGATTTTATCTTTTTAGCAGTCGCCCGAATTAAATAATTTCGGGCTGGACCGGTTTCGTACTTTCTGCCGCAGGTGCGCGGGTTGCCGGCTGGCGTTACCGGCGGCGACCTTCGGTTAGACTGAAAAAAAACCCCAAACAAACACAAATAAAAAAGGAAACCCCGACAGATGCTTTATTCTTCCAGCACCCCCGCAGCCCGCTCCCCGCAGCCCAGCACCCCCCGGCGCCTCCGGGGCTCCCCGCGGCCCGTCCCGCCTGCGCAAGGCGGGGGGTCGGCAGCCCCGAGGAGGTCCCGCCCGGCCCGGCCCGGCCCGGCCCACACCACCCGGCAGCGGGGCGGCCCCCGCCCCGCCCCGCCCTGCCTGACCCGGGCCGGGCCGGCCGGCACTCGGCGCCCGCCATGGCGCGGCAGGGGCAGGGCGGTGCGGGGTGCCCGCCGCTGCTGCTGAAAGTCGTGATGGCCGGGGAGGCCTGCGTGGGGAAGACCTCCATCGTGCGCAGGTACACGGAGCCCGGCTCGCCGCCCGCCGGGGCTCCCACCTCCTCCTACTTGGCCACCATCGGTGAGTGCCCGCGGGCCCCGAGGCGGCCGGCCCTGCCGGCGCTCTCCCGCAGCCCCCCGGCCTGGCCCCTGCCCGTGTCCCCCGGGGGCACCCCCCGGGCCTGCCGCCCCCCGGGGCCCGCCAGCCTCCCGCACGGCCCCGCAGCGCTCTGGGAAGCGGAGCCCGCGGCCGGGGCGGCCGGCTGCGTGGGCAGGCCTGGGCTGCCGCACGCCCCGCGGGGCTGGCGTGTGTCCCGGCGGGCGGCTCGGCCGGGCTGCCCTCCCTGCCTCCCTCCCTCCCTCCGCAGCCTGTCCTGCCGGGCTTGCCTCACGCCCGCAGAGCGCGGGTGCGGGTTTTGGGGGCAGCCCTCCCGGCGCTGTCTGTCAGCCCTCCCGGCGCTGCCCGTCGCGGAGGTGTCAGATCTCCCTCTCTTGCGTGTGTCCAGCCACTCTAAGCTGCCAGGAAACGCTCCAGAGCCTCTTTTGTGCCGGCTGTCACACTGTCCTTGCTGTTTGTTGGGGGCGTTCGGAACCGGCTGGGTTTTTTTAAACTTGGGGATGATAGAATGGTTTGGGTTGCAAGGGACCTTAAAGATCATCAAGTTCCAACTGCCCTGCATGGACAGGGACACCTTCTTACTGTTCCTTGCTGTCCACAGGTGCAGAGTCCGTGCTGCTGTGCGTCGTTGTGGGCGCAGAGAACGCGGTAGTTGTCAGGCATCAGTAAAATGCCCAGCTCCTCCAGCTTTTGTGCTAGACAAGGGTTTAACATTGTACTAATAATTTTAACAGTATAAAGTCAAGATAACCTCCTACTGTAGGTAGCAGCCACGTGTGTGATTATTAAAGCAGAGCCACTGCTTTTAATAATTATTAGCCCTGCCAGACCAAGGTGGTTTGGGGCTGTGCCAGCCTGCTGCTTTCCCTGGCACCTCGGCAGGTGGGAGGGGATGGGGAACTCCCCACTGCCCCGCTGCGCCAGCCCCACGGTGCCCCCGAGAGCAGCGAGCTGACTGTCCGCAGGCTGAAGACAGGGTCACCAGCGTGAAGACACGCACTCGTGGGTTTGCTGGCTGCAGGGATCTTCCCAGTTTCCGTTTTTAATTGGGTGTGTGTGTAAGAATTCATTTTCTCTGCTCTTGAAGAGAAATACGCACAAGAAGTAGCGTTTTTCTGCATTTGGAATGTGCATGGCTCTTTTATACAACTTTCAGTGCGGAAGGAGTTGGCTGAGCTGAATAAAAATCACAGGTTGTAGCTGTGGCAGCAGTCAGCCCGGGGAGTACTTAATGGACATGAGATGACTTGACCTTCCCATAGGAGAACAGCTGAACTTAAACCACTTTTTACTTTTCTGTCCATTCTAGAAAAGCAGCTTCTGAAACTGACACAAACAAGAAGGGAGGAAAACAACTAGGAGTAATGTTGTGAAATTGATCCTTATAACAGGCAACTTTTTACCAGACTTGGGAAGGAGTATCAAGGAATGGACATGGAAACAAACATTAGCTTTGTCGATGGGTTTTCTATTGGAGATTCCTGACTGTGAGGTTACTATTCTGAGACACGATTTGTTTTAATTCAGTCCACTGCAAAGTCAAAAACTCCTTTATGGTGATGACATTAAGAATATATTTTCCAAGTTACAGGTTGAAGTAGTCTAAGGAATAGTTACAATAAAAGTTTTGGGACAGTTGTGGACTGACATTAACCTTATTAGTTTTATTACTGTTCCTGAAACCTACTCTTGAGATATTTAAAAACTGTTTAAACAAATGTTTCTCTGAAATGTAAATGAATAATCCAAATATGACATTTGTTACCTGAATGTGATTTTAAAGTTATTTCTGAAATACTGTGTTCCATTTAATTCCATCTTAGGAGGTGTATTAAAGCTTAGACTTTTGAAATGAATTGGTTTTTTAGTGAAGGCTTCTAAAACAGTAATATTAGAAGTGAAAGTTTCTTTTCATTATGATATCTACAGCCAAGAGCTTGGCCTACAGGTCGTGGCCTGTGATGTTGCAAAGGAAGAAGACACAATGCAGTCATTGTTCTGTTCATGATGTCTTCTCACACTTTGTTAAGACCATCAAAACAAAAAGCTGCTTTCATCAGATGTCTTTTTTTCATATAAGCTCAGTCAATTGATCCCTGTCTGTCATGGAGCCTATTGAATATTCATCTGGTGTTGTTCTGGTTTTCACCCTACTTATCCAGGTGACTTGGATAGAGGGAAGGTTACCCAGGCTGTGCAGTCTCTCAACTGTGACAAAATCATGTGCCACTACCTTCCTTAGTGGCAAAGGGTCGTAGGCACAGAAGTTTCTGTGTCATCATGAATCACAGGTTTGTGTTAATAGGAAAAATCCCAGTCTTACTGCAGAGTTAAAAAAACCCAAACATTTTGTAGTAGGCTGCAGTAGTAGTGAACTTTTCTAAAATTACATATTTTATGAAAAAAAAAAAGCATTCTTATACAGCACTTAAAACATTTAAGGCTGGGTAAACTTCCTCCTCTTCAATTATGCAGTTTGAGTAAATTCTAAGCAGTTATAGTTTTCTAATTAAACTTATACGCATCATAAGGCAGATCCATTGTATTATGAATAGACTATGAAGAATAAATGTTTTTGTTTAAAGAATGGCGTTGCATATAAAGCCATAGAGAAAGTTTATGAACAAGAAATCCCCCGGGTACAGGTGAACAGGATTGTGATCTCACTGCTGTAGTATGGAGGCAGTGGTCCCCCAGCACACGTTTTTTGTGAGAAGCATTTCTCTAGAAGTGTAAGTCCTCCCAAATCTGTCCTAGTTAAAAGAGGTGCAACCCCTGCCTTAGGATTAAAAAAAAGTTAATAAAAATAATTAAAAAGATAATTTATAGGAAAAAGAAAACTTTTGCTTTTTAATGCCTCTATTAAAAAAATAATATTGAGAGTGAAGTTCTAAATTAAAGTGATTTATGCATTTGTTTCTAATGCATAATGAATAAGAGAACCAGCTCTAAAGTTTGTGTGGATTCCCTGATACTCACTTTTGAAGGAAATGAAGTAAAGTTAATCAACAGAAATTAACTATATTGAAGGTAAATCTGTTAACTGTGTTGACACACTAGTAGTAATTTGCATCTTAATTTATGCTTTTTTTTACAAGGCTGGATTTTTTGTCACTTTCCTAAGAAGCCATCATATATTATGAGTTATTTTTCTTACCAAAACAGTAATTATCAGTACTTCTGACTGGTTAGATACCACTCTGCCTCAGATATTTCTTGATGTGTACAGGAGACAAGTCTCATTCAAGAAATGCACCAGCAGCTGGCAAGAACTAAGTATGGGTAGGAGTAACACAGTGGAAACACAACCCACGACATCTCACTGGGCGCTTGTCCAGCTTGGGCACAGGAGCTGATACCACCTGCTTCCCCGTGTCCCGAGTTGAAGTTGCTGTATGACAGTAAGTGGGATAGGTAGAACTTGCTCCTTGGCATGTCCTGCCTTCTGGCTGTGGACCACTGTTGCATCCTGCTCAAACATTCATTTGCTCCGGGTAGACATATTTTTTTGAGCCTTTTATATCAGGAACTTGCCAACTGCATTAGGTGAAGAGTGTGTTGTAAACTTCTGGGCCAGCTGCAAAAGACCTTTTTGAAGAGGACTTCTGCAAAATGCCAAAGATTATTTTCTAGGTATTGAGGGAATGGAGGGGCAATTCACAGCTGAAATCTCCTGTCGCTGACTATTTTGATGCTTTTTAGACCCAGCTGTCTTTAAGGTGCTTCATTCCTAATATGGACCTACCCATTACTTGGAACATAAAAAAAATAAATTAATCTCATGGCTATAAAACTTGTAAATAACAACTGGAATTTGAACTGGGGCCCAGTGTACCCCTACTTGGTCTTATTTGACAATTTAAAAGAAGCAAGTTCAAGCTGTTGCATTCAAAATAACATTTAACTCAAGAGAGGTAATCAATGCTCGCTTTGTTATGTTGATCATGTTGTATTCTTACGTGGGCCTAAAAGCATCTGAAATCTGTGAGCTGTCTTTGGCATTGTATTTCTCATTTTTCTTTTCTGTCTTTTCAATTTGCTAAGTTTGCTGGAAATTTCATATAAAGACATGAACAATTCATGCATGCAGAACATATTGACTTCTGTTTTTCACTAACATTCATTGACCTTTTAGGTCAATAAATTTTGAAGTTGACTTAAGAAGTCAATAAGCCTTATTTTAATTTAGATTAAGTTTTAGTCTGATTCAGCACTCTGCTTCCCTTTTTATACAGAAAGAAAAAAAAGCTTATAGCAATTTATTATTAAAAAGTATATCAAATAAGGATGGTTTCCTATAGGTCTAGGAATCCTTGGCTGGATTATAATATTTTGCTGTATTCCCAACACACCATTTGAAAGCGACGTTCCAGCCTCCCACGGTGTACTCTGTCCCTTTTCCATTGCTCTAACATGAATTGGAGAAAGTGATACAGATAATTAACCAAAACCATGTGAATTTCAGGAGCCAATGTTTTCCATCACATTGGAATTTCACCTTACATGAGCAAATTTGGTTTAAATTACATTTCCATCTGACATTATTAATTCCACCGCGGAAACTTTGTGTAATATTAATTACAGATACCAATTATATTATTTCATCTTTCCTTTCCATTGGAGCTTCAATAAAAATTCATCAAGTGAAGGACATGATTATCATAATAATTTTTAAAATCCACCTAAACTGTTTTACCACACACATACAAAAATGTTAACAGCATTGGAATCATGCACGTAAGAGTGGACTTGTCAAAGTTCTGTGCACAGTAATTCCATCAGTAAAAAGGAAGGGAGCAGCATTTCCTCTAGTGCGATTTTGGTTTACTGCCATGGATGCTTTTCTTTCATGAAGTGATTTGGCAGTTCTTACAGAAATCAGTGCATTTATGCTTTTTCAATCAGTTTAGTTCTTTCAAATGACATTGCTACAGGTGAAAGTCCATTCTGAGGTCATATTAAGTAGCCATATTCTGGCCTTACAGAATTTTGTCCATGCAGAATGGCTAGCTATTGAAATGTCACCTTAACTTCATTTAATATAATTGACAAAAATAGCCTTATTATTTTTCAGTGGGGAAAAAAAAGGCAGCAGATAAATTATTAAACAGTATTTAAAATTTCAGCTATAAAGTGATTGGGGGAAAAAAAAACATGAAATGTGAGGACATGCATTACTCTTAAGACAACAGCTGATAGCTAGCAGATTCTAATATTAAGATCAGAGCTTTGACAACCCATAAACTGAAGTATCATCTTCCACATTTGGAGTACTCATTTGATATATAATAAAGGAAAACACTATAAAATATAAAGTGAGTATATTTGAGGAAAGATCTGTACTGTATGTAGAGACAACCTTCTGCTCTGATTTCAAGTGCCAATGCTTGATCTCAGCATTGGTGCTCTGGATCTGGGATGCACAGTGATTAAGGCTGCAGACACAATCCTCTTCATTTTGAGTGAAATCCAGTGTATGTTTGTCGTTGCATTTAACTAGTATAGCTAATTCCTATTCCTGTTCATGTAACCCTAGATTTAATTTTTTTGGAGATTTGGAAATAAGGACAGAAAAATGGTGTCACAGATTAAACAGTTTTGTAAGCGTTTCTACCTCCCTACTGGTAGATGCCATGCTGTTGTGATTAAACTGGACACAACTGTACTCACCAGTATTATTAATAATCACTGAGTATTTTTTTGGTATAAGCCGCATGGCATAGGCCATGAAGCTGCTGTCATGTCACGTCCATTATTCGTGGAAATACCAACATGTAGTTTCAGAGTACCTGCACCTTTGCTCTGACCTGCTCCTCCATCGCTTTGTATTGGCATTGCTTTGAATTGTGTTTGTGTCATGTATTGGCACATAGTTGTTTTCACCATTGAATAATTTCCTTTTGCAACTTCCATTTTGAATATATATGGTTGGCTAGTTATTCTTTGTTTGATACAGTTCCTTTTCACTTCCTGCTCAAAATTGCCTGATAACTAGAGCTAAGAAATAATCTTCAAAGGGAATGCGTGTTATTATGAAAAATGTTACAGATTTTCTTCTTTCTTCTAGGCATTGATTTTAAAGTTAAGCTAGTAACCTTTAATGGTACAAGAGTGAAACTTCAAATATGGTAAGTTTTAATTTATATCACCACAAATGAGAGCCAACTAAATTACATTACAGCATGAAAAATCGCATATGCTTTTAATTATGTCTTCCTAAAGTGCAGTTGTTCTTACTGGGTCATTTTAAAATTTTAATTTGGCCTAGGGGAGCATGTTTTTTGCAGCAACTACTACAAGGTATAAAGAGTTGTTGTTAGGTTGTTTAAACAGTAAAACTTGCAGCATACAAACAATGCAGCCTCCCATCTCTACTTAGTATATTTAATTGTATAGGAACACTGGGAGAAGTGTAAAAGCAAGAAAATTTTACATTTCGTATTTGCATATTCACACACGTCACTGAGAGAAAGATAGTAAGATGAATGTTCTGGAACCTACACTCAATTTTTTGTTTTTGAAGTTTTTCTAAAGACTGCATATAGCTACTGAAAGCCATTTCTCCAGACATCCAATACAGAAGGTTATCTTTATTTTCTAGTATTTAACGTATTAAGGAGTAACTCTGTACATGAATTATCAGACCAGTGTTAGATATGTAGTTATTCCATCTCAAGTTTTAATACAAAGATCTTGGAGAGTTGTTTATAGCTTTCTTAAGGCCTGACTCCGTGTAAGAATCTCTGTATCTCTGTATTTTATGACTTTTTCCCAAAACCTACCTTCCATATAAACCAGCTTACTGTCTGTATTGCAGTTTAGAAAAGGCTTATCAGGATATGGGATGTCATCTGACTCCTGTTGTGCGTGTAATCCAACTTGTTTTCATCACCTGAGTTTACTATCCCAACGATTAACTGTATATAGAGAAGCGATGATAGGCTTGAAGTTACACTCAGATTTCAACCTCTGGTTTAGTCTCCATAGTGGAGCTGTGCTATTTAGAGTAAATTTCCAGTGTAATTCTTTTACTGCAGCATCTGGCACCCAGATTTTCTCTCATCCTTATGTTATCTTGTTCCTTTCATGGTAGGGTACTCCATTCAAAATCTGGACAATGCTCCTTTAAAAAAAGTGATGTTTTGGGGTGGTTCTGCAGTTTGATCATCCTTTTTTGTTTGTTTGTGTGTGTGATTTCTTACAATTTCTTTCAGGGATACTGCTGGCCAGGAACGATTCCGTACACTTAGTACTAGCTATTTTCGTGGTGCCCAAGGCTTTGTTCTTGTATATGACATCACAAATCTGGACAGTTTTCATAATATAACAAGCTGGATGAAAGACATACATGAGGTAAATATATCTAAAAGTGGTTGATCTCTTAATGAAGGTAATTAATGAGTTACTACACTTAATGCTTTAAATGACTGCATGAGATTATTGTTCCGTGAAGTATATGTTTCTAACCAGAATTTCTTACTTTTAACTCAGCACACATTATGATAATAGGATTATTGTTATCTGAAACTGAAATACAGTGTCGATTATCCAGGACGAGCCAGTGATGATGCAGAAGTGTTTTCTGAAGTACTTTTAAAACATGACTTCCAATCTGGTTTGCACATGCTGAGTTATGGTGCTTGTGTCACTGGTGTGGCTATACACAAACCAATCTCCATGAGCTCATCCCAGCATTTAATTGGCTTCCATGTCAAAATTTCATATAACAGCCAGTGATTTCCCTTTCTTAATTTCATTACTTCAGTGTAGTTACCTCATCCCAAGAATCAAAAGAAACAAATCAAATTAAACATCCTCTTTGTCCTTGCTGAATATTCCCTTTGAGAAGCTGGTTTCAAAAGGGAGGAACTGGGGGAGAAAAAGGAGAATCCCTTTTTGGTGGCAGTGAGATGTTTGGTTAGCTCAAGCTGCTTGTGGTACTGCAGCCAGAAACATGTGCTTTTATGTGGCATAGGAAGTGATTCAGCAGCACACGGCTGCCAGAAGGGGGGTGTGTTCCCACCTCCCTTCCTGCTCCTGAGCATTGCCTCCTACTGTGCTGCTTCTGGAGCTTGTCAGAGCTCTCTGGGTTTCACTCTGACTTTCTGTGGTAGAAAACTACCACAGCAAAAACAGTTGGATGGTTTTATGCTCCATCAGTGAGTTTAAGAGGTTCATAGTCTGGCAGTTACTGGAGTTGGCACAAGGTAAACAGGTAGGAGTAGGAAGGCCAGGAAAAGAATGTGTGGGAACAATGTGAGGGAGGAACCAGGGAAGGAGGAGTGGGCAAGCCCTTAGACAGCAGATCGTTCAGCTTCCTGTAACCCTGTACCCTGAGTGTATTGCTAGGTCTCTCTTGGTGTGTTCTCTGTTAGGTGGGGGCAGGTCAGTATTAAAATAGAGTAGTTCTGCTGGAAGGGACCTAGAACCTCCCTGGTGCAGCTTTGAACTGTCCCCACACGTCCTGTCACTGTATACCAGGGAGATAAGATCAGCACCTCCCTTTCCACGTCCCCTCCTCAAGAAGCTGCAGAGAGCAATGAGGTTGCCCTAAGCAGTAACGTGGACCTTTGTGGTTAGGACGCTGGGGTAAGTTAGTATGTTTGTGTAAGAATCCAAGCAAGATAGTGCTCTTTGTTGATTACAATCAAGTAAACATTCAGGCAGTGAATTGGTAGGAATATGACATGATGGATGGGAGAGTTCATCTTGGGAAAGCAAGCTCAAAATAAAACACATCCTTTTCTCTTCACAGCTTCATAACATGGATACATGCATATATGTATCTGTGTATACATTTATATATAAAATACTGATCTGTCTTCACACTGCCTCCAAAGGAGTTGTTTTGTCTTGTCATCTGTAATTAGATCAAGAGACTGGTTGATTCAGTGGGCTACAATACACAACCAGGAGCGCAAAGAAAGGACCAGGACTGTATGACTGGGGTGGCAGGAAGGATGGGTCTAGCTCTTGGAGCCACTGGGCAGGCTTAAATCTGTGTAAGTCAATCAGGAAATCACACCTCTGTGAGTCTGCTTTCTGTTCATTGCACTTCAAAGCTTTTGTGTAAACATACTCAAGCTATTAATATTTAGGGTTTTTTTATTCTTAACCCCTGAAGGTAGTTTGTTAGTATAGAATTAAAAAATAGAAAAATACTCAATTTAAAACAATTTCTAGGACTGTAAATTACATGATTGATTGTACTAATCTCAAAACTAGCAATTAGTTAAGTATTGTAACAGAGCTAAAGAGTAACAAAAAAATTAATTTATTCTTAGTGGGGTGTCAATTTCTGAAGGATCTTGGTGAAAATATATGGGGCCATTCATTGCAAAATAAGCCATAACTGTTATAACACAAGGCATTTCATGAAAATTAACTGCTTACTGGATGTTGGTGACATTCCCTGCATTTGCTTTGGTCTGTGAATGCAAACCAGTATTTATTTCTCCACAAATGCCCAGTGTCACAGTGGGTTTTGCTATGGCACCCTTAAAAATGTGCAAGGGTAGACATTTTTTTAAGTTAAAAAGGGAAACAGAGACAGGTTTCATTAAACACCAGACTAACAAGTGATGTAAAGTTTGCACCTGAACCAATCGAAGAGGATTTTTGGAGACAGTTCAGTTATTTCATTATGCTCTCATTTTTGTATTCTTTGAACATAGAGATTTTAAACAAGTTTTTAAAAAATGTGTTCAGCGGACTAAGCGGTTTTCGCAACAGATTAAAATGACAATCTAAGCAGTTTAGCATTCCTTAAAACTCTATTGATTTTATAAAAACTGACCAGTCAGTGTTACTACAATCAGATTACCAGTAATGTTCTCATTGTATTTCAATTATTTTAAGTGTAAAATACAGCAGCTTCCCTATTAAAAATGAATTATTGTTCAAGGGAGCTCAAGACACAAATATGCTGCCATATCTGTATTGTAGAAAATTTGTATTCAGAACTAGAGGAAACTAAGTAACATGACAGTACATAAATAGCATACTAGAAACACACACTCACAGATTAGTATCTTAAGACATTATTGGCAAATCCAATACAGATATATTTGATTTGTAATGCATTCATTAGTAGCGTGATAATTGTAGGAAAATTACTTTAGCGCCTGAAACCATTCATTATTCCTAGGGTTGTGGGTGATGTCCAATTAAATAAGGTGTTCCTCTTGTCTGCTGACATAGCTTTTAAAAATTAAATATAAGTAACAGTCTGCCAAATCCATTTGCAGAAGACACTTCCTTCCAGGGTGTTTTGAATAAGATTCCAACTAACATACTGGCAAAAAGTTCCTTACAGTAGAGTGGTGAAATGCTCAGATCGGTGCCCAGAGAGGATCTAGAGATACTGACAGCTTGATTCAACAGGGCCTTGAGTAACCTGACCTGACTTTGAAGTTGGTCCTTCTTCAAGCTGAAGGATAAAGCAGGTGACTTCAGAAGTCCTTGCCAAGCTAAATAACTCCATGGTTCACACGTGATATCTGGGTCTCCAAAAACTTTTGACACAGATCGTAGGTCCTGGTTTGCTTTTAAAGACATAGGCCTGGCTTTCATTGTGCTGGTCTCCTGGTGTAGCCATGAAGATGGCATTACCAGTTCCTAACAATTATTCCTATGCTGGAAGTTATCTGCTAGCACAGGATTTTCTGCATTGGGAAGATAGGTTCATTTTCTTATGCAGGAGCAAGTGTTGGTGACATCATTCAGTGTTCTTGGAATATATTAGCTTTCTATTTATGATATCTGAAAAAAAAGGTGTCCCCTCAACCAGAATATGAAATGTGTGGGTGTGGTGGGCTACTGCCATTTTTGTATAGTGCCCTCCTCTGGCTCTGTGCATTAGATGCATCTGAGAGTTGGGAATCTGGACTGTTTTCTGCATCGTACTTAAACAGAAGTGGCACAGCAAAATGCTTTACAAGTATAAATTAGCTTGACTTCAAAGTCTTGTGCGTATTTCTTCTTCAGGTGGGAAAGCCAGAAGGATCAAATACTCCTATTCATAGATGGTTTTGTTGTTACGACTCCGATTAGAACTGATAATTCTTGTTCTTGTCACTTTACTAAATTGGTTCCTCTCTGATCCTAGACTGGTTTGAGGGTAAATTTGTTTATATCTAATCAAGGCTGAGTTTGATCATAGACAAATCTGTAATTTGTACAATTCTACTGAAGTCCTGGAAACTAGGCATTTGTAACTGAGGTCATCACGTGACGCTTCTTAAAAAAAATACATGGAAAGAGACATATGTACTGGAATCATGATATGAACACTGCCCATATTATGCTGTCAGTGAGACTGGGGGGACAGTGAATTATTCTTCATTACTACAGAGGGTCGGTTTCTAGTGTCATTGTCTAGTGAGCAGGAGGAAGCAGCTTCCCAGCTTTATGGCCTTCCGCAGCCCTGCCTTTCTCTTGCTGCATGGCTATGCATATTTCTGTGTCCTCTTCAGATTTGAAAAATTATGCTAATGCTGCATTTCTTGAGCATTACCATGGTGTATTTATCAGATCTGGGTTCTTGACTTCACTGCTTTGACCTGCAAACAAACTTACGTTCCCTTTTCATACTCTAATCAAGAAGTGTGAAAATCATGCAGCATTGGGGGTGTGGTAGAAGGACAAGGTGCTGATTCTGGAGAGGTAGCTTTAGACAACAAGGAGTCTGGGTGAGCTTTGGGTCATCACAGTCAGTTTGCTTCAGGGGAGACTGAGGCCAGCCATTTGCATTAGGGTCTGTGCTCACCAGTGAAGGGGTAGTTTATTCCAATAACCAGTATGTACAAATGTGACGTGATTGTCTTTTGATAAAGGTGTCTGTGCTATTTCTGACACACACATGAATTCACAGCACTTCCATGAAATAGTTTACCCTGCAAAATGGTATCAAGCATAATTTAAAAACGACCTAACATTGAGGGGGGGAAGAAATACACACAAAAGGAATAAGCAAGATATTTCCCTTTTGCATTCTCAATTTCTGTTAATAGCCACATAGTCAAGGAGCTGTGTATTTACCTGGCTGAGTGCACAGGCCAGGTGAAAGTTGAGCAGTACTAGCAAAGGGCATGGATAGATGGCTCCCATCAGAGCAGTCTGCTGCAGCACACCATGGTTCTGTGGGGCCAGCATCCAGTAGTCCGGTGTTCCTAGAGTGGTCCCTGGCACCTCTGCGACTGAGGCTCTGGTGCTGCTCCCTCCTGTGGCCACTGCTCACGGCAGCCTGGCTCCCACTGCCACCAGCTCCAGCTGCTGGGGAATACAGCAGCTGAAGGCCCCTCTTCCCAGCATCTGATGGCTCCAAACTCTGACAAATGCTTCAGAAAACTTGGTCAGTCTCAATAAATCTCTCTGCTCCAATTTTTTGAGAGAAATACAGTGTTGAGACTTCCTTTTTAGAAGTTTGAAAAAAATAGGCTGGGTTTTCTCCAAGTTCAGATTATTTTTGTTTCAAGTTTCAGTAAAATGTGAACTTTGAAATGTTAAAACCAGAAGAAAAACTGAAGAGAGTGAACCAAAAACCTGGATGTATTTTTGAGATATCAAAGCAAACCACTTTTTTTTTTTTTAAATTCTCAAAAAAAACAACGAAAAATATTTTTCCCCTGATGAATTTGATGAACTGTTTAATAGTATTTTTCCATTACGTGGAAAAAAAATGTTTCCTGACACTATTAGCTTAGTCAGTGCTGACTTGCATAATAGCATCTTAACAACTGTAAAATAACCATCCTCTTTTTAGCTATAGATTTTGCATTTGGAAAGCTTATTCCTGAGCTATAAATAAAAGAGGATCAGCACAGTGAGCTTTTGGAAGCAGTGAAGAGCCATATTTTTGGCCAGTTCAAGTCAGTGTACCTCTGCAGTTCTTACGCCAACTGAGCACATGGTCAGACTTCTGCCTAGTCATATTGACTTAATTTTTTTAAGACCAGTTCTATATAATCACCTTTCAACATCTAAAATGGAAGTAATTTTGGTATATATGCTCTAGTTTTCCAAAACCAGGAAACTGCAGGATACCATCTTTAAAAATAGGAGTGCTTGCATTTCTTTGGTTGATGAACCAAAGTGAAAATAAATTATTACTGTAGATATCGTTATTTGTTGAAGTAAGTGCTTACTGAAAGACCTAATATCTTTAGCCTCCTTTAAATTTTGTTATTATTTGAAGCTGTTAAGAAAGAGCATTCCTACTGCAAAAAAAAAAAAAATTAATTGTGCTGTCTGTTACAGAAATAAATTTACAGGATTAATTTCATGGCTTTGTACATCAAGTATGTTAGTATTTCCCTTTGACCTTTTACTTCAGAGTAAAGTCAAATGTCACTAGTAAACCTTCAGCTACCTACAGTCTTCCACCAAATAAGAAGTTCATTATGTTACGAGGTTAAATTGTCTGTTTACCCTATTTAGGAACTGATGTATGTAATTTTATGTAGGAGAACCATTGACCTTAATGAGTAAAATTTCAATGCATTCTGAAACAGCTAACATTTTGGTCTATTAATCCAGGTTAGATTGATTCATTATTTTAGGCCTGTACTTTGTACTCTTATGATAAGCTCACTTCATTTTAATACTACATTATCTTGAGCATCAGCTATAGGTATGAAATTAGATTAGCTGAGTCTAAAATGAGAGTGGATTTAAAGAAAAAATAGTGTTCTTTAATAGTAAATTGTGTCTGCTGCTGTATTCTTCAAATGAAGCAACTTAGCTGTAAAAGTGCAAACAGACTAAAAATAAAATCCTTTATTGAATAGAGGTTTTTGCATTTCTCTGAGGGGAGACAGTGTCCATGTGCATGTGTGTGAGCACTAGGGAAGAGAATTGTCTGTGCTTGCTTTTGGCTTAGGGGAAATTTATAAAACATATTATTTTGACAGAGATCAGAGATGTCATCAATGTCCTTCTAGAGAGAAAAGATCTACAGCCTTAGACCAAGCTTTTTGATCCCTTAGAGAAACTGTGTGAACATGCACTTTCAGAATGTAAGCCATGGGATCAGACCACATTAGCTTTAATTGTCTCTAGTTTGAGATCCTCGGCTTCCTCCATTTAAGCATTCAAAGTGGTTTTAAATATTATGATTTTCAGAACAAATGTCAGTTTTCAAATTCCACATGCTGTTGCGAAACTGTTCTCTTTCCTTGTCATTATTCCAGCCATGAATAGTTACAATGTCTTATCTTAAAATAACACTGATGAAAAGCATTCTGTGTATTTTGCAGTCATCATGCGCGTAACTGGATTAGTGGAACGAAGGATGGAGACAAGGTCAAAAAGCTAGATTTTTCTTTGTTTTGGAGTCAATGAGGTTTTTAAGTTTTACTTCATTAGAACTCTATTGCCTTCTTCCAAGTGTCTTGCAATAATCAAACTTTTATGTTGGCTTTGAACACTTTTAATGTAATTTACTCTCTGCATGCAAAAGTGAAGCACAGAGAGGTGCTCTTTCAGGTGCAGCAAATTCCTGCTTTTTTACTCATGAGTGCTGGATGTAGACCAGACTAATGTGCAAATCCATGAACCCATTAGTTCAGAGAGGGCACTGTCTGTGAATTTGGGGCATTTCCAGTCACTTTAAAGCCTCAAGATGGAGCATTCATCAGAAGATGCCCATGAACCATATACTTTATATCCTATGAAATGGGTTGCAAATTATGCAGTGCACTTGTAAGTGGCTTCTTTCTGCTCTTTGCAATCTTGCTGTTTTCCTCCAAATCCCAGCAACTGATGGAAAATATTTCGACAGATTAAAAGGTCAGGACAGTATTTAGCCTTTTGTTCCAAGGAAATAAAGTGTTGAAGGTTAGTGTGAGTTGAAGGTGAAGGGCTTCTGTTTGCTTTTTTCTTACTTGACACTTATTAATGCTGCTTCTCTTTTAGAAAGCAGGTGATGAAGTGGACGTAATACTGTTGGGCAACAAGTGTGATAAGGAGGCAGAACGTGTAGTTCCAAAACAGAAAGGAGAAAAGGTATAATTGATCACCAGTACTTTCTTTGGGTTCTCCTGAGTATCTTAGTATGTAACTGTGAGCTGTTACACTGAAAATGATAAAAAGCTCCTGGATTCCAAAAATTCTGTTAGGATTTGTTCCAGAAGAACAGTTGTGGAGTTCTGGAGTGGTTGAGTTTTTTTTAACTTATGAGCAGAAATGCATTAAGTAACACTTACCTGGTCTCTTTAGAATACTGATTTTTCTTTTAAAGGTTAAACTGTGCTTTAAAAGTTTTTGGTGTTACAATAGAAATCTCATATTTTGAATTAAAACTAAAAATATTTTAGAGTCTGTATTTTCATAGTGCTGTTTTAACATGGAATTCTAAAATTTAATTAATAATACATTCTGCATAGATTTTTTGATACCTAATGCATCTATCAATGATTGTATTTTTTTTGGCTACAGCCTGACTATAAAGAGCTATTCTGTGATCTGCATTGTCTGTTAATAGTCCTAAATAACACTGAACAGATACATTCAGGGAACATCGAGCTCCCCTGGTTCTGTGTATGTGTTGTACAGCTGAGAATACAGTATAATTTATAGCCACTGACCATGTACGTGTAGGGGAAAAACTGGTGTTAAGTGGGGAGTGCTGTTTCAAAGGCAATGGCAAATTGCTCTCACTGAGAACCAATTGAGGAAATACAGGAGCCATGCTATGGCAGAAGAAATTGTGATACTTTAATGTTGCAGCATGTATTATATATCAGTAAATTTTGCAACTGCAGACTGTGTGCATCTGCTGTCTGGAACTCGGAATGAGCCCTTCTGTTACGCTTTCAGGCATAGAATCATAGCATCGTTTAGGTTGGAAAGGACCTTTTAAGATCACTGAGTCCAAACATAGCACACTGCCAAGTTCACCACTAAACCTTGTCCTTAATCACCACATCTACGTGTCTTTTGAACACCTTGAGGGAAGGTGACTTCACCACTTTCCTGAGCAACCTGTTCCAGTGCCTGACAACCCTCTCAGTGAAGTTTCTCCTGGTATCTAATCTAAACCTCCCCTGGCACAACTTAAGGCCATTTCCTGTTGTCCTGCCACTTGGGAGAAGAAACCACTCAACTACTACCTCCTTTTAGGTAGTTCCTTCCCTTTTCCTTCCCTTTTCCTTTCCCTTCTCTTGTCTTCCTTTCCCTTTTACTTGCTCCCAGAAGTCTGCATATACTGGCATGGTTTGGCAAGGAGCAGGTCAGCCAGCAGTGGAAAAGCATCACATTAGAAACTGCTTAGGAAGGTTGGATGCATCAATAGACATGATGATGTTCACCCAATTCTGCTGAAAGAGCTGGTCAGTGTCATTTAGGCCACTGTCAGTCAGTTCTGAAAAATCATGGTGGTTGGGCAAGATCCCTCTTGACTAGAAACAGGCCAGCATGACACCTACCTTTAAAAAAGGCAAGGAAGAGAGTTAAAGAAACAGTCAGCCTTCCTTTGGTCAGTGGAAGGATCATGGAGCATATTGTCATCAAATCCTTCTCCAATGACATAAAAGACACAAAGATACTTTGGAATAGTCAACAGAGAGCAAATTGTGCTTCACCGCCCTGATTGCCTTTTATGATGCTGGGAAGTGACTGTGGACAAGGGAGTAGTGGTGCTTGTGATATATCTTGAATTTAATAAGGGTTTTGTCACACTCTCCCATGGTATCCTCACTTGGGAGCTAGGAAATGTGGGCTGGACAAGCAGAGCATTAGGTGGACTGAAACATGGCTGGACTATCAGAGGCACAGGGTAGCAACCAAAGACTGTGTGTCTGGTTGGCAGGGGTGTGTAGTGGGACTCACGTTGTTCAACATCTTCATCAGTGACCTGGCTGATGATCACTGGAGATTTGCTTGTGATATGAGGTTAAGGGATGTATCTGGCATACCAAATAGATGAACACCAATTCTGTGGGACCTTAATAAATTTGATAATTGGGCCAACAGAAACATCATGAAATTCAGTAAGAGGTGCAAAGATTTACACCTGGGATGAAAGAATCCCAGGCATGAGTCATGGCTCTACTGCAAAGGACAGGTGGGTTACAGTGAACACCAGCTTGAATGTAAGTCAGCGGTGTTCTCTCATTGCTTAAAGGCATGCTGGGCTACATTAGAAGGATAATGCATGGTAGATCTGAAGAGATTATTATCCTGCCTACCTAGTGGTGGCAAGGCCACACAGGAGTATTGTGTTCAGCTTTGCCTTCCCCATTTCAAGAAGGATATGGATAAACTGGAGATGGTCCAGCTGCAAAGATTATTGGGGTCTAGTACCAGTAATCCCTGAGGAGAACTGAGAGAGCTGTGTAAAGAGGACGCTGAGGATAGATACTGGTCTACAGCAATTGAAGTGTGGGTGGAGGAAGGACAGAAGCCCTGGTTTGTGAGGTTCAGGTTGGAGATAAGGAGAACTAGTTGCACCTGAAGGGTAATGTAGCCATGGAAGAGGGTCCCATAGAAGTCAGGGAATCTTCATCATTGGTGTATTTCTAGGCTCAGGTAGGCAAAGCTATGGCTAGTCACATATATGGGCAGTAGTTCCATTTCAAATGGGGTTACCTTTCCAAATTATTTCTGTGTTTCCATTATTACAATGGTTTGTGTTCATCAGAGTTTGTATATAGGTTGCATCTCAGAATCTGTTACATGACACAGGAAAGAAAAAGAATATTTAATGGTAGATTCTGTGTACTTTATAAGCAGTGAACCAGTCTTCTCCACTTTATTAGCCCAGTGTTTCTTTATTGCCTTTATTTTTGTTTATGAACCTTTATGCATCATTGTTTTGCACTGACATTTGCCAATAGTGAAATGATTTTAACTTTCTGTGACAACTTACTGCAGTACCAAAACCAGTTCACAGTAGATGCTGGAGTATTAGAATCCCTTATGAAGAATCCCTTAAGAAACAGTCCAGATCTCATCTTTTTTTTCAAAATTACATTTTTTAGAGCCTTTTTGGAAAAAGAAACATTTTGCTTTTCCTTTTTCCTGCTTTTAGTCTTTACTATATTTTGACAAAAACTTTTATGCCCAATTCTTATACCTTCAAGCCTGATTATGGAATTTTTGTAAAGCACTGATTTGTTAGTTTTAGAGGTCATTGAAAGCAAACATAACCATCAACATTAGACTTTTTGGAAGGGGAGCCTTCCAAATAAATCATTAAGTGGTCTGTAATTACTGGATTTTCTATACCTTATAAAGAATAAGGTATTTTCGTTTCCTGGATTTGTTTTCTCAAGATGTATACTGAGAGGGATCCATTGCAAAGGGAATAAATAGACTCTCCCACTATGTTTATCTGACAGATACTGTTCCCACCTTGACCCCCCTCTCTTGGGAGACAACAATACAACTATTTTTCTCCGTGTATTTAACTGTGTAAGTTAGAAAAAAAAAAAAAATAGGGCCTTAAAAAGCTATGAATTTTGTTGGGTTGTTGTTGGTTTTTTTCCTCATGCCAACATATCCCTAAGCTGTCTATAATGGAAATACACTGGAGATTAAGGAATATGAGTGAATTAAATAAAATTAACCGATGTGAAGTCTATGCTGCCCTTTTCTTCTAAGTATTTTCTCTCTTCTCCTATTATCATAATATGTTTTCACATACGTTAGCTGTTCTTTGCTTGCCGATTATCTCTATGCCTCTCTCTGGTGAAAAGGAACATCTCTTTTTTGTATTTAGTCATGCCTTTTTTTCTGCAGTTTTTTCACATTTTTGTCTGTACTTTTCTGCAGGCAGTCCATTAGTTTCCTCTTAAATAATTGCTTAGGAGACAGTTCATTTTCCAAATAAATCAAAACAGTGAAAATAGAACCACTAGAGTTTATTCTTCTTATTTACAAGTAGCGAGAGGTTTAAAAAGCTGTTTGAAAATGCAGAAACTTAAGAAGAATGTTTAAGAATTACCTGAAATTTATAAACTGAGGATGAATATAGAGTACATCAGTGAGCTGACATTTACTTAATCAGTGTTTATGTAGCATGGTAGAAGCTGTCAGAACACCTCCATGTCTCTTGCTATTAGAACTAGGAAGTGTTTTTTTTCCTGAAAACTGTTCATCCCATTGCCTGCATTTGTTTTTCAGCTTGCTTGGGAACATGGAATACCCTTTTTTGAAACCAGTGCTAAAGATAATGTGAACATTGAAAATGCATTCTCAGTCTTGACTAAGGAAATACTGGAAAAGGTAGGCTCCTTCTCTGAGTAGAAAGAAAAATGGAAGATTTCTCTTGACAGATTGGGTAAACAAGCTTGTAAATACAAAGAGGTTAAGCAAAGCACAGCCAGTACTGTTTCTGGATTATGGGGTTAGTATTTTGAGGGGGATCCTGTAGCTGTAGACATACAGAGGAGGAACGTGGGGGAGAATAACTGTGGGAGAAGAGAACAACACAAGAGGGGAGCAGGTAGAATACAGTTCAGAGAGAAGGTGAAAATTTCGGAAAACATTTGAGGCTTTCCTTCCCACACTCTTCTTCAAGGGGGAGTTTAACAGCTCTAGTAGTTCCGTGCCAAGAAGATTCCTTTTCCCTCTAGGTTTCTGTAGAAAATGCACACTGTGAAGATGCTGCATGCTGGTGGAATGAGCAGACCTTTTATGTTCAACAATCAAGTGTTTTATCCAAAGTTCATAGCTGCTTGTTTGGATGATTTTGTGCTTTTGAAGTTATTAGGACCTGAAGATTTGAGTTAATTAGTGGTAGAATCAATATTGTAGCTGTCAGAGGCAGCATCTCTAACTACCTTGACTGTTTTGGCTTGAACATTCTTACTCCTCAGGGTTGCAGTATTTTTGTAGGATTGAATTATTGTTAATTAGTTCTGAAAATGTTTTGCATCGCAATTTATTTATAGACAGTAGAGTATTATTTTAGACAGTAATGGATGTTCTCCATGCAATGAATTATCATTGCCATTCATCACCAATATTAGTTATACAAAACTAGCCTTCCATTCCAAATACTCTTGAAGTCATAATAAAGATAAATGAGCAAAATTACTGACAAAGTCACAAGTTGCAGTGTTTTGATTAAGTAGCCATAGGCAATGGTCAGAATAATATCTCAGGGTTGGACTGCTTCTAAATCAAGGTCCTGTCACATATTACAATAACATAAGCTGTAGTTGGTTATTTTGGGGGAGAAAAAAACAAGCTTTGAATTCCTTTAGCATGAAAATAAAGCTCAGCAACTCAACAATCACATGTAAATTAGAACAGGAGGATAATGGCAGGTCCTTCAACAGCTGGCAAAAACTCTCAAATAAAATAATTCTGATTTTCTTGTAAATGAAGACATTGCGTACTGTAAATAGAGATTGTATTTTTTAGTATGAAGCATGAAAAATACAAAAACAATAGCTATGATCATAACTGCTGCAAAGACAAATACACGCGAAGCGAGCATTTATGCACGGTGCGTTTGGGTCAGGTCTGAGAGAATTCTCTGCAGCGTGCAGGAATTATGTTTGAGTATTTCTCTCTCTAAGATTGCCTGCACTTATTTTACTTTAAGTAGAACTTCAGTATTGCTACTGATCATCATGAAAATTAGTGGGTTTTGTAGTGTGGACATGCAAACTAATTCAAACCTTGTTGAAAATGTTATACTTTAATTAGAGCTGCTTGAGAATACAGTTGTACATTCTGTGTGTGTGTACGTGTCTTTGGAAATCATGTCCATAAGAATTTGTTAAGTTTGTCTGTAGTAACATTTCACCTTATTTAGAAACATTTGCAATCCCTGATGGGGCATCAGGTACCATTACTTTGGTGTATAATTTGCTGTTGATTTGAACAATTTAAATATTTGTTGATTTAAACAAGTGCTCCTTTAGCCCAGTGGGTTTTGTCTATGGCGTGATGGGAGAGTTCACAGTAAAAAAAAAAAATCCAGCATACAGTTTGATCAGTTCAACATTTTCAGGTTCGACAAAATAATTTGCTTGTTCACAAAACTGTGAAACCTGAATTGAATTTTAACTTACTGACTGCTGAAATTTTGGAGAAGGGAAAATGCAGTAGGAAGTGTGACTAGTAGCCATGAAAAATGACATGATAGATGCTAGTCTGAGATCACTTCAGTCATAGATTCATTCTGTAGTGGTAAAATATGTATTTGCTGATTGTAAAAAGGAGATACAGCTTTGCATGGTGTTTTGTCCCAAGACACCCATGTCTGAGGTAGCCGAATATCAGGCCTTGCTTTTGGCTGCAGTAGGACCACCTGTCCCAGACTGATGAGGTGCTTCAGCAGAAGCACATCATTGCTTTACCAGTCCCACAGAGGAAACTGGTTTTAAGGAATTCCCAAAAAAGTCTATTGTGGCCATGCTTTTGGGAAGTATGTGGAGGTCATTCAGTAGATGGATAGGGAGGTGAATAGGTGGATAGATGAGGAGATAGATGGGTGGGTGGATAGATGATAGATAGATAGATAGATAGATAGATAGATAGATAGATAGATAGATAGATAGATAGATAGATAGGCAAGGCAGGCTGGCAGGCAGCAGACCATTTACAGATACATTGCAGTAGGCTGTATTTATCTGTGGAAATCTAGGTTTTTTATATACACTCTTGTTTACCATCTGCTTTCTTTATTAACTAAATCTACAGAAAACACTCCTGTAGATAGGGAAGATCAATGTCCAGAGTTACAGAGCTTATAAAGAACTAATGAGGTTCTTGCTGCTTTTGACATTTAGAACGTGTTCTAAACGTTCAGCAGAGGATTGGGGAAAAAAAACACGTTAAACTGTGGCAGGCACACACACAAAAAGTGAGTTTGTGTTGTCATTTGTACTTCATTTTTCTGTCTCTTCTGGTGTCTTTGCCCATGGCAGGGGGGTTGGAACTAGATGATCTTTAAGGTCCATTCCAATCCATTATGTGATTCTTCTGTGGTTTTACTTGCAGTGGTCTTAAGGGAGGGCGAAGACTTCTGTATCCCAGTGATTCAAATAACTAAAGTGCTGCTTAATCTTTCACATATTTATCATCTCTGCTGTTCTATGCTGGTTCTTAATTCTACAGCTCTACTTTACATGGGTAGTCTCATTAAAACAATCAGATCTTATTTGACAGCTTACATTGGTAACAGCTAAGGAGTCATGCCATATTTTTGAGAACTCATGATTTTCAAACCAATCAGTTAATATTAGCTGATTAGATTGTATTCAAAAGGCCATAGTGGAAATCAATGTTAATGACAGAGCTTATTCCAGAGGTTTGCTTAGACACATCGACAAATATCAACAGTATTTTATTTGTTCACAATTCTTACAAGTCTCAGATATGCCTAAACGTGTTCATTAATAGATGGCAGCTGTTGCATAAAAATGCTTCTGGTTGCCAGTCAGCTACTTGTCCTTGTGATTCAGTCCTCAAAAAACAATCAAAACCAAAAAAAAATACCACCCACAAAGCAGTATTTGCAATTTGGTGTTGTTTGCTTTCATGGCTGACAAGCAGAACTCTTCTTGACCAGCTTTTTAAAAAAATACTACAAGGCTTTGTATTTCTTTCTTTGTGGGTGTGGTGGTTGGCATTTTCCTAAACTAGGAGCAGAAGGAGGAAAAATGTATTGAACAAAAAGAAGAAGAAAAGAAGTTTTTGCCTTTTTCTGAAGACTGCTATAAAACTAACCAAAATTTATGTTCTACCTGCCTCCAAAGAG
The DNA here is from genome assembly GCF_020740795.1 of Apus apus. Classification (NCBI taxonomy): domain Eukaryota; kingdom Metazoa; phylum Chordata; class Aves; order Apodiformes; family Apodidae; genus Apus; species Apus apus. The sequence continues at coordinate 112,097,276 of NC_067283.1, read as the reverse complement.
CATTTGACTACTAAAATTCTTTTAAAATAATATTAAATAAACATGTGTCTGCTGAGCACAGGAAGTAAAATTCCATTTAAGAACTTTCCCTGTGTTGTTGAGAGTAACGTTTCATGTTTAGCAGCTGGATCTCATTTAAGATGAACAGTCAGAAGTAGCAGGCCCCAATTTTGTCCTTCCTTCATCTCTTTACTTTCCTATGGCAGCAAAATTTTTGAGACTATATTGTGTGTGCCATTCCTTTGGTCCTGAAGTACCTTTGGAACTTGCTAGCTGATTTTAAACAAATTTAACAGGCCAAACTAAAAGATAATTAAGATCCCAAGGAGTTCCTTGAAAATAAGGTGATGGGTGGAGGAGAAGCAGAGTCTTTTGCAGAAGGGAAGCCTCCAGCATTAGTTCATACAGTATTAGACAGAAATGACTACACAGAGACTGAAATATGCTTCAACCAGCCACTCCAGCTGGATCTTGCATCATGGGTATCAAATTTAATTCACTGCAAGACTGAAATCCATAGGAAATCAGATTTCATTATTGCCAGGGTTCATGAAATTTTTAGTTTGTCCAAAACATACCTATGTCTCCAGCAGTGCACATTCAGTGTATCTTTATTATTCACAGTCATGAATGGAGCCCCAGGCTTTATTTGTCCTTTATTTATCTTGTACTGACCACAGAATATTAATTTCTTCTTGAGGTTTTTCATAATGCTTATAATGCTGTGGTATAGATCTATTTTAGATTTTTATCTTCATAACCTATCTTAGTAACGTTAGGTAGTGTACTCAGCATTGCACACATGAGAACCAAGGTACAGAGATTAAAGCAAAGAGGATAAATGATGACACCAACGCTGTGCTGATGCAATGTAGGGTATAATTTTGCTACACTATCTTGTTTAATTGGGGGGAAAACCAAACCAAACCAAAAAACAACAAACCAAGAAAAATAAATAAAGGTCTGTTCTGGACATGGAATGAACCAGATATTCTTCTGGAAACAGTAGCATATAATTAGGTCGCAAAAATCAAAACTTTATAATTAAGTTTGGTTATAGGGGATAAGATTCATCTTAGTCTGCAACATCAGCCAGCTAAAATTCCCATGACTGCTCCGATATGTTTGTCTGGACTCTGTTCAGTGGAAAGAGATGAATCTTTAGGATAAAACTGTGTTCTGGAGATGCCTTTCTCTCTCCACTGATTATAGAGGACTCTGTATCAGCCCATATGGTTTCATATGATAAAGCTTAATACATTAAACTTCTTCAGGAGACCAAAGGAATGTTACACACTCCTGGCATTTGCTGCTTCTGCAAGATCTTGACTTTGAAGCCTGATTGCTCTCTGAAATTGGGTTTTTGAGGTGGAGCTATATTAAACCTTACACAGATGATCTGTAGGGTTGAGGAACCTTAGAGTAACAGCATAGCTGTCTCCTCAAGTTTGTGAAATAACAGCAGAACAACATTGTTACAGTCTCCGTGGTATTAACAGAAGAGGGAGGTAGAGACCCACGCTTTGTCCTTGGGTTAGATGTGTTTTAGACATTGTGGTATAGCAGGATTTGGGAGCAAGGACTTCATCCCCATTTCTTGAGGCAGGCATTCTACAGCATCTAGGTCCTGCTGTGCCTGAACTTGTAGCAATTCCTGCTCTTCTGCATCTCCCCCTGCCCTCTCAATGATCATTTTTGATGCTAATGTATCTCTACCTCTTGCTTGATGCTGCTTGGGCCCTGTCCTGCTTATTCTATTTCAAGAGGACCGTCTTGCATTTTGAACAAGTAATTTCAACCCTAGAATTACAGAATACAGGGAAAACACAGGTCAAGAATATGGCAGAGCTGATCTTAATAACACAGCTCTCTCTACTGGTAGTTCAGGTTTGGAAGTCACATGAATTTGGTTGCAAATGATTCTCTGCCATGCTTTGCCAATCTTTGTTAAATATATACAAAATTATTGTGTTCAATAACTATGATAATTTTGTCATTAGAGAAAATAAAAATCACTGGAATTTCAAGAAGCTATAAATAATAGGAGCTTCAGATACAGTCCCTTTTGCTTGCTTTTCTAAAGTCCATAGCTTTCCCACGGGCACTCCAGGTCTGCCTTTGATGGGGGCATTGAAATACATGTAGAGTATTTTTCCAAATCCATAATGAACCCCACCTCCAAAATATCTAAAACAATATCAAAATTTCAAGAAGTTGTGCCAGAGTAGATTAATCCAACTTGGTATGGCACTGCTAATCTGAGCAGTTTTCAAGCAAGGAAAGGGCAGCTGATCTTAACTCAGTTTTATAAATGTACCCCATTAGAAGCCATTCAAAGAGGTTATTTTATTTTTTAATTGTATTTCCCCTTGTGTACCAGCTTAGTTTTCTTTCCCTGGTTTAAAAAGAAAAAAAAGCAAATAACCATTGGGATCTCAGCCATCTCCTCACAGTTCCTGTGTCTACAAGTTAGGTATCTATTGCACGCCAGTGTTACAAACTGCTTGGAGCTGGAGAGGAAAGACGGCCGGCCTATAAACCAGCTTAAACAGATACTTGCCTGTTAGGTGAGATGTGTCTGCTGTGCTAGTTAACAGGAAAAACTAGTATTGGATAGCAGGAAGTTTCAACATCATACTGAAATCATTGCATGGTTGAGCAGCATCTGTGTCTGTGGCGGTATTTTCAAAACCCCGCTTTGCCCAAGATGCTGAAGTGGAAACGAGCTTCTCAGTTCCATTTTGGCTCTTCTCGCTTTTCCACAGTTTTCTGCTCTTTATTGGCTGGCTTGTCGAGGAGTGAGTTCCAACAGGCTGAGCTGAAATGTGAGCTGGATGTGTTAGTGTTCAGGGAGCCCTGAAGAAGGAATGCTGCTCGCCTTGTTCTCCACAGGTGGGAGAGATTTGCATACCTCCCTGCTGTAATTTCGGGAGAGGAGGGTGCCGCGCCTCCCCGCCTCTTCCAGGGCTCTGCTGAAGCTGAGCACTACGTGGCATTTCTTGATCCTTGCTTCAATACTTTACACAGTACTTGAGGCTATGAATGTGCACCTTTTAAATGTGTGTATAGCACATTTGCCTAAATGAATCCCAGGCCCTTATTTGCTTGATGAAGATCCTGTATGAACTAGTTTTATCAGACTGAAGTGATTCTTTAAAGTCCATGACTTTTAAATGGCTTTTAAAACCAGCTATTACCTCGTCTTTATTTGTGGAGCAGTGGTTCTTATATTTGTGTCCTGGCTAATTTGTTGATGAACTATGATCAGATAATGATTTTACAGATTCAGTTAACCATTTCATTGTCAAATAGGTTTCACCATTTTTCATCACTTACAGAACTAAGGAGCCTTGCTGCACTTACACATGAACAGGTTACTTGCTACCCAAAAGTGCTATTAAGTATTAAAGTAATTGTAAATAAGCATCTTCAGTGTTTAAGGAACATGCAAGTTTCTCCTCTCTAACTGAAAGCTTGAAATTAGATATAACCAATAACACTTGAATTCTGAAGTTGTTCAAACAGGGATTTTTGTAGAACTCTTTACTACTTAAACTGAATTTTTTCTTCTGAAGAAAAAGCAGGAGTGAAACTTTATGTTCACAATAATCAATGTTCAGTGTTATTTTTTGGTCTCAATAGAGTAAATTTAAATTTCTTATTGTACCATTATCTTCCAAAGCTTTTCTTTTTTCCCCCTAAATTCATTAAGTCACAGTCTTCTAGTACCCTAGAGTCAGAACAGTAATTGCCAATAATTTTATTGATGACATCCATCCTGAGGTTTAGACACTACGATACCTTTCCTGCCCTCTGTTTCTGCCTCTATCCATTAGTTCTGAACCCTTCCCAAACATGTCATCTTCTCCCTGAGCAGTGTGCACCATACAAGCCTCTCTGTGACCCTGCAGCCTCAGGGAGGAATGGGCTCAGCCACTCTCTTTGTAGGGATGGCCCTGGCACAGGGCAGCCAGTATCCTGGGAGAGCTGGAGCTGTGGCTACAGAAGGAAAAAGGAAACAAATTTCCTGCATCAGCTCCAGAATTTTAGGTAGCTTTAAATTTTCTCAAACAGAGAGGCATAAGGTTTATTGTCACATGGGGGGACCTTTTGTTTTCCCCTCATTTTGATTCAGCTGAGTAATTCTTTCTGGATGTAGTCAGTGTTCAACTACGCTATCACAATGTATGTGTAAGTTCTCAATTCTGAATCATGATTAGCATTATACTACATTATGCCTTTTGTCCTCTCTCCCTTTTTTTTTTTTACCTTGTGCTTTGAATGTCATTAATTCCAGATTAGACAGCTGTCCTCTCTGGAAGCTTCTCTTTATTATCAGAAATGGTTGTTTATGGCTGTTGGGTTTGTGTTGAGAGAGGAATGTGGTGAATCCATTGGTTGCACTTACTTCTCTGTGAATCATTTCATACTTGGTAAACCTGCCAAGAATGAAGGCAGGACAATGGCAAGTAGAGAAGTTAGGCATATTTTTTCTTCCTAGGCATGTCACAATATTCTCTACATCTTTGTGCCTGAGTTCAAGGTTCACTGTTCATAGTTTTAGAGTACAAGATTGCATCATTTACTCAGTATTGTATTGCATAACTGGGTTTGATTGTTTCTCTGGTCAGCACTAATTATCTAGTTGACTTTATTGCTGAAAGGAAGAGTCCTGGGTTTGCTGATTATTTTTTTTTTTAATTTGCTTTTGCAATCAGTACATAAATGTTGTACAAGGGCAGAGTTATACTTTGATCGTTTACCTTGATAAAGACTTGTTGCTTCTATTTGGGGGTATTCCTAGTTATTCAAGAGAGGCAAGAAAATGAAGAATTTCAGTGAATTTTACAAAACAAGTTGATGTTCTTTACCACAATTAATAGCCTGTGCCTTTTTTTAATGAATAGCTATATTGCCCTATGCTTTTCAATTGGATTTTTGCACCCTATGCTGAATACTTTGAAGATTAATGTACTTAACTGTAAATTAGTAAAAATTATATAGTCAACAGAAGAACCTGCACATCTAGAGAAATTAATGTGAGTAAAGATTTACAGGATCAGTTCACATGGTTTGTAGTGTCTCTTCAAAAGACGCTTTCATAGAAACATATAATAGTTTGGGTTGGAAGGGACCTTAAGGATCATCTAGTTCCAACCCTCCTGCCATGGGCAGGGACACCTCCCATTAGAACATGTTGCTCAAAGTCCCATCCAACCTGGTCTTGGACGCTTCCAGGGAAGGGGCATCCACAACTTCCCTGATCAACCTGTTCAGTGTCTCACTACCCTCACACTAAACAATTTCTTCCTAATATCTAGTCTAAATATCCTCTGTTTCAGTTTAAAGCCATCCCCCCTCTTCCTATCACTACAAGCCCTTGTAAACAGTCCCTCCCCAGCTTTTCTGTAGCCCCCTTAGGTACTGGAAGGCTGCTATAAGGTCTCCCCAGAGCCTTCTCCAGGCTGAACAACCCCAACTCTTGCAGCCTGTCCTCATAGGAGAGATGCTCCTGCCCTCTGATCATCCTCGTGGCCCTCCTCTGGACTTGCTGCAACACCTCCATGTCCTTCTTGTGTTAGGGACTCCAGAACTGGACTCAGTATTCCAGGTGGGGTCTCATGAGAGCAGAGTAGTGGGGGAGAATCACCTCCCTTGACCGTGTGGCCATGCTTCTTTTGGTGCAGCCCAGGACACGGTTGGCTTTCTGGGCTGCAAGCGCACATTGCTGGCTCATTATGAGCTTCTCATCAATCAGCACCCCCAAGTCATTCTCCTCAGGGCTGTTCTCAATCCATTCTCCCCCCAGCCTGTAACTGTGCTTGGGATTGCCACAACCCAGGTGCAGGACCTTGCCCTTGGCCGTATTGAACTTCAAAACATTGGCATGGGCCTACCCCTCCAGCCTGTCAGGGTCCCTCTGGATTGTGTCCCTTCCCCTCCAGCTTCCCTGCCTTCCAGCTTCTGTCATCTGTCACCTTCGGAGTGATGAGAGATATCTGAGGCAGTTGAAGAATGTAAATATACAAAGCTGTGACTTGCATGGGCATCATTGTCTGTCTAATTTTTTTAGAAAACTGCAATATTTTAATTAAATATTCAAAGAAAAAAATATATTCAGTGACCTCACCAAATCTGTAACATATTAAAATCTATAAAAATTAAATGTTTTCAACTGTTATGTTCTAGTTATCTTAATTGTTTGCTTTTGCTTGTTTTACAGAAATCCTGTGTATTGTATGACTTAGATGTTGTGGCTCTAAATGAAAATAAGAAGAGAACCTGCTGTGCATTCTGAAATACTGTTTCTTATTCCATCTTCTCTTCAGAAAATATTAACTATTGCAAAGGAACAAAAAAAACCTTAAAAGTGAGCCTGTGATACCAAAACACAGTATTTACGTATCCTTTCTATTGCACAAACTTTGTTGCCAAATGTTTTTATATGTTTATATTATATTTTCATATTTTTATTGTGAAGTTAAAACAATTATCTGACTTTGGAGTTATTAGGTGCATCTCAGGAGGACTGCATTTAGATAAGTGTTTGCAGAAATGAAATCTAAGTGTAGTAATTTTCTCCTATTAAAAACATTTACCTTGATTTTTTTTTCTGTGTTATTTATACCAGATTTGTAATGTAATGAACATTGACATAATCACATGGGCAACCTTCTGATACATGAAATCACTTGTGCTGTTCCCCAGATAACACCACTTTAAGTAGCTGATAAGTACTGCAGTCCCCTAAGGTTATTTTCTGGGATTTTTTGGCTTCCTTCTTTTTCAGAAACATAGGTGTTATTTCAATATCCTTGAACAGGGAGTCTGTGAAGGTAAGGGCTGAGAGAAAAGAATAAGCCCTATACAAAATCAGTATGTTGCTGAACCTTCCTTACAAGGCAGAAAACATGGAACAATGGAATGCATCCAGTAATAATTCTCGTGCTAATCCAGACTTCTGTAATTCTATGAAACACTTCACACAGGCATTAGCAGCATACCTGCATTTTCGAGTGTTCCTTTTATTGTAAATGAACACAGTATGAAAAGTGTGTGCAGTACTTGCTTGATACTGTGAGTTATCTTCTTAAAGTACAAATGCATTAGGTATCTGATTCTGCTCATTTGGATCTGTTTTATGCTGGAATGTAATATATTTAATTTCAGTGGAGGATATCAGATTTTATTTAAATTTAAATGAGATGCCAGTTTCTCTTGCTTTAATTAAAAGCAAAGAGAACACAAATCAGACCTGCAGGACATACACAAAGCAAACACAAGTTGGGAAATCTGAAGAAATGCTGTGATTATCTTTTTTTTTTTTTTTTTTTTGCCTAGGAGATGTCATTCTTTCTGATTATTAAATGTAATTGTTTTATCACATTTGTGAATGAACAATACTACTGTGCAAAATTGTGTTGTGAGCTATCCCAGCACATCCAGAATAACTAACTCCATTGTCTCATTGTTCTGGGATGTCACTACCCTCCTGAAATATGCCTGTTACTTCTTTGAGGGCTGTTTGCAGACTGTCATAATATCAAATTATTATTAAATTTGGTATTGAGGCAGTGAGCTCAACTGGAAAATGCTTTTTGAAGTGCATGGGACCTAGTAAGCCTGAGCATGCTGACAGGTGACTGTGCCACTGGATGATTGAGTCTGCTTGCAGAAAAGGTGTGGATGGGAAGGGCTACATATTTATGGCTGCTCCTGAGACTACTCATTATGGCCAGTCACTTAAGCTAGCAGTTAGAGCAAAATCTGTGAACAAGGAACAAAGGATAAACCCTGCCCTAGTTACAACCATAGCAAAGGAAGAAATAGTGCTGGAAGGGATTTTGAGAAGCTGTCTTGTGCCTCTCTCTCTATCTCAGCCTCAGATCAGCTGTCCCTGCTGTACTGCAGGAAGATGTTCAGAGATCTGCAGTGATGTGCACAGACCTTACTTAACTGGTTTGGCAAGCAGGAAGTTTCCCAATACCTAACCTAAGTGCTATGCTTGGAAAGCAGGTTCTCCTTTCCTCTTGATGCAGGTGAATGCCTCTGCCTGCCCTCTCTCATTGCTTTGGGCCAGATAACTCCTATCCCTTCTTCCTTTCCTTGCAGTTTGAGTTTTCTGAATCCTTTGCCTTTTTTGTCTCTCTCCTTTCAGTATTTTTAAGTTGGTTTTCAACTGTCTTGCGGTGTAGACCTGAAAACCAAGCAGACTATTTCAGTTTAATTAATAATGTCTTGGTAGATTAAAATGATTTTGTCATTATTTACCATACTCCTTTGTATGCATTCCAGCATCAGCATAAGGCAAGATAGCCTGATGCTGCTGACTGTTGAGCTCATGATCTGTAACCTCTCTTTTCTGAAGAACTATTTCTTTATCCTGATACATACTTGTGCAGTTGACTGTTCCTTTCTATGCGTAGAACCTTCTGTTTATCCTTATTTGGTGGCATTTCAGTTTCTCCAGTCTGCCAGGACCCTTCTGAATTGTAATGCTGTGCTCCAGCATAGGTGGACCCTCTTCCTGTAGATACGGTCTCCAAATGTGAATAAGTGTACTTTGTGTACTCATCAAAGATGTTGATGAAAGTACTGAATAGTTCTGGACCCAAGACAGATCTCAGTGAAATCCCATTCAATGTATCCTTTCAGCTTGGGAGTACTAATTGTTTTCAAATAATTTTGCACTCATTTTGTATTCTTCTCTAAACCATATTTTTATGGGGGGGCAGAGCACATTCTATGAAACCCTATGATCCTTGCTCTTTCTACCCTACCCACAAAGCCTGTTACCATCTGGTAGAACTAGACTAGATTGACCTGGTATTACTTGTTACTGACACATCAACGCTGTTACTTGTCATATCTTTACTTTTGAGATGTTTACAAATTGTTAGATTACCTGTTGAAATGTTTGGGGGGTTTTTTTGGAGTAGCAATTCAGCTAACCAGGTTGTAGACCTCATTCCTCCCCCTTTCTTCTAAGAGAGATGCAATCCTTTTTGAGTTTCCTGGAACCTCACTCATTTTCTATTGATTCCTGGAGATGACCAGTAGCAGCTGTAATATTGCTTGAACACTAAGGGAGTTTCATCAGGTCCAGTCTATCAAAAAATCTTTAACTTATGGAAGTATTTTCCAGTCTATTTGTTCATTTTTCTAGCCTGTACTCGTAGACTTCTGCCAGTGGTTCTAGTAGTAGTGAAATCACATTTGTCACTTTAAATTGAAGACTGAGGTTAAAAAGGGTGTTATGGGTACTGGCATCTCAGTATCATCAGTACATGGGTGATGATTAAATAGTTTTCCCTGTCTATGGAATAGCAGACCAAGTTTTTCCTTGGTCTTCCCACTATGCATCTTTCCAACATCCTTGCTATCTTTAAATTCCAGTTATCTTAACATTTCAGGACCTTATGTTTCTGCTTTTGTCCATGCATAGTCTATACAGTTATTAATAATATAGTAATTTAGCCTACTTTCTACTTTATTTTGGGTCATTGAAGATCTTACGATTCAGCCAAGTTAGTCTTTATTTTGCTTTCTCTCCTTCCTCTGTGTAGATGAAATTCTGCAATTTTGCCTTCAACAGTGGATCTCCAATGGACCTTAAGCTGTCCTGAACTCACAGAAGTTTAGCTACTAGTTCTCTGATTTTAAGTCTCCATTTAGTTCTTCCTCCACTTCCTACCAATGAAAATAGACAAAATAGGGTCAGATTTATTAATACATTTAATTTCTTCTCTGTATAGCTAATTGAATATTTCAGATCCCATGCAGTGCTTGCAGGATGCCTCACCCCTGTCAGCTCATTAAGCATGCTTCACCTGAAACTCCAGGTAGCATGACTGCTCTCCTCTTCACATCTGTTGCTCTCCTGGAGCGAAACAATGGCCTTTTTCTAAGCATCTGCATTGTGGAGTACATGCACAGCAGTGTGCCACTGGGGAAAAACCATCACTCTCACTAGAAAGGACCAAAAAACCTCCCACCAAACTGGAACACTCTGTGTTTGGAGGCATTTTACCAACTAGAAATAAGATGTAAGTTGAGAGCATTATCTTCATTTTGTTCTCTCCAAAGCTGGCTGGATGATAGTTTCCTACAAGTTCTCACAGATGGAATTTTTAAAGTCAAGAAAGGTTGAATAAGAGATTTGACTGAACACCTCTTACAGTGAAAGAGAAGCTGAAAGGTGAATGTTCACCCCAGACCCTCAAATCTCTTTAGAATACCTTGCATGAACACAGATTGCATGGAATTTTGCCAGGAAGACGGGAATAGCATTCCCTTTCAAAACATGAGATGCACAGACATCAGTTATTTCAAATGCATTGTTCTCTTTCCCCTTTCCCCCTTGCCTCAGAGAAAGGTATTTAGGATATGATTCTGAAATGATTGTTGCATCCCTGTTGTTTCCCATTGGATTTACAAATATTTATGATGAAAATAAGGGCTTTGATATAAAGGCAAATCACATGTAGGAAGAAGGAATGCAAATTAATGGGGGTTTTTAAAGAAATCCTGACTACAATGGTTTAACATGAAACTTACTGTATAAGGGCTCAGACTTGTATTTGGTGTATGCATATTACAGCATAAAGCATGTGACCAGAGTAAAATCACTTTGTTTTGAACAGCTCCATTTAAAATGTTAGCATAGGTATAAATTGATGATGATTTGGAATGCTTTAAAAATAATGTTATTGGCAATGGAATAAATATATACTAGAGGTTTTACAGCCTGCTGCATAAATGTGTTGTGAAATCAACATGAAAGTCAGTCAGTTCCAAATGCATTTAATAATAATTTCAGGAATCATTCCAAGTCCCCCAACTACTTCTGGTTTTATGGTGACAATTTACTCTTGATACATTAAGACTGTCTCTGGACACTGCCAGAAAGGCACATACACAAAGAAAACCCAAGCTGTTGTGTCACTGAGGCCCTGGCCCTGAGGTGGATCTGAACACCTGGATTCCTCTCAAGGTCTGATGGCTTCATTAACATTTTGCACCAGTGGGAGACAATGGTGAGAGCTTACACTGTGGGACTAAAACATTGCTAGGCATCAGATAAATTATTATCTTTAAAGTGTTAATTATACATAAGGTGCAGTTAAAACAAGAAATCGTCCAAGATTCATCTGTGGTGGTGATTTGAATACTGTGTATGTAATATTAGAATATATTTCAAGGAGGTTGAGCTATAGCACAGTTAGTACACATAACAGATTCACTCTGAATGCTCCAGTGGGACATTTAAATACTAGTAAGCTTTATGATGTCTCTTTGCCTGGAAATAACTGAATTAACTTTAGATAGTATCTGAAAGTTACATTTTTAAAAAATGCATCTTGTTCCAATAGGACAGGTAAGAGTAGGCTGGGTCTCTACTGTTCAGAGAGAACACAAACACAGTTACATGAAGGCAGACCTAAAAGCCATAGGACATCTAAAACAATCTGAAGAGTGAAGATGTCTTTAAAGAAAAATTAGCAGTAACTATTTACATGTGAAAGATGCATTTCTTCCCAGGCAGCACAAGTGCATGATGTCTGAGAGAAACATATGCTGTGAGATAGTATCTATCCTGGAATTAATGCTACCTAGGATAGTGCTTAAAACCAATTCCTGACAGACCAGTGCTTCAAGTCCAGGTGAATCCCAGTCTGACCTGATCTGCTTTGCCTTACACACTGCACCCAGTAATCTCATCAAACCTGAATGAGTTAAAACCATGGGTTTGCTTTCCATATGTCAAAAATTATGCTTTTAGCTATTGTATTACTTTGCACTTCAATAGCTTAGTTCACTTAAGTTGTTCAAAGCATTTGGTGAACTTTGTAAAAGGGAATCTACTTTGAAAAAAATAAAATCCAGTGTAATGTGTTCAAAGCTAATTATTCTGGTAGGTAGGATCTAACAGCAACATGACTACAGTGTAGAGAACAAAGGTTCTTCCGTAATGCTGGGAAATCCCAGTGCCAGACTGTGTAGCTAAAGCACGGACCCACGTCAGGTGGAGGCTGAAACCAGCCCAGCTCCATTTCAAGCAAGACAGCTTTGGGTTTTCTGTAATCCTCTGTGCCAACCGGATTCCACGGTCTTTGTTTTTCATCTTGGAGAGCATGGATGAAGTCCCAGTCTCTGTTTGCAGCAGGGCAGAACAAGAGTGTGTCTGTCTCAGCCCTCCTGGTGCTGGCAGTGCTGCTGGCACCAGCGGTCACCGAGGCAGGCAGCAGTGGCTGCCCTTCGCCAGGCACACCGGGAAGGCAGGGAGAGCAGCAGGAAAGCTCTTCTGTCTGCAGCAGCACTTCCCAGGGCTCTGCCACTCCCCGCAGTCCCAAAGATAGGTTCCGTGGAAGATGGAGCCTGGAGAGAGACGTTAGCTGTGGATGTTTGCAGTTGTAGAAATGACTGAAAGGCATTTTTTTTATACAGCCTTACATGTAGCCCAATTTACTGCGATAAAAGAAATAAGTTTTGACACAAAAGTAAAGAGAATAAGCATAAGCACAGTCCAGTGCAGCCACCCAGGAGTTAGTTTTACTGGTTTAGATTCCCAGAGTTTTCTGCACTCTAGCAATCTGGAGATAAAAATGCATTAAACAATATAACAAGCAATAGAACAAGAGGAAGTGGTCTCAAGGTGTGCCAAGGGAGGTTTAGATTGGATATTAGGAAAAGTTTCTATACCAAAAGGGTTGTCAAGCATTGGAAAAGGCTGCCCAGGGAAGTGATGGAGCCATCCCCTCTCAAGGTGTTGATGTAGATGTGGTGCTGAAGGACATGGTGGACTTGGCAGTGTGCTAGGTTAACGTTTGAACTTGATGGTCTTAAAGGTCTTTTCCAACCAAAATGATTCTACGATTCTATGAAGATCATATAAGACTTCACCACATAAGCCCCTTTAAAGGGAGAACTGGTATGTGAGTTTAAACTTTCCTGTGGCCTGAAGACCCTTGAATAAGCAACATAGGGAGCACTTGCATGTTCAGTAACAATGACGCAATTAAGTTGAAGATCTTCCTTAACTTCTACTTTTGATCGTGCTACTTTTCACGCTTTAAATGCTCATCCGTGGCTTACGAGTGGAAACTAAAATAACAGATCGGTAATCAAAGTTGCAACCTAATCGGAATTTTTCTTAATGTAGGTTGAGTTTCACAGGCAAATTTCCTCTGCTGAACTCAGCGGTGAGAAGACACAGTGTAGCCCACTTCCTCGAAATGCCTTTGATAACTGAAGCGAGAGGTTATGTCAACCCACTATACCGTGTCAACGCGCGTTGCAGACCGGGTGTCTCCCCGGTTCTGCAGGGAGGCAGCACCTGGAAACCGGCCGGAGCCTCCGACCTGCAGCTAAACGCGGCCGCGGGGCCAGGTCACGCCGCGTTCCCGGGGCTTGGGGTGGAGGGACGGAGGGACACACGGACACCTGCGGAGCCGCCCGGCAGCCTCCCCGCCCCGGCGGGGCTGCAGGTCGGCGGGCCGGTCGGAGGGTGGAGCGAGAGGGACAGGCTGGGCGGCGGCGGCGGCGGCGGCGGCGGCGCGCCCCGCGGGGCGGGCGGGCGGGCAGCCCGGCACTTTCCTTTTCGGCGCGGGAGGAGGGGCGGCCGCGCAGGCGTTGCTCGCACCCTGTTGATTAGTCAGTGCTGGGATGGCGCTTCCTGGGCCAGGCGCGGCGGCGGGCGGCCCCAGCCGCTCCCCGGGGGCGGCGGGAGCAGCCGCGGGAGCAGCCGCAGCAGCCGCCACCGCCGCACCAGCAGCAGCCACCGCACCAGCAGCCCGGCGGGCCTTCCGTTCTGCCTAGCCCGGCATGTCCCGGGGCGGCCGACGCTGAGCGAGGTGGACTCTCTCTCTCCCTCCCTCTTTCCCTCCCTCTTTCCCTCCTTCCCTCCCTCCCCCCGTTCCCCGTCCCCGCTGGCTGCAGCCTCGCCGGGTAGGAGCACCGCGCCGGCGCTGCCTGTCAGGCTGCCTTCCCCTCCTTCCCCTCCCCGGGCCGGGAAGATGGACCCCGGCCCGCCGCTGGGCTGCAGCCTCAAGGAGGTGAAGTGGAGCGCGGTGGCCGTCCCCCTGGACCTGCTCGTCAGCACCTACCGGCTCCCCCAGATCGCCCGGCTGGACAGCGGTGCGTGGGGCTGCGGGCACGGCGGGGAGCGGGGGCTGGGCGGCGGAGACAGCAGCTCCCGGGGCGGGCTGCCAGACCCCCGGAGGCACCCCCTCCCCTCCCGCGGCTCCCCGGGGTAGTTTCCGTACGGTCCTTCCTCCGGCGTCTGCCGTTGCCGGGGGTAGGTGCGAGGCTGCGACTTGCGGCGGAGTCCGTGCGTTGCTTTGCGTCCCCATAATCTGGGTTATGCCGCTCCTTGCCCCCCTGCCGCGTGTGCCCGGAGAGCTGGGTGAAGCCTGTTTGCTGCCAGCTGCCTGCCCCTGAGGAGGGTCCTCGCGGGTCTCCAGTTACAGCCTGGAAGGGCATTTTCAGCACGGGAGACCCAGCGTTGTCATGAAGCGGTGCTGCACCAAGGCCAAATAAGAAAGGATATTAAATACCCAAGCGGGTTAGATCCCAGCTGTTACATTTCACTAGAAAGAGCCAAGAACCTGTAAAAAGAGGAGTAGCGTAAGAAGCCTTTCCAGCTTCCCGATAACTTTTTATTACTGCTCACTTGGGTGCTCACCTGCATGCAGTTTGCAAGTCTGCAGCTTTTTGTTTACTCCAGGAAATAAGAAACGAGTCTGACACAATAGCTGTGACAGCAGCGTTTTACCTTTCCTAGATACGTGTCTTGGAAAGTAATGTGTCGGCACAGAGAACTGGGGAAATGTGGGGATTTTTTTTTTATATAGAAAGGTTCAGGCAGCTGCTTTTATAACAGTGTGCATAGAGTGGCAGCTCTGTGAAAACTGTCCGACTCTCCCTTCTCTAAGGGAATGCAGAAGGCAACTCGCAAATCAGGAAAAATTTCCATGCTTTCTAATTTGTTAGCTGATGCCTTCATCTGCTTACACAACGTAATACAGCCGTTCTCTTACAAAGTTTTGTATCGATTTTAAAAGTTAAAAATGAGCACAGGCATCGTCTTCTGGTACTCCCCGGAGTGCGAGTCGAGACCAGGGTTGGTTTATTACTTAACTGCAGTTCCCATAATCCAGTGATGATTCAAGCCAGGGCTTTTTTGACTTTGTCCTTTGATTATGCAGTACTTTTCCTATTCCTTGTAGTGCTTGCTTAGAGCTGGCGCTCAGGAGCAGGTTAAAGAAAAGCTTCTTTGCCTTTTTGACTGCAGCTGGCTGTTTTACATACCATCTCATGTGTATTGTCCTGTGAGAATGTCGAAGCTGCTATGTTAAGGAGTTCCTTATGGTAATACCTTCTGTCACTAGGAACAGCTAAGATGGCCTCCAGCCACTGCACTTAAGGCTGTCAATTTACTTGAGATTTCTGGCAGTGGTTCAGGCTTTAACAGGATGTGTCTATTGATGACTTAGTGATTTCCCTCTCTGTGTTATACTTCCCAGTCTCCCTGCTCCTCTTCTCTTGCTTCATTGGCAGGGACCTGAAAGAGCTTTGCGGGTAGAGAAAGTTAATGGGTTTTGAATCAAGGAGGTTTTGGGTTTTTTTGGTCCTATGTCAGACCTGGTGATAGGAATGTCCTATAATTTTCAGGAAGATGAAGATGATGTGGATTTTCTGCAAAGGCTTTTTTGTACTGTGTGCTGCACTTAAAGCATATGCACAGGCAAGTGGATGTAAACAGACCTGAGCTCTTTTGCTCATGCCCTGAGATGGCCAGACGTGAGGCAGCTGTTGGTGTAGGTGTCCTGTGAGTCATGGTTCATCCCCCCCACAAAACCCTGCTGGGAGGTGGGCTTGGTTATTGCACTGTGCTAAGGGCTTGGGGTTGGAGATGGTAGGGGTCTGGCTGGTTCAGCATGAAGGCAGAGGCTCTTAAGTCTGCTTTTTTGCCTACTGGTATGGACATACCTTTTACCTTCTGGGACTACAGATGGCAGACAAATCAATATTTTATAAAGAAGACAAACACTGTGGTCTTGGTGGTATGAAGAAAACACTCTATTTCCTAAGGAGGTCATCTTGCAATAAAAGAAAACAGTGATCAATCAGTGCGTAGCCTCCTAAGGGAGGAAAGCTGGGAAGGTAAAATGTTTGTGGGAATGACTGGAGCACCTGCTGTCCAGGGATGATTGCATTGCATCCATGTCCTGGCAAAACTGACAAGTGGAGCTCTATTGGAGAGTTTCTTGATGCAATACAGAGTAAAATAGAGTCCAATTCAGATGTGTGTCATCCAATGCTCAGGAAATTTAAGAGCACCTCTGTTAACAAAGTAGGGACTTGTGCTGGTTTTATCAGGATGCAGCTCTTGTCTCCTCCACACCCCTGCAACTACGGCCTGCAGATACTCATTGGCATATCAGGATTCAGTTGCACAGAAATGGCCTCACCTCTTCTGTAGATGCTGAATTCCTCTCCTCATCAGTGGAAGCTGCACGTGATTCTTGCTGTTGGAAGTGAAACCACCTGTAGATGTCTGTCTTCAGTCACCTTTTGATTTCGTGGTTGGCTTCTGACTGTGGTAGGGAGTTTTTTTTCTAGGCTACTTGTTTCAGTCATAATGAGGTTTTGTGAAAGCCAGAATTTTTCTTCTGGATGACCAGATGTAGAAGAGGATGGCAAAGCTGGAGATATATTATCTTCAGAAGATGCCAGCTTTACTGTGTTGTTTTTGCATTCCTTAGTGGAGTTTAGCAGTTGCTAAACACACAATCTCCAGTTTTTCACTGTTGCTCCAGCTTCAGCCCTTTCAGTTTGAAGAGGGAGAGTGGATATGATTAATGCATTTTTATTCTTTGAGTTTGAATGTGCAGCTCCTGGAAAAATGCCCTTAAGTAGTTCAGTTTGATTTCTTGACAAGATGAAGTTATTAAATATTTATGCACACCAATTTTGGCCCTCTGCTAAGAAAGGAGGGCTTTTCTTTATGGCATGAGAAGAAGGAGGAATTAGAGGAAGTAGTCTGTTGTTACATCAAGATTTATTTGGAAGTAGTTAGGTATCAGTGCCTACCTTATCCATCTAGAAGTGCTAAATATGTCCACTTCTGTTTTTTCAGATGAAATTTCAAGATTGTGTTTTAACTGTGTTCCAGGTTGTGCTTTTGGAAGCTGTTAAGTCATAAGCCAAGTTTTGATTGTTTTAATCTGTTCATGTGTTTTAATATTTTGTTAGTGAATATTGTTATATTAATTGAACAAGTAGAGTGTGTGGGGGGGAAAAAGCTGTCACTCTTGAGAGGAAGCAAATGGGTTTTTCTACTTAAAAAAAGGCTTAAATATTTCTAGGGCATAGCTCAAATACAAACCTGTTAAAAGAGTGCTAAACACCGTATCAAAGAGAATGAATGGACTTTATCTCAAGCTGTGGAATTCACTGAGTGGGCCGTTTCAATTGAAAAGAAGCAAGACTGGAAGAGCAAGAGGAGTGAGCTTTGTCCTATTTTTCGTGTTTTTTCTGTTCCGGTCCCCCCTGTCCCCCCCGCCCCAGCCCTGATCTGCCTTGTCACAGCCGACTCCCACCCCAGGGACACCCAGAAGTTTGTGAGTGGGTGCAGTGGGAAAAAATATTTCGCTCTGGGAACCGGCAGCAGAAAGAGATTTTATCGGAGTGTGGTTGTTGGAACAGGGCAAAAGGTGAGCGCCGCTGGTCTCCGAGAAAACAGGGATGTGCATTAAGCTTGGGTTGGCTGCCTGTGGACCCGTTGGTGGAAAAGATGAAATGTGAAGCTGTGGCTGTATCTTGTTGCTGATGCTGAAATGATGATGTGTGTGATTATCGCAGGGCTTTACATTTCTGGTAATTGTTTTCCTAAGGATGAATTTGGAGGGTAAAAGAGAAATGCAATCAAGGTTAAGATCTGGAAAAGAAGTGCCTTGCACAGAGCTGAGCTTCAGACTAAGCTTTTTCTGTTTGGTTTGTTTGTTTGTTTGTTTTTTGTAAGCTCACTGCTCCCTTTGGACTCAAGAGTTTGTCATTCTTTTTCTTAGTGGAACTCCCCTTCCCCCAGCCACCAAAAGTAAAGAGCAGCCTTTCACGCACAGCTTGGGTATGAACTGGAAGAGTTCACAAAAATTCACAGCTTGTGTACAAAGACTAAAGTTTCAGTTATTGAGGGGGCATGTGGTCCTCTGATTTTATTTGGGGTTTTTTGACAAGGGATTATTTCTACATGCTCTCAGAAACGGATGTTATGGAAACTGGTGCTCTTTGGAGCAAACATAGTGGCACTTGTCCTCAACTCACAGAAAAGTGATTTGCTGCTGTGCATAGTGGAGAAACCACTTCTTTGGGAGGGAGACTGTGGATTGCTATAAGCCACTGAGACTCCAAAGGAAATTTTTCTCCATGTTGTAAATATGTGGTTGCTGTAAGATGACATGACAATTAGTGGCTATAAAGAAAGGAAAAATCTATAAAATAAATAACAAATTTAAAGGGTGATTTCTTCTTTCCTACCCCTGAGTGAACTCTTTGTGAATATTAGCAGTGGGTAAATAGTGAGTTCATGTTGCTATTGCTCCTGGAGATGAAGAAATTTATTTACTTGTTTATTTTATTTCAGTTTCTTTTTTTCTTTCTGTTCCAATACTTTCCATGGTGACAGCCATCTACCACTGTCACATTCAGGAGAGTATTGTTCCCTGCAGCGCGTTACTGTAGGTCTTATTCCAGTTCCAAATACTTGGAAACTGAGCACCCTCAGCTTATCAAAGAACATCATACTCAGTAGAACAGTGTGGCTGTGTACATAAGGGAAATTTTGCATTGCATCACTCTACCAGTGCAGGTTATCTGTGCAGCTGAACAATGCTTTGAAACCACAAAGAGACTTATTCTTTTAGGGCCTGAATGGTGCTCTGCATGCTTTGTCTTGAATGACCTCCCTCTTTCCAGAAGCTAGTGTGGAGTGTTTCAGTAGTTTGCTACTGAATAAACCTTTAACAGGAATCATGTGGGGGTAGGGCAAAGCTTTCAAGGGGACCAAGAAAGAAGCTTCAGATATGCTCAGACTTTGGGCAATGGCCATGATCTGATTTTCCATTCTAGGTGTGGCTGTTGCGTACTGTAGGTGATGGTTTTCATATATTGGGCAGACAGAGAAGTGTCTCTGAAGGCAAAATTTCTCAAGATATGCTGTATCCACATGGCTAGACTTCTTTTTTTCCTTATGCGCTGAGCAGCTTTGAAACTCCCAACTGTTTATACTGTGTGTTCTGCCATTAAAGTATAATCTCAGAAGCATCTCCTCCTTGCTTCCTCTTCTTTCATCCTTTACCTTGTGGTCTGCTTTTTCCATCAAGACAATTGCCCCTAATGACTGCTTCTGGGGCCTTATTTTGTTTTGTTTTCTATTTTCCTCTGCTGGCAGAGATGTGTTCCAGAAACATTTTAGTGAAAAAGCTTTTAATACATTTAAAATCTGCAGCTACCGAATGGTGTCTTTGAAGATTATAGTGCCCTTGTGGAGATGGAAGGCAACAAATTGGCAACACCTATCCCCAGGAGTACCACAGGTTTCCAATGAGGCAGATAAAGAGTTCAGCAGCATACTTGTTTTACACCTAAGTCCATTATTTATTTGAGCTGCTTTCATGTTTGGCCGTGATTTAAAGTACAGTAGTGTGTACTGTGTGTTCTTTAACCAGTATGGCATTTGCACCACCCTTGGTGGTGTGGTAGGGCTGCTAAGACACAGGTCTTATTTCCTACATACTTAATAAATGTTCATATTGTTTTCTGTCATACAGGATGTGAAACTTACAGCTCTTTCTTTCAGTTTCTGAAGCTTTTGTGTATCTACCTAGACAAACTCTTCCTGAGTAATTATGGTATAGAATCATATAATAGTTTGGGTTGGAAGGAGCCTTTAAGGGTCATCTAGTCCAACCCCCTGCAGTAAGCAGAGACATTTTCAACTAGGCCAGGTTGCCCAGAGCACCATTCAACCTGACCTTGAATGTTTACAGGGATGGGGCATCTACCATCTCTCTGGGCAACCTTTGCTGGTGTCTCACCACCCTCACAGTAAAGAATTTCTTCCTGATACCCAGACTGAATCTATCCTCTTTGGGTTTAAAACTATTACCTCTTGTGCTTTTGCAACAGGCCCTGCTAAAAAGTTTGTTCCTATCTTTCTTATAGTGTCCCTTCAAGTATTGAAAGGCTGCAATAACATCTCCAGGCTGAACAACCCTAGCTCTCTCAGTGTTATTTCATAGCAGAGGTGCTCCAGCCCTCTGATCATCTTCATGACCCTCCTCTGGTCTTGCTCCAAAAACTACATGTTGTTCTTGGGGACCTCAGGATTGGACACAGTACTGCAGGTGGGGTCTCACAAGAGCAGAGGGAAAGAATCACCTCCCTCACCTGCTGGTCATACTTCCTCTCATTCAGCCCAGGGTATGGATGGCTTTCTGGGCTGTGAACACACATTGCCAGCTCATGTTCACCTTTTCATCCGCTAGTACCCCCAGGCCCTTCTCTGCAGGGCAGCTCTCAGTCCCTTCATTCCCCCAGCCTGTATTGATCCTGGCAGTTGCCTCAACCTAAGTGCAGGACCTTGACCTTTTTGAATCCCATGCAGTTCACATGGGCCCACTTCTTGATCCTGTCTAGTTCCATCTGGTTGGCATACCGTCCCTTGTGTATTAGAAGGTGAAGAACCATCATTCTTTCCTTAATTGGAGTTCAGTCATGGATTTCAAGTTATAGGACTTGAAGTCCTAGAGGAAGTGTAGTGCCTTGGCCTTTTTTTTTCTTCTTGTTTGATTTTTGGTTTTGGTTGTTGTTTGTTTTTTTCCATTTAAACTACGCAAAGCTTTCAGATGAGGCACAAGATATACATAAAGGAATTAAGGTGTCCTGAACAGTTAGTAAAACCCTTAATCTTAAAACACGTGGTGTGATGAATCACGTGCTGCTGTTGTAAGAGGCGGTAGTAAGGAATGGTACAAGCCTAGCATAGGAAAGAAGGGTTTTGTTGTTTTATGCTTTGTCTGTCAGTGCTGTTCTGGGACTAGGTGTTCCTGGCTTCAGTTACTATATGGATTGGCACTCCCTGTAATAGCCCAGCAAAGGCACTCCAGGGAGTGTGCCAAGATGAAGTGCTGGAGGATATTGGACAATGTGGTCTGGTGCTTCAGGATTTGATGGAAGTTGTGGGAAGAGCTACAGCATGTTCCAGTCATTCCAGTGGTGGTTTGTCAGCAACGAAGGGCATGGGTGTTGCTTCATTTCCTTTTGGCATTAGGAGTAACAAGTTGGTTGGATTAGGGAAGCTTAAGTCTCTCCCCTATAGGAAAATATTCATCATCATCATAATGTGGATTGCATATGACTCAAAACCAGCCTTCATAAAACCCAGTCAGCCAATATTTCAAGTCTGAAATTTTTGCTTTTAATAGTGCTTCCCTTTGGAAAGAGTTTTATGTAGCATTTGCGGTCTGTGATTTTCATACCATTTATAGTATAAAAAGCTTGCAGAGCTGACTTCACTGCACCTTCACCTGTAAGCCAAATCTGCTACTCTGAAGGCCTAGCACAGAAAATGTAAAATTGAGGTGCATAAGCAGACTGGAGCATGTGTGTGATGATTGTGGCCCCGTCTGCTTTGCAGTATGTGGCGGTGGGCATGTCAGCATAACACTGCTAATACCAGAGCTTTGCCAGAGCACCTGCACACTTGGCTGCGACATTGCATCAGCAAGAAGAGCTGCTCTGTCTCGACAGCTCCTGAGCTCCTGTGCTGCTGCATGATGTATGGCACCCTCAGGCTTGTTGCTGCACACTGGGGAGTAGAAATGTCTTCCTAGGGGTGGGGAAAGTTTAAAATCCAGCATGCTCATCCCATACTTCGCTTTGGTTTTTGGTTTGTGCAAAGGAGTGATCAGAAGCTTGGCCTTCAGAAAGAGATTGGTGGAGTGTTGGGGTGGTGTAAGGGGGGCAGGAGATAACTCTTTAGCTTTTACAAGACGTTAATACCAACAGCTACTGCAGTGGCTAACTCTAAGTTGGAGAAATGACTACAGAGGTGTAAGGGAGGTTGCAGCTGGGGAGCAAGAATTGCCAAATTCACAAACTAAGTCTGTTGTGTGTGGGAAGATGCTCCTGAGCCTGCAAAATGCACACCAAGTATCTGGATCAAGCCACTATGCAGACCTGACGTGACCAGCAAGAGGTGCTGAAGCTGCGGGTTCAGGGGGCTCAGAGAGTCTTATGCCAGGGGCCGCAGCATGTGCATGCCCAGCAAGAGCTGGTGTGTGCTCAGCAGAGGAGTGGATGGTGATTTCACTAGGAAAAGTAGAAAATCTTTTGGTGGGGAAGGTCACTTGAAGCTTCCTGGAGGTGGTAACTTAGAGGAAAATGCAAAATTGAAAAGTGTCTTTTCTGTTTGTTGACTCTTTCTTTCCTGGTGTTATAACTGATGCAAGTTGTCATCACAGAAGACTTGGACTTATGCATATTTCTTTAGCCTGGGAGGGTGTCACTGGGCTCCTAAAGAGAACCAAGACATGAATAAGGTCTTGGAGGCTGGAAGACGCCTGAGAGCTTAACTGGAGTTGCCAGTTCATCCTGGAGTTGCCTCATGCCAGGGCTGGGCCTTAGTGACTCAAATGTAAATATTGCATAAAACACAACATGCTGCCATAGCATGTGTGAAACAAGCAGGGGAAACCTTTCTGGCAAAACGGTGGTGGCAGGGAAGCTGAGGAGTTTCTCCTTACAGTCAGAGCTGGGGAAGTGGGAAGAAAAGCTACAGAAGGAACTAAAAGCCCCCTTTGACAGGCTGGTGCGTGCCTTGCGCTGCTCTGCTCAAGCTCTGTGTGTGTTTGTGACAAAATGTATGCCTGGCATGGGTTAGGATGTCACTTAGTGGGGGGCAGGTTTCCAGAGAAGGGCTGGGGGCAGCGCAGGGGTGTGCATCCTCCAAAGGCAAGGTGTTGGATGTGAGGCTGCATGGGAACATGGTTCTCCTGTGCAAGAAGGTTATAGGCTAATTGGGGAGGGTTTAGAGATTAACCATCCTAAACTGCTTTTTTACTCTGTCATAGAATCATAGAATGATAGGGGTTGGAAGGGACCTCTGGGACATAATAGAATCCAACCCCCCTGCCAAAGCAGGATCACCTAGGGCAGGTCACACAGAAACGCATCCAGATGGGTTTTGTTCTGAAGAGAGAGACTGTGTGCCCACGGCTGACCTGAGGGTACGAGCGGAAGAAGGTCCTTGTGTGTACACTAAGCAGTCATTTCAGCATTATGCCCACTGGCCCTAACCAAGTATCTTCCCCCTCGTCGTGCTGCTGAGGGCTGAAGTGAGCTGGGCTGCAGGATTGAAACAGAGCAGGCTGGCAGCTGGGTTTGCAAGAATCATACAGTCTAAATACTCAGTTACTAAATTACTTCCAGGAACTATTTCAAAGTAATCCACAAATGCTCAGATCCCCCCTCCCACGTGTTTTGTTTTTCTGTTTGCAGCTTTTCTTGTTGCTGTTCCAACCGGCAGTTTTACTTATTTGGCCCAGTAAAAGCAAGCACTGACTATTCTTCTTGCTTCCTGGCACCTCACCACTTTGGAGATGAAAGAGGGAAGATTGGGGCAGGAAGACAAAGGAAGCTTTTTATCTAGGGAGGGAAATGGCATGTGTGTGCAGATCTTTTCTTCATGTCCAGCTTTCCTCTTGCATCTTTCAGTAAGTCCCTTTGGGGCACAGCTGGATTCAAGGAGACCTTGCCTCCAGTCTTTGTCGTTCAGTCCTTCCCCCAGGCTACTGTCCTGCACTTGTGGGCTTCCAGTAGATGTTGCAAGTTATCTGCAGTTGTTTCCAAGGTTGCTGTAAGGTGAAACAACCAGTATTTTTTAGCAGTGGCAAAATGGAGCAGTGCAAGGAGCTGCTTCTTTTTTTCTGTTATCCTTTCTTGCCTTCAGATAGGATAGTCCTTCCTTTTTACCTCTTCCAGCATTACTGGCACATTGCTGTTTTCTTCTTGTCCTGTCCTCCAGCTTCTTGCAGCTCCTGCACATACTCTTGCTTCTCAGTCCCTCCATGCCATTATCTTTTCCCTCCATTCCCTCTTCCCTCAACTTGGAGGGAATTGGGGTATTTCTTGGACCAGACAGCAGAATGATGTTTGGCTGTGTGTGTACCAGGGGTGATAACTGGGTATTTGCTAGCAAAGGTGAAGAAGCAAGCAGGGGAAATTATTTCAGGCACTTCTACAGACTTGAGAGTTTCTGGTCCCTGGGACCAGAAATTGGAACTGCAACTTGTTGCTGTTGGAAGGAGACAGGTGTTCTGGGCTTCACTGCAGAGGGGTGGTTTATATCAGCGGAGATAACATGGGATGTCCCTCTGTGGAGACTTATGCTTTGCTGTTGACATGCTGTTTGGTTTAACTTCTGTAAAGGGAGTTTTGCTGGCAGGACCAAAGTGTGAATCAGTACACTTTGCATGTCATGCTTCCTTTTGTAAGCCAGAACTGACTGCTCGCTTGACTTACAGAAAGTGAGAGGAGATGCTGTTGATTTGTAAGAACAGTAGTAATCTTTGTCTATTTGTTACATGATATGACTAGATGGAAGGAGAATCCTGTGTGTATATATCCTTGTTGGAAGACTGGCTTCCAAAATATTAAATTATTCCTGCTTCTTTCTTAACAGTTTTTTTCAGGCTTCTGTCAATTAAAAGTTCACAATGCCCCTTTTCCTCTTTGAAAGGGGCCATAACCACACACATGGGGTAATATCTAAGATCTTTTCTGAGTTGTCCTTAAGTAAATTAGTTGTGGTCAGGCTTTTTTTCTGTCTTTGTCTCCAAATGTGAAACGGCACTGTGCTACTCATAGCAGGAGAATATAGAAAGCACTGGTGTGTACATGACTCAGAGATGATAGGGTTCCATAAGAAAATACAAAATGTGACTAGTTGTACATGTGTGTTACTGCAGTCACTGAACCCAGGATGTGGCAGTAGACAAACAGCAAAACTGCAGCACCATTGCAGCTGAATGTAGAACAAGCTGGAGGAAAAGATCATTGCTGTTGCATGCTTTATAGGTTACATTATCAAATATCATTTGGGTTCCTGTCAGTATGTAACAAAATATATCTGTGATCAAACGGCTGGTGGGCAAAGATAGATGTGTCCTCAAGGGGAAAGTGAGGCATGATGGGCTTTTCTTCACTCTCCATTCTGTGTGCTGCTCACCAAAAGCAGAAGCTTTCCTCTTCACAGGAGGAGTTTTATTTTTCTCTTTTTTCCCCTTCTTAAAACAATAAAATTATTAAAAAGGGATGTTATTTGCTTATCCCTTATGTTTTATTCAAAACAAAGCCATTCTTTTTATACCTTACAATTCAAGTGTAGATTTTGCTGAAATGGTGGAAATAAACTGCCTTCAGGGCTGTTCTTGAGCAGAGAAGAGTTAGGTGTTTTGATTGCATTCCTCTTTGTTAGTATTCCCATATTGCTCAGATGCTCTTACTGTACCAGGATGTAACCAGACCAACCAGGTGCCTAATTACAGCTGAACATCCAAAATTTCTATGCGTGTATATGGTCAGCCCATGTCTGAACAGGCATTGCCCTTTTATTAGCGATATTTGAATTTTTCCAGGTTGAGCAGAAGGGGTAGAATGGACAAAGCTAAAATGCAAAGGCAACAGCAGCCCTGAAAGGCGGATGCCATGTGTGCATGATCAATTAGTGCCTGTGCAGTCTCTGAGGGCACCAGAATATGGGCCAGGCCACTGGGCAAGCAGCCAAGTGGCAACTTGACTTCAGAGCAGAGCTGAACTTTTGCTTGCTTCCAGCTGTTTTTATTCTATCCTTACCCAGGCTGGGGCCAGGGGGGTGGGGGAGAATCAGAGGCAAATTAAAGTGCAATGATGAGTTCTTTCAAAGCCAAAGAAAACTATGTTTGAGCAGCTCCTGGATTTTGGCTACTTTATTTTTAATTGGGAGTTTGTCCAAGATGCCCCAAGTTCAAACAGGCATCACTGCTGTGCAACACAAAGCAGCATAGTGTCTCTTTAGGACTTGGGATATATAATGAGAGGACTGAGCGTGTTTACTTGGATACTATTTTAAAGTACCATCTAATTATAAATAACTGACAATGAGAGATCCCCAGCTCTCATGCTGTTCTCAGGAAAGGTCTGAATGAATAGGCCGCTTTTCTGTCTGCCAGGGCCATCTAGAATCCAGCTCTATGCCTTAAATCCATGAGGTTGGTAGAGTTAAAATTGTCTTCATCAGCATCCTGAATCTGGGGAGTTTTAGCCAGACTTCCCAGACTATCAATCATCACACGTGGGGAAAGATGACTTCTGCAGCAGCTAAGGTGCGCAGCTGCCTTCAGTTTTACTGAAGAGAGCAACTGTTGTGTATCTGTGTTTGGAAATAAGTAGGAAGCCAGAAAACTATGTAGTGCAATGCTAAATGGTGACCTCCTACCTCTAAGTACTAAGCTTCTCAAACTAGGTACATAGTGCTAAACAGACACTTGGAAGGGTATCCTTCAGTGGACTTCACAATATTTATAGATGCATCTGAGCGGGAGCTTTCTAGCATGAGGAATGCTTATGTCTAATGAAAGAAAACTTCATCTTTCCTAATGAAGTATTGGAGGCACTGATTTTGATGGTGTAAGGCTGCACAGAAGTCTCATTACTGCTGTGTTTTTCTTTTGGTCAGGTAGCAATGTCATTCTCTTTATTCATACCTATCAGGCTGCTTATGAAAGCTACTCTTTGGATTCCTCATTTCCAGACCTGGTGCCTTGATTGCAAAAGAGAAAAAAATACTTTAATATTACTTTTTTTTGCCCCCAACTTTGGCCATGAGAATTCAAAATTGGAAATAAAGTAAAGGTAAGAGCAACATGAAAATTCTTTTATCTCCTCTTATATGCAACACAATGTTATTTAGCCTCCTCCTTCTTGGTATTTGTAATGTGACCATTTTAAGTGTAGTTAAACTTGGCATGTTCTGCTCTTATTCTTAACACACCAGATTTGTGATCTTAGGTGACTTGAAAACCAGAAAACTTTCTTCCTTAAGAATCTCAGTTTTCAATTAAATTGAGTGATTCCAAAATATATATATTTTTTAATATCCTTCAAACATAAGATACCATGATAAGTCATTGGCATTATTCAACATGTAGGATATCCAAGTAGTTTAAAGGATTGGTGGGACTTTCTGGGGTGCTTTGTAAGTAACCATGGTGATTGACTCTTCTCTTGGATCAATCTTAAAGCTAAATCTCTTGTGAGGATACAGCAAATCTGCAGTTACATCTGGTGATGCACAGCATTAGTAAGAGGAGCAATTATGATAGCAGCAGAAAGTTACTGCGTTTTGGAATGCAAATGTTGAGATGTTGTTGTACCGAGTGGTTTTTTTCCCCGTGTGGGGGTGGAGAGCAGTCTGTGTTGAAAGATGTGTTTTGGCTTGTTTGGCTTAAGTTCATAAAAAGTAGGGTTTCTCATTCTGGATTGGTTGTTCTGAATGCTTGAAACAAACACAAAGCTCAATGAAATCTGTGGTTTTAATTTTTTTTTCTTCTGTCTGTTTTTTCCCCCCCTCCACTAGTTTTCTTACAAACACAAAGAAAGCAAGATGCTAAGGTTCAAACTGTGAGACAGCTGAAGTCAGCAGAGCATTTACCATCAGTGGCAGTGGCACCAGAATTCTGCTTAGTGTTTATTTAAAATATTTGTGCTCCTCTTCCCTGCAGTAGGTCAGACAGGTTTTTTTAAGACTCGCTGAGATGCTGTCTGTGTATTTGCAGCTAGAGAAATCTTGTCTTGGAACAAACTGGATTTTTCAGTGGATTAATCTGTCCCATAGCCTTGTAACAAGATTATGGTTTATGCTGATTTGTTGCAACAGTACTGGTATATCCAGTCATTCCAATAGCAAAATGATAATCCTTAAGAAATAAATCTGTCTTCTTGCTGGCAGACATAAAAAGAATAGGGGATGGGAGTCTCTGCTCTCTCATTGGGTGTATTAGTGGGTGATAGCTTGTGTTCAGCCTCAGTTGGATTCAAGCTATTTGATTGTATCAGGCTTTTGCAGAGGGATTTGAAATGGCAGAAGTAAAGCTTTATCTCCTTTCTCTTGGTTGCAAAATACTTAATGGTCACCCAGAGCAAAATCTGATCACGGTACTGTGAGGGTGAAGGATTACATCAGTGCACAAGGTAGCGCCAGTAGGGATGTTAGGCAGCCTGAGGGTGATGCTGTCCTTACCCCTTCCCCGCTGAGCAGGTAGGGTCAGTGAAGCAAGCTGGATGACCTGTTGTTCAGACATGACTGAAAATTGTTATGGCATGGCCAGCCATAGCCAACAACAGGTGTTTCATCCAAGGAAGAAGGCGTACAATGGGCAGAGGCTCAATCTTGGAGAAACCATTTCTTGGGTAGCTGCATCTTGCTCAGCCCTTCCTGAAGCTGTGAGAAGATTCAGCGTCTCCCTCCACCATCCAAGGCTGAGACAAGTGTAATTGCTGGTAACAGACCTTGCTGCAGATAAACAGTTTTGGGCAGCCAAGTGTCTCAATCTGGGCTGGATGGGGTTGGAAGATGCTGCTGAGCATTTCCTACATGGCCTCTGCAGTGAAATACCAAAGAGGCAGTCCAGAACTCTTGGTGAGTTTGTGAGACGCAAACTGAGTGGGCTTTGGTGACTGGGTTCTCCTGTGGCTCCAATAAAATTAAAATTTTTTAAAAAGTAATTTTTAATTTTTTAAAAACTCATTTGTAATACAAAAATCAACTCTGAAGACCCAACTGCTTGAATCTTAATAGGAGAGACAGCACATGAGATTTTCAACTGATCTTGCCTGATCTTCCTTGCTTTAGTTGCAACTTTTTCCCATTTCCTGCTTTTGGCAAAGGAAGGAAGAATGTAAGTTATCTTAAAATAAAAATTATTTTATGACTTCCCTTTATGCTGTCAGGGGAAGCCTTTCATCCACTGAAAGATGTGGAGTCAATGCAGTTGATGGAAGGTCAAGTCAATATTACTTTAGATTTCTTTGGAGAGAGGGGTGTTTGATTGCAGTTTGAATTGTGACAGAAATAATGGTAGATCCAGATAATGGAAACCAGCACGAATGAATGTGCTGCAGGAATAGAATGATTAAATGGATGCATGTTTTTAAAACTGCTTGGGAAATTGAGAAGGAAGAAGGGAAACTTAAAAGTGAGATTGATTGTCAACAGTCCTAGATATAACTACAATTTTTATTGCACATCTTTGTGTTGTGAGCTCAAAAGGTCATGTAGCTGGGGACAGAGCCTTCTGCTCTCATCTTTTCGACTATGTTCAGGCACAGTCAGTCAGATGAGACCACTGTCAGGCCTTCCTAACGAATCTGCCCACTTTAAATTAAAAATTTAGCACACCTACATTTCATGGCCCTGAGATGTTTAAAATTTAACGTGGGTTGGTTTGTTTTGTAGTTTTTTCTCCATCTTGCTCCTAGAAACTAAAATATTTACCTGTTTAATTCACTGGCAGTCTGTATTTAGACTTTGCATATACACCCCCATGCAAGTTGTTTTGCTTTCCTGTAAACAAAGAAGCTTGTCTGATCAGTTAGATACTTTGGGGTTTTTATCAACCTTTTTTGTGCCTCTATGGAATGACAGTGGAAAGGCTTTCAAAGGAGGTTTTTCTTTGATGGTAGCAGTAGTAGTGTTTTCTACAATTACATGCTCTCTTTACATCTCTCTCATTAGGCATTCTATGCAAGAGTAATCCTACCAAGCATCTGTTCACTCATAGTGACAAAAAAAACCCATGAAATTTTAAGTTGTTGTAGATGTAATGTTGATTAATATTATTACAAGATTATTCATGTAACAAAATATTTGTGGGGTTTTCTTTCCTTTGTTAAGGAATGTTACAAGGATGAGATTTCAAATTTTTTTCCTGTACAAATTCCACGTGCTACTTCAAACTGGAAAATTTAGACCATGTTCTCCTCCTAACAGACTTTTTTCCTCTGACCTACATCGTGGCCCTTTGCAAGTTTTCTTTTTGCAGAAGAAATAGCATGGCAGGCCGAACAGCTCATTGACATTTGACTCAGAAACCAAGAACAGTGCCAAAGCTTAAGCAAGCAAACCACCCTAATTTAATATTTATTAGTCTTTGACATTCATTGAGGTATGTCTCCATAGATAAATATCCAACAGATACTCCAGAGTATGATGCAGCATGCAGAAAACAAAAGGTTTGACTTCTTCCCCCACCCTCCCTCAGTGTTCAGATAGAAGGTATTTGTCATGAGGAGAGGTTGCATGACCTGTCAAGTGATGATAAAAGTAAAACAAATGAATTGTCCTAATTTAAATATTCAGACTTGACAAGAACTTAGAGTTTCTTCCCCCAGAATGTAAATTCCAAATTCAGCTTTGTAAGAGAAGAAAACTTTAAGTATTAGTGGAGTGATCCGTAGGAGGAGAGACACCTGTTCTGCCACTGAGATGTTGCTGTGGCAATAACCACTGAGTTCAGGAGATGAAGGATGCAGTGTTGATGGCATTGTGGTAGATGGGCAGTCAGATGGAAGCTGTCTCGTGCACTCTTGCAGTTTCAGTCTGCCTGAAACAGCAAAGCCATTAGGTGACTTCAGATGAAGTCCATGCTTCTACAGATGACTGCACTGCATTTGATTAACAAATAATATAGTAGGTTCATCTTGTTCATCTTGAGTTGTCACATACTTACTACTTTTCTTTCTCCTCCTCAGCTTGTATTGAAACCAGAGGAGATTATTTAGGAGCACATTCTTGTGAAAGAATTCATTCTGCTCTTTGAATTCATACTCCAAAAAATAGATGCTAAGCCTCAAAAGATACTGAAAAATTAACTATTTGGTATTCTTTTCCAGTAGCCTATTGCCTGTACTAACAGTATGACTTTTATATATATATGTTTTTCAAATAAATGGTACTCTTACTGACATAAAAACAACATACTCAGTGCACTGCTTCTTGAACACTAGCAATGCTTCCATGTGTCTCTGCATCTAACAATACTAAATTGAACTTATCAGTGAAAAATATTTGTGACAAAGCCTGATGTACACCTTGATCTTTTTTTGGCTTTTGTATGGAACAAGGAGTTGCTGTCTGCTGGGTTTTTTTGTGGACGATTATACCTTGGCTTTTGTCATCTTGTATTTCAGTAGATCAGAAGCCCAAATAACCAACTAGCTGAACAAGAAGCAAACTGTTGCGACCTCTTTGAAGACTGTGTGAAGCATGAGCCCACCAGTGAAAGGAAACACAGATTTCCAGATGAGAAGGGCTCTGAGTTATGACTGATTTTAATTTATTATTTTTTTTTTTAAGGCTAAAGGATGCTGTGAAGCCCAGGCTGGTTTTAACACCTGGTGATAACAGGAGAGCCTACCTTGGAAAGGCTGCAGGTATCTGTGATGCTCATAGACCCTCATTGTCAAGAAGGCTGAAGCCAGTGTGCGGGATGCCCACAGTGCATAGGTGCTTACTGTGCACAGCTGGTGTTTCAGACTCCTCCACCATCTCTTTGGATGTGCTGTCTTATCAGTGTTGGGCCCATGGCTCCCCACTTTTAGGAGGACTCCTGAGCTTTTGTGCTGAGACGAGACCTTGCCTTAGTGTTTTACCTGTTGTGAATCTTCCAATAAGATGAAAATAGATTAAACTTGTCTTAAGGTGTTACCTGCACGGGACCTATGTGACTAGCGAAAGTTTACAGAAATACAAGTTGGCCTTTCCAAAAAGAAGACAGCTTTTATTAGTTGATTGGTGTGCAGTGTTTTAGATTCCTTTTTTTGGAGTGGAAAAGCAGTGCTGGCATTTACATCTGTGCTAGCAGTGCGACCTCCCTCTGACCTGAAACATGAAGTCCATAATACAGTTTGGTTTTTTTTAACAAGAGATTATAACTTCATTTCATGCTGGCTAGGGCTGTTTTTCATGATGTGGTAGGATAATGTTAAGGTGCATCTTAATGCATGGCTTACTTGGTCCTCAGCCAGGGAAAGTCCAGTCAAGCTGCATGCCCAGTGAAAAAGATACCATGTTAAGTAAGGCTCCTCAGTGCAATGATAGCATGATAAATAAATAAGAACCTCACCTCTCTCTTTTTCCTGGCTTCTAATAATTCTGCTTTCTCTTAGCTTCCATTTGTTCCAAAATAGCCTTGGTTGCTAGTCTTTCTCTGTAACACAAGCCATATGCTGACAGTTCTTCATAGCTATTTCACAGCAGACGTGCTCACCTAACCAGACAAATACTGCTTTTTGCAGTTCCACGAATTAACTCTTCATTCCTAGCAATGTTAGTGCAAGCTTGAGTGAGGTTAAAATTGAAGTTATTCCTTTGTGTAGGTACCTGGCTGAACACTGACTGAAATAATTTTTAATGTTGCTGAGGATTTCCTTTGTAATGATGTGTTCTGCAATTGTGGAACATTAGGTGGAATAATTAAACTTAGCACCCACTTCACTGACCAAGACAGGCTAGGTGATGCACTTCATTGTATGGCATCTGTTACCTGCATGCAGATGATGTTCAGGTTTAATGAAAACACATGGCCCAAAGTCTGATGTTTCACTGGCATCTTCACCAACAATTTCACAAAAGCCATTTTAAGTTTCTTGTGAGCTCCTAGCTCTTTCCTGTGAGCCTTTTTGTTCCAGAAAAAGCAAATTCTGCAGACTTGAACTTATGTGCAAGGGGCAGCATTAAGCTCACTTTACAGTCTTCTATGATGAATGAGATGAGAGGAATGTCTCCGTAACAGTCTTCCTGGCAGGAGGAGATGGTATCTAGTTCATCTGCCGCGTGTAAATGGTATCTGTTACATTGCTGGAACCTTGCATGCAATGACTTCTCTTTCTCTGAATTGCTTGTTACCTACTATTTTAATGTCCTCAGACGGAAAGCTTATGCTTTAAGGCAGTGATGCAAACTCTTAGCCAAGATGACAAAATGTGTGGCATTACAAAGTGTTTATATTCCTGTAGATCGCTGCTTATTTTTAGCAGTGTAGTTTCTGTGAGTGAATGAGTCATGTTGGCCTGCACATTTTGCACTGACTTGAATGTTAGTTTCTCAATACTAGAAGAAGAACCTTAAAAGTTTTTGTTGTTTTGTTTTTTTTTAATTTGTTTCATGATT
Source organism: Apus apus (assembly GCF_020740795.1). Lineage (NCBI taxonomy): Eukaryota > Metazoa > Chordata > Aves > Apodiformes > Apodidae > Apus > Apus apus. The sequence continues at coordinate 112,064,005 of NC_067283.1, read as the reverse complement.
TTTCTTTAGTGGTTGGTGTTGAAAAGTCATTGCTGTCTTTGGCAAACCCGAATACCTGGAACCTGCATGAATTTTCTTTTATGAACTCCAGTGGGCCAAGCTTTAAATGTTGAAACAGGAGGAAGTAAAGAGGAGGTGGGAGTGTTCAGACCCTTCAAAATTGGAGTGGTCATCAGTTCTACTCCTGAGGCTTTACCCAGACTTTTGAAAATTGTGGAATGCTAAAATAAATAAGTGTACATCTTTAGAAAGTAAGCAGTGGCAGCAACCTGCAGGGTGGTCATTACTTGCTTCAAAAGAAATGACTTCTGTGCTGCAGGTTTGCTACATATAAACTCATTCCCTGTGAATAGCAACCTCTGTTTTCTCACCTGGTTTGTTAAAAACTGCAAGTGAGAACAGAAAGTAATCTCTCAACTTGTAGGTCAAGGTATCCTGCTCTCAGTCTCACAACAGTTGTTAACTGTTAATTTTTGATTGGAGTGTTTACAGTGACAGAGCCAAGATTTGCTAAATGTGGACAATCCAGTTTTGGAACTGGAAAGAATTATCAGAGAAGTATTGGCATTTAATGTAGGTGGTATTTAATAAGCATGACAATCTTGATTAAGCAATCACCTTTTTTTTTTTTCTAAACTGTATCAACATATGATCAATTTTCCTTTTATGGTCAGCCTTCCCTCTGCAATTGTCCTACAGCAAGGGTGGGCTTCACATATTTGTAGTTTTTAGGGATTGTATGGAAATGGCTCATGTCATTAAAAGTGGTAATACAACTTACCTGCCATGAACACATGAATAGCTGTTGAAGTTCTTCAGTGGTGCATGATGAAGTAGCCCCAGTGCTGGTTGTGGTCAGAGTGCTTGTAGGAGGATAACTTGTGTAGGAACATATTGACTAACTTTTCAGTTCAGAGGTATGAGGCCTTTATTGTCAGGCAAAGATGGGTGTTGACTCTTTATTTAGGGTTTAGGCACTGCTAGCAAATGATGGGTTTCTTACTCTTGGGCATTATTATTAATAAACTTGACTCATATTTTGGAAAGAGGTTAGCAACTTGGGAAGGTGTGGGGAATTGCATGGGATACTTCATTGCTTCTATGTTTTTTTTATTGGGGGGAAAAAAAAAACTCAAGTGTTTGCCTGTACATTCTTTGTAGTGGTTTAATTATATTGCAGGCATGTGGGGTGGGGAGGAGAGGATGAGAAGATAGAGCTAATCCATATTTGATCAAGAGACAAAACTCTTACAAAGATGAGTGGCCTGAGTTCTCTGTTTTCTCATGGCGTCTGGTTTTTGTGTAAGCAGGCAGTGTAGGAGTATGTTGAATAGGTGAGATCTGAGTTGCATAGTTGGTGAATGTGAGCACTGCTGGGTTTTCTCCCACATAGTTCAAATGTGATTAATGAAAGGCTTGCATAACGTGTGTTACTGAGGCAGGAGAAAAAATCATGTTGGATGTGTGTGGGTCTTTTGCCAGGTACAGTTGACTGGGAAAAGCATAAAGAGCTGAGTCTCGGCTGTGGTTGGCTGGGGAATGGAGTCGTGTAGCTTGGGTAAGAGGTGTCTCCTGCCTGAAAGGTCATCCTCTCCAGGAGACAGCAAGGAAATCTTGGGGGTGGGGGGGTGGGGAACAGACTAGAAAAAAATGGAAGTTGTCCTCATTCATGTTTGAGTCTTCCTTGTATTTCTTCCTGTAGTGTGGAGGCCATCATTAACCAGGTGTTTTTGCAAGTCCATTAATCCCTTTGGTCATAAGGAGTCTCTTCCTATAAAGCAACCCCAGGAATCTGGCTCACCCATGGTTAGGAAAGACGAGGGCTTGGTAAAGACAGAGCTGCCTGTTGTGAGGGAGCAGGAAGGACTGTGAACTCCCCGTGGCATCTGCTCCACCTCCGCTCAAACTCCCGTGGCAAAGTACAAAATTCATTTCCGATGTAGTTGGTTGGAGCAAATAATTGGTGTAACAAGAACTGTGGTTTCCAAGGTTCTGTTTAAAAATACAGCTACTTCCAGCTGCAAGCTTAATTACACAGTCACTCTTGGGCCTGCCTTAGTAATCTCTTTTTACACTCACCTGTCCCACCCAGTTTTAGTGCAGTAACTGCTTAAACAGATCATGGCATGTGAGCCATGACTGGAAGCACCTTTTCATAATGGGTGTCTTTATTTTCCTGAGAATATATTTCTCAGGCTCTTCGAGGATGACCCATACTGTAATTATTTCCATGTAATCCTGGATGTAGAATCCAGCCTCCCTTTAGGTAAAGTTCTGAAATCATATGGTTTGTAAAGTAGAGAAAAAGCATACCAGAGATGCTTTGTGTTTTCTTCAAAATTCATTTACCATTGTCAGTGAAACCAGTAAAATACTAGTTCTTCCCTTAAGTGTCATTGGTTTTTACTTTGTTGTGGGCTGGATTAATTACTTGTTGCTATGGATTATAGAAGGCATGAGTGTAACTCTCTCTACTGAACCATGAGTTTCAAATAACATCATGTATTATTATTGTGTTTGCCCAAAAATTTTCAAACCTCTGTTGCAACAAGCTGAAGATCATTATAATAGGCATTAAGAGTTGCCCTGTGAGCAGAAAGCAGGAGGTGCTCAAGGTCAGATGATTTGGTAATATTTAGTGGGAGCATGACTCCTCTAGCAAATAGATCTGAATTTCCTTCACAATATGGACGGGACCAAAGAGTTGTCCTTTTACCGCACGGTAGTTTTGCCACATTTTCTGAGGCTTTCCCAGTTCCCTTCTCCCAGCACACTGTGTGTTAAGACAAGAAGCTGGTGTTATGCAGACTCTGCCTGGCTGGGCTGCCAAGGGATGTGGTCCAAGGAGCACTTGGAAACCAATTCTTGAAATGTCCTGCTTACCTGAAAGCTACATTCTGTGCTGTGGAAAATAAGGAAACCTGGAAATAGTACCTTCACAGAGCTAGAATAACTGGTTCTAAGGAGCTCTGTATACCTTTTGATTTTTTTTAATTTTTTTTGTTCCCCCCTCTACACCTCCACAACAGCAGTTTATCCACAGTTATAAGTTGCCCCAAATGTGCAAAACAAACATTGTGTTTTTTTTAAGGTTTAACAGGTTGTGAGACAGCAGAACCGGGGAAGGCCATTTCTCGGACTCTGAATTGAGGCCAGTCTCTCCCTTGTTTAGCCAAACCTAAGTTTCTGGAGGAAACAAGCAGAATTCTGTGGCTGGAGAGTGTTGGAGCAGATGGTTGTAATGGTCTCTTCTGATTAAAAAAAAACCTAACAATTCTCACAAACACCAGTTGCTGCCTTTTGAATTGTGTAGGAGGGCACTTTCTGATAGAATGGGAGCATGAAATCAGGCAGGAATGGGGTGTGTAGTAGCTGTTGCATACGGTGGAAAAGATTGCCTGGGAAGTATCTCAACTCTGCAGAAATTGAACAGGGCAAATATCTGCTGCCCCAGGCTGAGGAAAGTCTCATTCTGCCACTGACTTTTAAGAATATCAGAGGACAGTGAAGAGAAAGTGCAGTTATTTGCAGTAGCTGAAGGGGATGGGTTTTGTCCAAACTTGATTCCAAGACTAAACTTGCTTTATTTTTGGCTGTAATTGCAGAGGGCTGGTGGGAGAGAAGGAAAATGAAATTTAAAGCTTCATTTTTCTTGGCCCGTGTTTAGCCTCTACTAAATGTTCCTGAAAGTTGAACGTGGCCGCTTTAAAAACCTTTGAGAAAGGCTGCTTTCTGTGTGTGGAGCACAGAAGTGTACTGAGCAGGATGGAAGGTATGTAAGAGCACTCTGCCATATGCCCTGCTCTATGAAATTTTGTTCATATATCATGCTTGAGAGGTATAGCTGGCACTTTGAGTAGTCTGTCTGATGTAGCTCTTGCAATTGCTGGAAAGCCCGGCAAAGCACTTTAGTCCTGATCAGGCAATGCAACCAGTGGAGGAGGGGAGAGTACTCTGCAGAAATGCAGAGGATTTGGTAGGGACTGGGGAAGAAAGGAGAGCTGGGTCTCCCACTGTGTTTGAGATTAATTTGACAGACACAAGAGTACAAGAGAGGGCATTACAAAGATGAGCTGGACAGTATCTGGAGGGCCTTCTAGCTGAATTTATCTCTCAGAGAGGACTTCAGCGTGTGTTAAACTTTGTATTTTATTTTTTGTCTCATTAAGTGGCAAGATTAAGTTTACAGACATAGGAATGCCTGTTTAAGCAGTGACTTGCAAAGAGATGGACTGAGAAAGCTGAAATCTCTGTATCTGCAAGTGTGATACCCAGTTACCTCATAGTGATAAACAAGAATTGGCTTCAGGTGGCTGTAGGGTAGTGTGATGCTGCCCTTTCAACGTATGAAAATGTACTTTTTTTTCCTTTTATTTAGAAAGGAAGAGAGCTCTCAAGTATTTTTGTTAGATGAGATAGGTAGACGTAAGTAGAAATATGGAAGTCTTCAGAAAGCTGAAAAAGGAGTCCCAGAGCCCCTGCTGAGTAAACTGGATTACATCTCTGTGGTACTGTATTTATGCACTGAGTTGTTTTGCTTTACGTTTGTTTTCTGTGAGGTAGAATCCTTATGCTGCAAAAATGAATGCTGTGTAGAATTGGAACTCACCTAATTGGATTTCTAAATACCAAAATGTCTGGAAAAATAAACAGCAATAAGAATCAAATACTTGTTGTGAAGTTTTCCTAATTCTTCATGCAGTAAGTGTAATTTTTTTCTAAAACCCATGTCTGTTTTGCAGGAGAAACTGTAGAAGGCCTTCGAGAGAGCGATTATCTTCTGATCCACTCGTGTCGGCAGTGGACAACAATTACAGCTCACAGTCTGGAGGAAGGTCACTACGTCATAGGGCCAAAGATAGAAATCCCTGTACATTATGCAGGTAAAACTACTGCTGACCTGAAATACAAAGAATGAATTGCCTGCCACTTACACTGATCACTTCACTGACAGAGTGAAGCTAAGCTTCTGATGCGGTGTCTATGACTTAACTTTTTAATACTGCTACAGAGTGCAAGTGATGCTGACTTACTCCCAGGGCTATGAACTAGATGTATTTCATTGGGTAGTGCATTAACAGAACATGTAAAAGAATTGTTTTCAATTTGAGTACAATGAATTGCTAGCACTTCTCATCTGTGAATACGGTGACAAACATGTGAAAGTTTGAATATGCCTTAAAATGCTCGGTCAAAGATGGAATGGGTTTTGCCCTTCATTGCATACTCAGGCTGGAGGGGATTTTTTTAATATTTCCATGGTAAAAGCCAGGGAACCTTCATAATAATACTGTAGTTTTCTTGTAATGCTCCTCAGTAGTTCCTTGTCACTCTCTGCATTTTTGACTGATGTAGTAATACTGTTGTTCCAAGTAGATATGATGTAACTAATCCATATTTGTTTTACAATTTCAAATTTTTACTTTCCTAGAAAGTTATGTTTAGTACTGTTCCCTGCTGCTTCATGTCCATATTCACAAGCTGAATAGAACAATATGATATGAATGGGGTGTGCTTATCTTACTGCAGTAGATACAAAAATTTTAAAAACTGGAAAGTGTGAATGAAAAGAGCTGTGGCTATGAAGCAAAGTTGGCTTCATGTTTTTGTTGGTCTTTTGTATAGGCAATTATCAATTGAGTAATCTACTCAAGTCTTTTACAGCTTCCTTTAAAATGGTGCAGTGAGTGTGTGCCAAGTTGAACAAGAGCTCACCAAAATGTTTTTTTTCAATCACACTAGTGCTGCAACTTCAGTGATGCACCCGATATCAGTGATGAAACTTAGACAAGTTGCTTTCTTACACACTATTTCTCTTCCTGGAAGGTTGATTTTTTTATTTTATTTTTTTTTTAAGATGCCTTTAAAAGCTTTGGTCAGATGGCATATAGTGTCATAATAGATGTGGCTTTAAAACTCTGAGTTTAACTTTCTTAGTATAAACAGCTTCTTGTGTTTGAACTTAGTAACATTGCTGCTGCTATTTTTTTTTTTCTTTCTTTCTTTTCTTTTGCTTTTTTTCTTTCCACCTGGCTGCATAAACTTCAGTGCTGTGGCCAGATAAACACTTCCTTCAAATTGAATGCTGTGTTTTAAAATCCTCATTGTGGTTCCTGGAAGAAAATAAAATGGTTATTGGCGTGAAAGATTGTTGGATCTTAAGGGGTTAACTAAAGCTTTGTTCTGAATTTTAGAATAAATTAATGAATATCAGCTAAGTGTGCTTTCCTGATGCTTCGTAGTTCCATTCATTCATAGCTTAAACTGTTCAGTACTAACTTGCAGTATCAGAGCATGTCTGATGCGCTTGCCTCCAAGATAGGAGAGATGTCTCTAAGCATGTGAAGGTTTAGTTAGCAAAGCACTGTAGGCTGCTGCCTGGGTGGTAGCATCTAAATGTATTTAGAAACATCTTCCATACCCGAAAGCTAAATCTATGCTGCTGTGATATGCCATACATAAATCCGTAACACCGAGTGTGCAGCATTGTGCAGTGCCTCCTGGCATCATATAAGATCTTCCCAGAACCTCCTCTTTCCCAGGCTGAACAACCCTGACTCTCAGCCTGGCTTCAGAGGGATAGGGTACCTCTTCTATGAAGACAGGCTGAGAGAGTTGGGGTTGTTCAGTCTAGATGAGAGAAGGCTCTGAGGAGATGTTATAGCTGCATTCCAGTACCTGAAGGGGCTACAGGAAAGCTGGGAAGGGACTTTTTATAAGGGCATGTAGTGATAGGACAAGGGGGAATGGTTTTAAACTGGAAGAAGGTGGAGTTAAGTTAGGCATTAGAATAAATTCTTTCCTGTGAGGGTGGTGGAGGCAGAGGCACAGGTTGCCCAGGGAGGTTGTGGGTGACTCGTCCCTGGAAGTGTTCAAGATTGGATGGGGCTTTGAGCAAGCAACCTGGTCTAGTGGGAAGTGTCCCTGCCCATGCAAGGGGGTTAGAACTAGATGATCTTTAAGGTCCCTTCAGACCTAAACCATTCTGTGGTTCTGTGAACACTACTTTTGGGATCCAAAGCCTGTGCTGAACCCCTATGCTGAAGGGTTGAAGTTCAATCTAAGATGACTTGCTGGACTATGTACTGGCACAGTTATGCTGCTGGCTCTGGAGCTAGATGGGGTAGTGAGCACTGGGAGATGGGAGTGCTCTAGAAGCTCTGAGGAGGATGTGCTACTACTGAAAGGTAGTGCTGTCACATGGTGATTGATGCATGAGCTGGCTGGTACAGCCCTTAGTGTGCATGCAAGAGCTTTCCATCTTTTCTGAAAGTGCAACTGGAACAGTTGGCAGACTGTTTATATGGGGCTCAACTATTGTTTTTAATTGAGGGATTTTATGCCCTCATAGGCAAACGTTTGTAAACTGTATTGCTGTATAAGTTTAGGATTATAGGACTGACTTCTTCCAAGCTTTAACTTTAAACTTCTGTCAAGTAAGACGTGTACTATGAACACTTGGTTGACGTTACTGCTTATACTGCCTACCAGAATGACCATTCGACACTGAACAAGAATGCATTAAAATGGCTTTCCAGGTTTGTTTTAATGGAACAACTCCCTTTCAGAATTTTAATGTAGCAAATTGCAGGATGATTTCTGTTGCAACAGTTGAGCAGGAAGGGAAGTTGAAACTGATGTCAGTCTCATGAGATTATGGGCTTAAGTACCACAAAGTCATCACTCACATATATAAATACGAGTATAAAGTATATCTTAATTTGCTACTTGCTAAATCAGGTTTTGATACACTTATTAATCCTAAATACAATAAAGCCTTATTAAAGAAGGAAAATGCTGTATTTTAAATTTAAGTGAAAACTCATTAAGAGAATCTGAGTTCTGCAATCCTGCTGATGGTCCTTTCCCTACTGGGAAGCTGCAGCCATGGTTGTTTCTGTTGGGGGTGGCTGACGTGTTTAATTTTTGCTGTTGCTGTCAAAGAACAGTCATATATGACAGCTGTTACTCTAACCATTCCCTCTTGAATATTCTTTCCAGTCTGCTTCTCTTTAGAGTAAAAGCTAAAGTAACATAGCATGAAGTTTGATTTTCATGTAATTAAAACCAAATGGCTAACGTGCTTCTGGCTGCTAAAACAGAAGAGGTCTTCACGTGCATATAGAACAGGGAGCAGATCAAAGTTACTGTCCTGATAGTGCCCTGTCTTTGTGTAGGAGACCATACTTCACAAAGAATCCAAGGTGAACAGTCACAACATATGGACATTGCTTTGGTGTCCTTTGCTTTCCTCAGGTACACAATTCACACTTGATATTTACAACAAGGTCTTAACAGCTTTCTGTCTGAACTAGTTCTATACTGTTCTTGGAACTGTGATAACTCTAATACTAAATTTCTGTTCTAAAAATCACTGTGTATCATTCATACCTTCCATCTGATGACAAATGCTGCCCCTAGATTTGGCTTAGGCAGTGCTGTAATCTTTACTTTGATAAGTGTCTCCTTCCAGAAAATATGATTTTATTATCTGAATTTGGAAGATATAGAGCATGTTGATATCTTGATGAACTAGACTCCACTGTGCTCATCAAGAGGAATGCTTCTCGTTCCTCTGCAGAAGTGTCTGTGTGGGAAGATGTGTACAGGGGGTTTGATGACCACGTTTCTAATGTATTCTTTGTTAACTGAAAATAACTAATGTTCTGGGGGTTTGAACACTGTGGCCATCAGGTGTTATCTGACCCTCCTTATGTGTTATGTTCCGGATCTTTATAACTTGAAATTATCAAAAGCATTTTTGAGGATGCCACAAGCCACAGAGGTCTTCTGCTCTGACTCTAAACGGCCCTGGATCAGTCTGTTGTAAAATCTTGTGCTATATAGCCACAGCTCCTTATGTGTGCGGATTGCTGATGTGAGAATTGTATGCAGATGGATGTGGCTACTTAAAACTTCCCAGATGGGAAAAGCAGCACCAAGGTGTGTGGAGTGACCCACATGTGCAGGCATACCCTCGCCTACACGATGTGGTCTTTTCCTTGGAAGGCCGTGTTAATATTGGTAGTGTATGCAATGGAAGAAAAAGCACTTTGGGATGAGTTGGCAGCATCTAGGTTACTTTGACCCCAAATGCTCAGTCCCATGTTTAATCAAATCGTAACAGGACCTTTACTGTTGTTTTTAGGGCCTTATCTCTGTTGTTGCAACTGATGATTCGTTTACTCTCCTATTCTGTCTGCTAGACATTTTTTTCTCTTCTGAGAGCATAACTGTTCTCTCAAGGTCATATTTTAAAACAAATAATTAAAAGATATCCAACCCTCTACCTTGTCTTCAACTTTAGCTTCTGCTCTCCTTTGTCCAGGGCTTGGAGGGAATACCTCTTGCGTCAGGACTGCCATCTGTGTGCTCATAGGAGGCAACAAATAAAGAAAATACTGTTATGAAGACATTAGAAAGTAACACCCTATTCCAGGGTGTGCCACACTGGAACACATCCGGGGTGTTAGAAATACTCTTCCTGTGAACTCACCCCTGCCCGCCACATAGTGAAGGTGTACACAGTAATCACTGGTGCCCTGTCCAGTTGCTTACCTGAGTGTGCTGAAAGCTTCCTTAATGTCTTTTTAATGAGGAAACGTAAAACCTCGTCATGTGAACCTTTCTCAGGTGGGGCGCTGGATGGAGATGAGTCAGAAGTCCCTTCTCTGGTGGTGGAACTGGTGTACAATGGATGTCCTTTTGAAACCTGTTTCTGCTGGTTTGATTTGTTAATCATGGAGCAGTGCCTGCTGGGCCTGTTCCTCGCTGCGTCCTGCAAACACAGGATGACGCTTTCTGCACGCCTTCTCAGGAGTGAACTTGCCTTGGCAGCTGTGGAGCAGGACAGTTCCCTGAGATTTTGCAACATGCAGCTGCAGAAGTTTCTCATGTCCAAAGGCATGCCTGCCTCTAGGACACAATTTTGCAGTCCCATTAGGCCTACTGCTGCCCTCTCTGGGGTAGTGAGACCTTGGATATCAAGGGAGGAGAGCACTGAAGTATGATGTGAGTTGGGCATCTCCTAGTTGTGATGAGATGGCAACAGCAGCTGCTGTTGCTCGATACCCACCCTGAACCTGTTGCATCCAAGATCTGGAAAGAGCTTGGATTTTTACTTTGGTGATACTGAACACTCTTAGATATTTATACTCTGTTGGGTCTTTTGTAACTATGCTGTACAGGTCTCTTCAGGGCCCTGGAGAGAAGATCAAACATTGGACTGGCAAATGTCCTTTGCTTGATGATTTATGGTATTTGCTGCCAACTTGTGTTCCTTTGGGGAGAGAGGGGTGCTTCCTTCTTTTACGTTGAATTTAGAGTCTTTGCTTCCTCATGTGCAGTGTAATGCTGTCTGCTGGCCAAGGAAGGTGGTGTTGGTTAAAAAGCCCTTTGTTGGTTAAAAAGCCCTTTGTCTTTGCCTCCCTGGGAGCAGCAGCTGGTGTCAGGGAGAGCCACGCCTGTTCTTCTCTGTATGTGGAGCAGTACAGCTAATGGGGTGATTTTTAAGTTCAAAGAGGTGATGAGATCTATGACAGGGAGGAACACTGTTCTGGACTAGGGAACTTAGGTGAGTCCCTTCCAGACAACAGTTACACCACTCCCTGATATTAAATGTGTCTTGCATTTTAATTTGTGTTTTGCTTTGAACTTAACCTGGCATCCGACTGTCACGTAGTTCTTCCTGCAGCTTTTGTGCTGAATAACTGTATATAACTTCTAGAGAACAGAGCCCGAATGCAGTGCTTCTGAGAGAGGCAGGCTGCCATGTGTCTCTGGGATGGTAAATTATTAATGAATGAATGTCCTCAGAAAAAAACCGAGGGGAAAAAACAACTAATGTATTTAACCCACCGGTACCCAAAGGTCATGTCATCTGAAAAGCAGTCTTACTTGATTTTTGATCCTAAGCCCAAGGAGTTTGTTCTGAGTGTAAATTGTACTTGCTTTCTAGTATCATGTGTTGGCAGCATCTCAGAATGCAAACTGTGGATCAGAAATACCTTTTCAGTGTGGAGAGACGGTTCAAATTTATTTTCTAGTGAAGTGGTGGTTTGAAATTCTGCATCATTGCACTGCCAAGAGTCTTTTTCTCTCAACTTCATCTCTCTGGAGTTAGCCAGACTTTAAGGAAACTAGAGACTGCAAAAAAGTTATCATCCTCATATATTAAAATCAGCAGACAGACTGCTTTTCTCTTTGTATATATACAACCTTATGTCTATGGGAGATTTCTGGAGTCACCTACAGAATTTGCAGAATTTGCTTGATGTTCAGTTTGGTGGCTGGATATAGCAAAGTTTGCGTTCAGCCTTCTGGTGAAACCCTGTTCAACTCTGGTTTAGTTCTCAACCACCTTCCAGTTTTGCTGCCTGGCCCATCAGAAATGTCTGAAACTGCTGTAGAGTTTGCACTTCTCAAAGGCCACAGTTCTTCGATGTGATGAGAGCTGTAGGGTTAGCTCACAGGGTAGTGTTATTCTAACTGGTGAAGGAAGAGTGTAGTTGTGTCCAAGGAGTTCATGGAAAGAAAATAGCTGCATTTTCTCTCGCTTTCCAACCTGGAATAAGAATTTGTGGTTTGTAGACACCAGTTTGTACTATGAACATTGTTTGGTTTCATGGGATTTGTTTGGTGCCTCAAAGGGAACAAAAGCTTGTGATGATAGTATGTTTTCAGATGCAGCTGTTTTGCTCTCCTGTACTTTGATTTCAGCACAAGTATAATCTTGCTTTTGTTTAAAAAAAACTAAGATTTGCCTCAGCATTGAACTTTCTGTGTTTTGTTTGTGACAAGGGAAAGGGAGTAGGAGGAGAGGGGGAACACTTGCAGCTTTTACAACTGACCATTCGAAGTATCACGTGTTCTTCTCAGACTTCCACAGTTCTTGGCTGTTACTTTAAAGTCTGCAAACTTGTAACTTGCTGAAATTCAGCTGTGGCCTTAGAAAAACCATGAGGAGGTTTGCTTGTTTTGTTTGCTTGTTTCACATCTCTGTGGGCAGCAAATAAGCTGATCAGAGTTGCATCAGTTAGGAAAGAACTCTCTCTGTCCTAGGGCTTGTACAAAATAAGTTAACTGTGAAGGATGACTTTTGAAATATTGCAGTTGAGGGAAGAGTAGAATAGCCAGGAAACTGGTTCCCAGAAGACTGGGAGATGGACTAAATCACACAGGATTTTCTTGGCATTGCTTGAATTACTTTGCCTTTGCTCTTGGTTGGTACTGTGGAGCACTGAGCTCATTTGCATGATGTGAGAAGGACTTAAGTGCTTGGGAGAAGAGTCCTAAAAGCTGCTTAACTTAACCATGAGGAAGCCAAGAGGAAAAGGCTGATCCTCACTGGGAATTCGAGGTGTATTTAGAGCTGCTCTCAAGGTTCTGGTCCAATTTCCATGTTTCCAGCCACTTGAGGCTGCCCTAAGTACTAGCTACAAGGAAGATGGGAACGTGGCTCCTGAGTTTGCAAGGGGAAGCTGTTCGCCTCTTTCATGAGATATAACTTAAGGATTTAAAAGAGGAGATACATGAACAGCCCAGTCAGTTGGTAAGCTCCTGCCAGCAAGGTCAGGGTAGGGATGAGCTGCCTGTTTCTAGACACTGAACAAGGCATGAATTAAGCGTGAAGCTGCTTCACCCTTTCCTACCCTGAAGCAGATGTTAACATACAGTTAAAATCTCTAAGGGCATTAGAAGCTCAAAGAGGTTCTGTCAGCCTGTAGTCTACAATTGCAAGTCTGGAACTTCACATCTCTTTTCCTTAAGTATGAGTTTTACAGATTTACAAGCCACTTATCTGGCCTCAGAGTTGACTCTTGATGGGAGAAGAGAATAAAGAGAAGGCAGTTTTAAAGGCCATGGTCACTATTTAGTTAGTACAAACATACATGCTTTCCCTTCTTTGCAAACCTTGAGAAAGAATTTTTATAAAATCTGTTTGAGCTGAGAAGTGGTATGTTTTGAGTTGGTGGATCATATGGGTCAGGATGCCTTTTGTTAATCTCTTACTTAACCCTGGTGGAAGAAGTTGGGAGTTTATGTTTTCATAGGAACAAAGTAGCAAATGCAGAAGCAAGGAAGCACATGTCACTGTTATAAGGAACAATGCAGTCACCAATGCAGCTGTCCCATGACTCTTACCTGGATCATAGTGCATGCTAGTAGCAGATAAAAACTTCTGCAGAGAAGCGAAATCCTTAATGCTTAGAGAACATGGGTTTTGTTTGGCTGCCTAGCTTGCCTTTTTTTAACTTAATTTGGCTCTCTTCTGCCAGTGGTTTCACTTTGTCTCAAGTTCGTCTCCTCTTTTTCCTTTGCTGATATTGATACATGGTCTAAATCTGCAAGGGAATTTGGGAGGGACGAATTTGCCGTGAGCTTCCTATGATTAGTCTAAGAGACCTCTTTTAGACAGACCGTCCCTTTTTTTTTTCTTTGGGCTGGAGAGGAAACTGTTATAACTGAGCTAACATGGCAAACAAGTAAGGCAAAAATAATAACTGTCTTTCCCGTCTGTAAATACAGAACCCAGCTGGCAGGAATGTAGAGCAGGGCTTTCAGTAGGTCGTGTGTGTTTGGGGAGGGAGCTGCAGAGAAATCTGTTGCACAGGATGATGTCATCTGGTGAGTTTTTGGAAGCCCAAACAGAATTTTTTTTTTCCCCTGGAGCTGATGTTTGCTGCTCAAAACAACTGATAGGAAGTGCGGTAGGAATTCTTTGGTCAGCATCCTCCCCATGGAAACCAGCACATTTCACGTCTGGGAAGGAGAGCCGGTCACGTCAGTGCTGCCTGTTAAAGCAACTGACATCATGAATGTCTTAGGCTTCAACTGAACTACTGTACCAATTGGTGCCAATAGGAAAATAAAACCATGCTATTTAAGCCATGTATAACTCTGTTTATATAGAGAATGTAATTTGTGTGTTTAATTTAGCCTGTGATCCAAGACAGTAATTCTGCTGTGTCAGGGACACGCAGTTCTATGAGCACTGAAACTTTGAGGAGCGGAAAAACTGGCTTTTTTTTCCCCTGTCCTGCGCTGTTGGGCAGAGTTTTTCTGTTCTCAGTTGGCAGAGATTAACTTGTTTCAGTGTGGGTGTGGGGGAAACTATTAGCACTAATAGCAAAGGTGACCATTATTAACTGCATAGAAGAAACATGGGTATTTAATGCCATTCTGAAGGACCTAAGCACTGGAGGGAAACTAAAGCCTGCACTTATTTCCCTCACAGCTTTATGTACAGATGTGATGCTCCATTTCTTCTGCTCATTCCCTTTACTGCGGGTGAGACTCTACTCTTCTTTTAAACCAGAACATGCTGTTTGGTCCCAAAGGTGAGCAGAGCAGGGGCAAAGAAGGAAATACCATGTACATGTGTATACTGTACAGGGGCTTTCGTGAGTGTCCTCAAACTATGAATGCCTGACTGGTGAGCCACCTGTCACAAAGCCTACAACACTTAACAGATGCTACTGTCATCTTGGATGGTTGATAGCCTGTGTAGAGTAAGAAAGGCCTGTTAAATCTAAATGTTAAGAAGGTTATGCTTTTCAGGGGAGTCACCTTCACAGCATGCTCTTTAAATAATTGTCACTGGTTCAACCTTTTCCGGTTCATCTCACATGAATTGTGTATTACACTAGACTGGGAATAGCCAGCCAAGGCTGGCTGGCTTTATTTGGGTGGCTGAAATAATTCAAGCCAGCTGCGTCTGTTCCTTGTTGCCTTGTTTCATGGTGCTCACCTGATTCCTCTTTTAGTGTGTGCGTGGACCAGCTCATCATGTGAAAGGTACCTGTTTTGTCACAGTGGCTGCACATGTGTGTGTGAAAAATGAAGAGGGACATGTAGTTAGGAAGCATGATCACATCTGAAGGTTTCTGAAGGTCTTTATCAAAATGATGGGAAGTTCATTTGTTGTCTGCTGCCAGAAGAAAAGGATTGTTTTATGCGTGTGTGTGTGTGTACAGCCATTGGTAATTGTGAGATGTATGTCTGTGGAGGAGAAAGTGTCAGGAAACACTGATGGGGAAAGCTAATAAAATGTTACGTGGGCCTTTCCAAACTCAAAAAATAAAGGCTGTGTAGGCCAGTTGGGACTCATAGAACCGTAGAATGGTTTGTGTTGGAAGAGACCTTAAAGATCATCTAGTTCCAGTCCCTCTCCATTGGCAGGGACACCCCCCACTAGACCAGTTTGCTTAGAGCCACATCCAACCTGGCCTTCAAACACTTCCAGGGATGAGGCACCCATAACTTCTGTGGGCAACTCCTATGAAGCGTGATGGGAAAGGGGAAATCTTGAGATGTAAGGACGGGGTGGCTTACATAGTCAAGTTCTTTAGCTACTGTGTCCCTGCTAAGACATTTGCTATGCAAATGGCATAGTCAAAAAACAAAACAAACCAAACCAAAACAGACAAAAAAAAAAAGTAGTGCTGTCTTTAAGATTCATCATTCCAAGTTGAGAGATTCTTACAAGTCTGACTTGGAAACCCAGAACCAGCTGCTGGGAGGATGTGTCCCTCAAAGTTGATATAGGGGAAGGGCTACAACATATACTGGTGTGTGTGATGAGAAACACTCTGAGTAAGAAAGAGTTGCAGCATGACAGTAAATCAATGTTAGCCTTGGTTGTTGTTAGGGTGCTGGATGGGGGAAGTGGTCATTACTTGTAACTGCTCATGGTGTCAGTTTTTTCCTGTGAAGTGCTTTCGGAGCCTCCAGGAGGACAGTTGCTATAGAAACATGACGTGAATTTAGACAAATTTTCTAACTAAAATTAATGGAGAACCTGAGTTTGACTTCAGGCTGGTAGTGTTTTTAAACAATATGTAAGTAGAAGACACTGACATTTATAATAGGATAAAGTATGCGTGTGTTCCTAGCTGCAAAATGGCTTTATCTGACTCTTAAAACAAGGCTGAGGGATGCACTTGAAATCCTAAGGAGTCTGGCTTAGTTGGTTGTTTTCCTTTTTGTAAATCTGATTCCTGCTGACTGACCAGTACCTCATTGCAAGAAGCCTATGGATGTCTGTAGGTTTCCTGTGTTTGTCTGCTCGTGTGGTAGTACCCATGCTGCTAAGGTTACACAGCATGGACCCAGAGGTAAGAGCTGTTCTAGATGGCTGGTTGGGAGCAGATGTTGCTTGTGCTGCCTTCCCAAAGCTGGGAGCACAGTGCACAGACTTCTCAACAGCAGGCAAGCCTGGTTGATTTTGTCAGCTTACACTCCTGTAGTTACCCTGCTGGGTATGGGAATGAGTGGGGGAAATTTTAGGGCAGTAGAAAGGAGGGAGAGGAATGAGAGGGAAATGGTGGTGGAGAGGGGGAGGCAGGAGACAGCAGCAGCAGCCTGGGTGGCAGTGGAGGGCAAGAACAGGAAGAGGTGGTGGGACTGGAGCTTCCCTATGGGAGGCTGGGAGATGCTGCCTGCAAGGATGAGGCTCTCTGCCAATCCAGCTCTGGAATCAGGGCTCTTGTTTCTAACTGGTAACGCACTCTGAGCACCGAGTGGTTCTCAGTACTCTGATGCTTAGGAAAATTTCTGGTGCCATTTTAACAAAATGTTGCTTTGCTAATCTGCATTTCTGGTTAAAACTTTCATGACTAGAATTAGTCTGTCTAGAAGAAAGAGACATATGGCAAGCAAATGGCCCTTTTTAATGAGCCTCCCACTCAGCAGTTGGCTGCTCATCCAGTTTGTGTGTGGCACAGTCTTAGAGCAGCATCTTATTGCCAGGAAAAAAAAATCCTGCAACCTTTTGGTGGGTTTTATTTCAGGGAAAAGGGGAACAGATCATAATGTAAGCATTAGAGAAAGACAAAGCCTCACTTCAGCTTCTTCAACAATTTGTTACCAAAATTATTAAGAGAATGTTCCAGAACCTAGTTTAAAAAACTGGAAAGCACCCAGTTCTCTACCTCTCAATTGTAGTTGGGTACCATATGTACCTTTTTCACAGCATGTGGGGTTTTCTAATGATAAATACAATCAGTAACAGACTGCCTGACTTCTGAAAGTCACAGTAGCCTAAAAGGCCTCAGTAAGCGATTGCAGCTGGTCTAGAAAATCCTATTAAAATTAATTTAATTAAATACTTGGTGGAAAATACTGTATTTGGTAGCCAGTAGTGGGTCTAGAGGACTGATAGGACCATTGTTCCCTGAGCTGTAGGTGCCATCAGTATGGGAGCGTATAATTTATGATGACCAGTCTGGGCTGTAACAGCTGCATGACTGATCTAAGAGAAATCTATTGCCAAGGTGGACCTATATAAGGAGTCAGGCAGGTAAAAACACGGTTATTTATGCCCAGTTTTCTCATTCGGCATTGTGACTTCAGATGAACTTGTAGCAAGGTCAGGCTGTCCTTCAACACTTAAGCTTGCCTGCTGAAGAATATTCTGTGCTATGGCAATGACCTAATATTGGATCTGACGCTGATGTTTGTTCTCCTGTTGGAGTTAGTTTGTGTATAGCAAGTAGAGAATGCCTTGCTCTCCATCATCCTGCTACTGACCCCCTCTGAAGCTCTGCCTTGTCTGATGTGCAGCAGTGCCACTTTTCCTTCTCACTGTGATTTCTAACACTTCTCCTGGCCACTTGAAAGCACAAAGTAGTTTGTTACCTTCTGTGTGCAGGTTGGACTACCCAGCCTTCAGCTAAAGAGAGAGCTGCTTGTGCAGTCCTGGGCTTTGAGCACTGCCACCACACGATGGTTTAATTGGTTCCTGTGTCACTGTAAGAAAGAGGCTGATAAGTTTCTTCTACAAGAAAAATACAAGCCTGTTTCAACAGGACTACCTGCAAGAAGAGTGGGGAAGGTACTGGGGTTCACTGGAGTGGTTGAAGCAGTAGAGTCCCCCTAACCCTTCACCGGGTACCATTTTATCTTTATTTGCCATGAATAAAATTCTTGTTGCTCTTTCAGAAGAGGAAGGGAAGCTATTAGCAGCAATGATTGTGTGCATCCAGCTCTTTTGATAAGATATGAACTATCAATTGCAACTTAAAATAACTTCTCACAGTCCATCCTATTAGCTGGGTGGTTGATATCTCAGCACCCAGGAGGCAGAGCTATGCAGCTAGTCCTGGACACTACCAGGTCTAGTGTCCGACAAACTGAGGGATGAGCTTTTCAGCTGGCCAACACAGCCTGAGTGTGTTTTTAATAGCCTGTTAGTCTGCAGTCTTGCAGGCATTCTTCCAGCTGTGTGCATCTAGCAGCGACTCTTGCAAAGTTCTCCCTCCCTAGACCTTGTCTGGACATGTGCCAGCTGAGCACGTACATGCAAACCTTTTCTATGTCAAATTGCTGGTGGCCAATTATAGCAGTACAATATGGACAGGAGGAGAGGAAAGGCATTTAACTCTCTCTATATTTGCCAAGTCGTATTATCATAGCAAGGTGTGAGTAATAACCGCTATATATATCTATATACATACAAATGCCAGATCTCGCTTTGATTTGATTTCCAGGGTATCTGTAAACCAGACTACTTCCAGATACCTTTTATTGTGTGTGAGGATTAAAAACTATCTAGTGTGACTGGATCAAATTTTTTTTGGGAAAAATATGAATATATTTTAAGGAAGTTATGCTCTAAAGGGCAAGTAACTAAAAAAGTAATGCAGCAAAATTGTCTGCCCAATGTGACTGAGTTAAACTGTGTTCTGTGCTGTTGGGATGCATATAGGGGGATTTACAAAAATATTAAAAAAAAAAATCTGGATTTTTCCATAGTAAAGCATAAAGAGAGCATACACTTTTATAGTATGGTGAATTAAATAGGATTAATCACGAGTTGGTAGATCCTGCCAACTATACAGCAAGTGGTAGAAAGTTTTTGTGGTGACTGACCTTTCCTGTTTGGGAATGAACTGGTAAGGTATCTAGTTTTTTTCCATTGTCTTAAATTTCTTTGAAAAAGGGTAGGGTAAGTTTATTGCAACCCAGAAGCAGGCTTTTGAATTTTCTGTATCTCTGGTTACTCAAAAAATAGAAAAAAAAAATAAAAATCTTCTATATGCAGTTTTCAACAAAGCTAGAGTGCTTCAGACATTTGGAACTAAACAAAATACTGAAATTAGGGTCACAAATTTTAAGAACATTGAATTAAGTTAACTTGGGCACTCTGGGGACATGGGGAAAGAACACAGGGATGCTGTGCAATTCCTGTATGACAAATTGCCCCAGCTTGTATACATGTGAGTGGGTGTGTAAGGAAGCTGGTGTTTCCATTCAGAAATTTCTTCAAAGGAAGGCTGCAGTCAGTCCTTTCCATTTTGAAAAAGCTCTAAAGACAGTGGAGTAGGAGGTTGAGTCCTAGAATTTTAAACCTAGTGAGTACTTAAGGCCTATGAAAATAAAATTTCTCTTCCTCAAGTTTTGAAAACAACCACTATAGGACTGCTTCTGAATGAGTAGCACAAAGTATATTCCTGCCTTGTTTAGGACAAGGCTACTTTTTTGAGGTAAGAACATTTTCAGCTTTAAACACTGTGGTGCTCGTAAGCTGCTACGATGGGTAGGAGCTGTACTGCCCAGGAATAGAGACCTTCGCATTGCAGGGCCTGTGTTACAGGCAGGAACGATCTGTGTGCTTGATGTGCACATTCCTCATGTTAGCCATTGCGTGTGTTGATTTGGGTATTGACTACTTTGCATGGTTACTGGTCCAGTCACAGGGATCTTTAGAGGCATTTATTAAATAAAGTGGAGGAGAAAATAGGCATTGCTGCTTGGGGCCTCATCTTGGGCAACAGTAAGTCTGTCTCTTCCCAATCGCAATGGAAAGTTTTCAACTGGTGCACTGTGAAAAGCAGCATTTGAGCAATACTTGATCACGTTCAACGTGCAGTTGAATTGGTTTAAAACAAACTCTATTTTTAAAGGCTGATTTAGTTGTTTGTAAAGCTTAAAACCTTGTGTGGATAGCTATTTGGAAAACTAAAATGGTTGGTTAGCATTTGCCCTAGGCTTCAGTATCACTGACTTCAAAAGAAATCAACAATAGAAACAACTTGGGCTGGTTTTGGCAGATGAAGCTTTTTGTTTCTTGCTTTCCTCAGTTGGAGGGATGATCTTGAGAATGGAGACAGAATAGTTTGACTAGCATTGCTATAAATGTTAGTCTCCCCTCCAGGAATTCTCTGTACTGAACAAACAGAAATGTTTAAAAAATGATCCCTTTTATGGAAGAAGAACCATTACAACCAATACAAACACACCCTTTTACCTATCATCAAAAAGTTGCTCTGAAAGGGATTTAAAAATAACCTTGTGTGTTTATTTCTTACGTTTGTGGTCTGTTTGTGGTATGCAGCAAGAACTCCATATCATTGCATGCTAGAGCACGTCACCTCATGGCTTCTTATGCCGGATCAGTTTCATACGCCCAATTATGCTTAAAATTAGCAAATACTGTAAATGAGAAATTTGTCTTCAATGATTGATTGGTTTTGTAGATCCAGGGCTTATTTACCCATAGAAGGTAGCTCTTCACCAAGTGCAATTTGAAAAGTTCATCGGTCTTTCACCTTGGTAATTCCTTATTAGAGGAGAAAATTCTCTCTCTGCCATAGAAGAGCAGTTATGGCACCTGTGTGATGCCAGAACTTTTGGGTAACATTTGGAGTAGGTGAAAATAAAGAGCATCAGGGAGGGCTAGGATGAGGCTGTTCATAACTTGCCTCTCAGATCAGAGGAAAACTCTACACTCTGTAATAAGTAATTTTACAGGATTATGTAACGTTTCCTGACTTGAGCCATGCTTTTTTTTGCTTTTTTTTTTTTTCAGGAGAGTAATGGAAGTCCCACTAATTTGAATGGGAGCAGAGCTAGATTACTAATACGGACTTTTGAGAAGAGCCTGCTTCTGAGTATTTGCAAATACTTGTCTTCTCTGGTTTTCTGCTGATACTAGCATGGTTCAAAAAGTGAGAAATACAAGGAAGCACTTGTAGTTATTTGAGCACTGGATGTAGGGACTCACTTCCTTGAGAGGAGGCAGAGGCTACAAATGATTCAAAAGTCTGTTGCCCTAAACTTTGAAGCTTGGTCTAGCATGTCCATCTATATCTGTATAAAAATAAATTATAATAAAATCGCTTGAATGCCGAGGGGTGGATGAAGCTAATGCAGGTATGAAGGTGCTTATATTTGTTTAGCTGTTTAAATGTAGTTCAGATCTAATGGCAGCAACAACAAAAATGTGATTACATATTAAATGTAGTTTGGTTGTAGCAGCAGCTTCAGCAAAAATGTATACCTACAAGCTCAGGGCATGTAAGTACAGTTACTCATTTTAAATGCTGTAAATTACTCACTTTGAACCACCCACAGCAGTGGATTTATGGGCATTGTGTTTTGGAGCTCCAAATCAGAGTTCCTAACTCTTCGTTGCTATGGCTCAAGAACATCATAGGAGTGAAGATTAGTATAAATGTGTTTACCACTGAAAAGAGCAGGAGCAGGACCATATACAAAGGACTTGTATTATTTAATAAGAGCACCTCTTCTCATGAGGGTTGTGCTGCAGACTGTTCAAACCATATCCAATCAAATATTTGGAAACAGATGCACTCAACTGTTGTTTCTCTTCCCTTCCAGTGGATATGATAGCACATATTAAAACTAGCTGATGGAGATCCATTCAGTATAACTTTTTATTTAAAAAAAATGACCAAAAAGGAAGGAAAAACAAAACAACAACCAAGTAAAATGAAACCACACACAAACTGTTGCTTTCCATAAGTAGTCAAATCTACTTGTTTTCATGGCTGTGTAAATTCATAGAAGTTTCCATTGTGAATGGAACATATATGGTGCAGAAGTCAGTAACATAGGAAATGTAAAATCCCATAATGCTTTTTCCGTGGATGTCTTTCAGTCTCTTGCTGGATGTTTTGGTGGAGTTTTTGGTTTTATCTTTTCAACTTCTTTTACAAACATTTCTACATGGGAGTTACCACTTATGATTTGTGGAGACCTAATAACTTCAGTGTTTGACTATTCCAGAACACCCAACTAATAGAGATGACAAAATCTTGTCTGAAAACAGTTACAAATGCAGACCAACATGGCAATCAGGCTTTGGGTGTCAAGACCAGTATTCTTTCAAATTGTGTAAACAACTAGACAGATTATTCTTAGCAATGATTTACAAACCCACTAGAGATTTGATTGCATCCAGACTATAATGCAACATTTCCCTCTGAGCTGTGAAATCAGAGTTATTTTGTCAGTAGATGTTGCTAGGTTGCCACTATTTTTTTTTTTACTGTCATTTTGAGCTTGAGTGTGGTCTCACCTTAATGTTTTTGACTGCTCAACAATCTTGTTTTAACTATCACAAAATGAAGGTAAACATGTGAAGAACAGCTGAGAGATTGCTAAACTCCTATAGAGATTTGGTACATTCTCTGGAAAGAAAGCATTTCTTTTGTTCTTGGCAAATCCTTTTATTGGAATTTCCCTCCTTACACTATCAGACTTATTGACTGATTGATGTATTTACTTCTGGGTTTTTTTTCCTGCAGATGTATTGGCTTCAGGCATTGGTGACTGACCCAAGTTATATTTGTGGAGTTGATGTCTGTATTGTATTGATTGTGCTATTCCTAAATATAGCAAAGTCACTTTTAAACTGCTCTCTCCCTCTTGCTTTGCAGTTTTTCAGAGACACACATTCTTCTGTGGGCTATGAAGCACCACAGTCCCACACGTTCAGTATCTTGGTGTTTAGGTTTTGAATAAAAGCTTTCTAGGTTTGAGAACTGTGAAAAGTAGGAGTTTAAAAAGTATATTTATGCTGTGATTTACCAGAAGAAATGTTTAATGATCTTTTTGAATGGCTGTTAACTGTGAGAGCAGTTTCTAGGCCATTTTAAAAAACTAGACTCTTCCCTCTTTTATTGTGCACTTAACAAGATCTATTTGGCAAAGGACATTATTACTTTTCTAGAAAATTACTGGTATATGGTCTTAAAACCTGCTTTGTGTTACGATAAATATTTCTCAGATTCCAAATGTTGTCAGTAAGTTTTCTATGGCTTGTTCTGTTCTGTAAAGCTTTCCAGTAAGAGGCTTGCAGGATAAGATAGTGCATTGTTCTTTACAAGACAAGCTGCTTTCTGAACTAGGAATGTGCTGTTGGAGGTTTTCTTTTTGATGCATCTTAAGCATTAGGCCCATCCAGGATAAAAAGGAGAACTTCCCAGATGAAGCAAGAGGATGGATAAGACTGAGGTTCCCCAGGCTGGGCACTAGCAAGAGAGAGTTATAACCTATGTCTAGATAAGCAGCTCCTCTAAGATGAGAAACTGTATTTTTGTACACCAGATGTTGCAAACCAAGACAATGTAAGATGAGGAGGAATCTCTTAATCAGTCTGAAGGATTCACATGGGCTTTTGCTAGAGAGACACTGAATTAAGGATAGTAACTAAACTAGCCTGGTCCTGAATAGAGACCAGCTTAAAAAGCACTTAGTATCTGGCTAGAGAGGAATATTTGTATTTGTGAGGGCAGTTGTAATTTGGCACTGAGATGCCGTGCATTCATGGACACAGATGCAGAACTAGAAGGGCATCATGTAGTAATTGCAATGGAAAATATCTGTCCAACCACTAACGTCTCAAAAGTAGCAGCAGCATCTTTTGGTTACGTAGTGATGGAGTCAGAATCTGAGTTCTGTTCATGTGCCCCAGCTGTGCCTCAACTCTCTAGCTGTCCTGTGGGCTGGAGCATCGGCTCAACAGAGGTGTCCCGTTGCTGGCATGTGTGACAGTGGGATTCTGCTGCCACAGAGCAAAGTGGGACACCTGTTCCAAACTTCTTGCATGCTGTTTTCTGTTTGGTAAACAGAATGTAAAGCACTAGAGGAAGTAGTAAAGAAAATCATTTATAATCTTAAATTCATCATGTAATGGGGATGCTTACAAGAGGGGATTTTGTAAGTCTTTCCTGTTTTATTAGTATTATCTTGTATTGCAAAACTCTTACCGGATCTGTTTGTAGGTGTGTTTATTCTTAGGGGCTTGGACTTTCCTTTGATCCTCAAATTGAACTATTAGTGTCTGGTGTATTTATGTTACACCCATTTTACCATTTTTGAGTTCTTGAAAGATTCCAGTCTGCAGTTTAACATTCTCCACTGATCATATAGTATTAGAACTGATTTGAGTCTGATTTATATGACCACCACCTTTCAAAAGAACAACCAACCTGGGTAGTCCCATTTCCTCTACAATCACTTAATTCCTCACCCTTTTCCAGTCCTTTCTTCATCCTGCTGAAGCTAATTGCTAAAAATCCTTTCATTTGGTCTGTGTTGACTGCTTGCACATAAATGTGGATTTGACAAAGCAGTTAGTTGCAGTCTGTTTTTTGTCTATTTGACAGAGGTTTTAAGCAGGACTAAAATCTAACTCTCAAGGGCTTAAGTCATACAGTTAAAAGATATGAATGCAAATTTGTCAAGTGTTGCAGTCATAATATCTACATGCTCCTTTAAAAAACAATCAGTTGCTGATTTGTTGCCAGGATTCTCTCGGAGAGTTTGTTGTTTCTACTACTTTAACAGAGGTGGGAAAGGTGCTTGGGCTGGATCTTTTTTCCTTCCTCTTGGGACCTAATACACCCAGAAGTACAAAAGTGTTATTGCGACAACTTGTCTTCAAAAACATGGCATTTTAAAAAATTCCAACCTGGTGCTGCAGAACATTGTAGATATCCAGAAGAAATGGTTGGGTAAGTTCAGAAACCTTTTACTTGAATTAAACCTCAGCTGGTCTTAAGCCGTATTTAGTGGCTACTTGCAAATTAAAATAATGTTTCTGCAAGCTGGGCAGAGCATGAAGCTATAAAACAATTTTTTATTATGTGACTAGTTTGTGCATGGTTGACATGATTGCAAGAAACGTGCTTCCGTGTGTTGGGGTGTGTGTATGTGCATGCACAGATCTCTGATCCATCAGCAGACTACAGCTCGGTTCTTTGCATCTAATGCTTTTTAAAGAAAAGTGAGTATTTGTACCGCATGATTCATTTCAAACTTGGTATAACTAGTCAGAGAGCTTGACGATCCTTTATTATTTGTTTTTGTAGAGCAGCTTTAGTATCTTAAGCACCGTTCAGATATACAGGCAAACAGTCCTTGTGGTAAGCTTTTATCCTCCTAAAGGCATGGCACAGAGGAGTGGGGAAGGGGAGATGGCAGCAGAGCAAACACATTTAGGGCTCTCTTCAGAGCTGCATGGATCTTATTCAAATGTCTGTATGATATTTTTTTGTTATTATTATTTTTTTTAAGCTGGCAACCTCTTCCGCAAGTGAGTGATGCTTCCTGCCTCCCTTTCTTGGTAGGGAGCCTGCGTGTTCTGCCAAAAAGCAGCTGTCACTTGACACAATCTGTTCTGTGCTCTGGCGTAGGCTGGCTGCTCAAAGGGGAGCTCTGTTGATTCTTACACATTAGGCGATTAGAGTGACTTCAACCTCCCTTGGTTATTAGGGCTTAAAGACCAGCTGGAGAACGAAATATTTGGAGCCTGTTTCACTAGCTTTCCACAGTGAAGTGGGTTAGGGTTATGTGTTGAAGCAGGGGAAGGGTGTGCTGTTCTGACAACTACAGATGCTTTAAGTGTATCGTAGTAGACATGAAGAGGGGGAAGTTGAAGAGAGAAATTTTTTTAGAGTTTATGGAGTGGAATTCTTGGGTTTGTTTGTACCTTTGCAGGGGCCGAACGGTAAGGTCCATGCATCTGTGTATTTATAGATGTGTATATATATGTGCAAATATAAAAATATATACACATGTATATGCACACCTCTCCCTGTATGTGAAACTACAATTACTTACTACTGCCACCTCTTTTAGTGACTCTTAGCGGTTCAGAGTTGTATGGTGCTGTTGCTGAAGGCCAGTTTCTTGTTATGGAGAACAGAAAAATAACCGGGTAGTAATACCACGCTTTCTTAACAGTGACAAGTGAAGGCAAAAATATATTTCTGTAGAACAGTTAAGCCTGTTTGGAAGGTGGTGAGCACCAGAATCGCATGCCAACGACTACTTGCAAAGAGTTTCCGAGTTACAAGAGACACTTGTATGTGAGCTTAGTTCTCTAAAATAAGCCTTAATTAATAAATAGCAGTATAGTAAATTTTGCCATCTACTAAGTCATCTTAGAGTCCTGTCTAAAATGTTTCCTCAGGACAATTTTGAAAGAGCCAGTACTGGTTACCCTATTTGTGTATAACAATTTTACTTAATTCTCTGTTTCAGTGGTTACTCTATAGATAGTCTGATATGAAAGTAACACCTTTTTGGGTATATTAATTAGATTTAACTGAAAGGCAGCATAGCTGAAGGACACAAGAAGAGCTGATTTCCCTTCAACACTTTTTAGGCTCCTAAAGCTGAATGAAGAAAGATTATTTTTGTGTAATCTGAAGGCATCCTTATATTTGCATATAGTCTTAAATTTAGGAGAATTTGTGATAAATATATCTTTTTTATGCTTTTTTATATTTCTGTACAGAGAGAACACATGTTTAAGCCTACTAGTTAAACTACAGTGATTTGAGTAGGTAATGTGAAAAATGAAAATTTAGTTTGTAGTTAGGGTTCTGCAGTAATCTTATAGGAAAATTGATTGTATAACATTTGATCCATTTAATCTATGAGAAAAGGTCTTATAGGCAATGTGTGAATTATTCTCATATTGGAAAAATACGAAAAATTTATCAAGGAATGCAAATGGCTCAACAAAAAGTAAGTAATCTGTTTAATTACAGAATCATAGAATGGTTAAGGTTGGAAGGAACTTGAAAGATCACCAGGTTCCAACCTCCCTGCTCCCCTGCAATGAGCAGGGACACCTCACACTAGACCAGGCTGCACAAAGCCTCATCCAGCCTGACCTTAACCACCTCCACAACTTCCTTGAGCAACCTGTTCCAGTGCCTTACTACCCTCACGGTCTAACCAAAATCTCCCCTCTCAGTTTAAAAGCATTACCTCTTCTCCTGTCACTGCCCTCTCTGGTGAAAAGCCCCTCCCCAGCTTTCCTGTAGCCCCTTCAAGTACTGGAAGGCTGCTGTAAGGTCTCCCCAGAGCCTTGACTTCTCCAGGCTGAACAACCCCAATTCCTACAGCCTGTCTTCACAGCAAAGGTGCTCCAGCCCCCTCTGATCATCTTCATGGCCCTTCTCTGGACCCTCCCCGACAGCTCCATATCTTTCCTGTGCTTAGGGCTCCAGAGCTGTATGCAGAACTCCAGGTGTGGTCTCACCAGAGCAGAGGGGCAGAATAATCCCCTCCCTGGCCCTGCTGGCCACACTTCTTTTGATGCAGCCCAGGATGCAGTTGCTCTCTGGGCTCCAGCACACACTGGCGGCTCATGTCGAGCTTCTAATTTACCACCCCCCCCAAATACTTCTCCTCAGGACTGCTCTCTAGCCATTCTCCATCAGCCTGTATTTGTGCCTGGGGTTGTGCCAACCCAAGTGCAGGACCTTGCACTGGCCTTGTTGAACTTCATGAGGTTGTCACTGGCCCACCTCTCCAGCCTGTCAAGGTCCCTCTGGATGGCATCCCTTCCCTCTAGGGTGTCAACTACCCAACACAGCTTGATTAAATGATAAACTGACACTTTCTTTGTTTCTTAAAGAAGTGATTTTAATCTCCTTCAAGTTGTGAAACTGAAATTTGTCACAATAATTCAGAAAATTCATGAGCTCCACAGGCATTGTCCCTGAACACTTCAGCTGTTCAGCTTTGTTAGAGATCATGAGATCAAATCTTTCTTTCCTCTCTCCCATCCCCTTCCCTCTCTTCTGCCTCTAAGACTGTTTTGTTTGTATAGTTTCTTGGAACAAAATCCACTGACAGCAGTCTGTGCAGTAGATATATTAAGCAAATACAGTAGCTCCTTCTGTGGCTTACTTTCCTGTATCATGCCTGTGACCCTTGGAGTTTTCCCAAGATAATGTCAGTCATATGCATGGAAGTTTCATACATTAATTATGTTTATGTGGAACTGAGCATCTTAGACTTCATTCATTCATTGCTACTCTGCACAAATCTTGCTGAGTTAGTGAGTTCTGAGAGGTGCTTGGTTCTGAAGCAGAAGGTTTTTAAGTTATGTATGGCCTGTGGGACCACCTGTTAGTTGGTCTTCAGAGAGCTAGCAGGGTGGTGACACTGTGGTGCTCATTTCCAACTTTTGCCTAGCAGCTGAATGTGAAAAATCAGAGCTACCCCAGAGATACAGCTGTGTCAGTACAGCAAACTTGTTATGTTGGTGAAAAGAGTTCAGCAGTTGGAGATAGTCATTGGAGGTTTACTGGAGTGGGTTGATCTGATCTGATCTTGAAGATACTCAGGCTTTTAATATTATGTCCTTGACCCATATTTTTATTTTATTTTTTTTCAGTGGAGATCCTAATACTTTTAGGGGCAGTGTAAGCCTAATAACAAAAAAACCCTGCTTCTCACAATTGCATTAAATGTAGTTGATAGGTCATCAGCAGCCATTACTGCAGAGGGAAGAAACTTGGAAATTTTCTTTTCCCTCAAAGCTCTCTTGTGTGCTGAGCTGTGTGTACACTTAACATATCTTCTCTAAGTCCCTGCAGGAAAATATAAGGCAATTGGTAGAAAATGAAATGCAAAGCAAAAATTACAGGTCACACCTCACTAATGAAACATACTTGAAACAAGTACTTCCTCTTTAAGTAATATGATGATCATCAACCCATCCTCAAACAAATTAAAAGACACAGGTGTGGTACTTCTCACCCTGTTCTGCTGCTGTAGGTATGAGATACTTGGTGCTAGATAGTCCTGAAAATCTTCCCCAAAGGTGTCCATTGGGTACATTTTCACTTACGTGCTGTATTGAAGTAAGAACATAAATGAAAATGGAGTTGAAATAGTGACAGAAATGGAGCAAACCTGGCAATAACTATATGTTTACACCTTTCATGTGACAGTGAAAACAGGAAGCATGGCAGAGTAGGAGGACAGAACTGAGTTTTGGTCACTAACTGTGTTGATTGCTGTCAGTTCTCTGCTAGTCTCATTCTTCCCTGGTGGGTGAGTAGGATGTACTGGGTTTGCTCTCCTTTCAGTTATTTTATATATAAAAACTGTGGCTGCTGTGCAGGCTGAAGTGTGCTTACATCAAGTGAAGGACTATGCTGGTCTAACTTAGATGATGACACTTCTGTTTATGAGGATTCTTGATTGCATATTGACTCAGTTATGCTTAGCTGATTGAGTCGGCACTGAATTAAAGTGCATTAATTTATATATATCCTTCCGGACTAAGTAAGAATAGCTATAACTAACAAGCACTTGACTTTGTCATATCATTACTCTCAAGCATAAACTTCCTGTAGTGTGTTTGTTACTTTTTACATAACAAGAACAGATAAGGGTACATTTCCTAGCTCAGTTTTTCTGGAAACTTGATTTGAATGCAGTTTTTACTTAAGGTGGTGTTTGGGGCTAATGGATTGGCCTCAGGATTTTAAAAGTAGTAGATGACAGATTGGAACCTGTAGTGGATGTTAGTTTCTACCAGTAAAAGGAATTGTGGGGGGCCTGCCAAAAAGGTTAGTTATCTAGCTTTTTTCAGGTGTGTTTTCATTTGTGAATTCTCTTACTTCACTAAAATACTTCCTAAGGGCTTCCCTGGAGATTCAGATGCTGTCTGTAATCTTATAAATCATATTTTATAAACACATTTAATTAAAAACTGTGTAATGACCTAAGGTGTGTAAGTAATTATGCCTGTCCTGCAGCGAATGAGAAAGATGCCTGAAAACATCACATTGGTGGATAAGTGTAAGTAGACTTGTTAAATAATCCAAAAGAAACTTAAAATTCGCTGCTTGTCCTCTGAATTGAAGTTCTAAGCTCATGGCTTATATAAGTTGCATCAGTTCATGTTCTGAGACTAGAAACCCAGCACAGATGAGCCAGACTGAGGAATACGTCCCATAGTGTGTATTAATGGGAAAACTAGCTTCTTCCTCCTTAGATGAGGTGAGTTGTTTTTGATCTTCTATGATGACAGCAGAAACTGTAGCCCTAGGCACAGGTCTGAGACTTTCAGATGAAAGCTGAGGAGATAATTCAGGATGAAAACCACATTAGACTGAGTTTTGCCTGGTGGCAGTGGTAGAGACCCTACTGAGAACTACAGCTGGCCCACTGCCTCGTTTGAAAGGTGATACATGGTTAGCATTGGTAAGGGGTCTGTGTGGCCAGGTGTGAAGCCAGCCTGGCTCTGCAGGGAGGGTACTTTCTTCTCTGGGAAATGAAAGGATTGCTTGGCAGAAGATGGGGGCCTGCACTTCTAAAATCTGGTTGTGTAAACCTGAGCCACTTCTCCACTGAGATCATTGGAGAGCTACATCCTCCACTTGTTCTGTGGAGAACAAAGGTTAGTAATGCTTTCCCATCAAATGAACCCTTTTGTAGAAGAATCACTTCATTTTTTCCTAGCAACTAGGGTAGTTCTTCTTTGCTGGTCTCACAGAGGCTGATGCAAAATCCTGTGATGCCAAAATAAGAAAATCAGGGGGGCTGGTTATCTTGGAAATCTTGGTGGACTACAGAGCTGTCAACTGTGAATGTGAGTAGTTAATAAAAAACATGGACACAATGGCTCAGATTCTCTTTCCAGTCCTGTGTTTCTGCAGATGGAGCAGAGACACCTGGGCCATTGTTTGTGTTTTTGACAGCTGGGCTGCTCAGTGGATAAGGAATTGGTTGGGTGGTCACATCCGGAGAGTAGTGGTCAATAGCTCCATGTCCAGATGGAGATCACTGGCAAATGTTGTCCCTCAGAGGTCCATTTGTGGACCAGTACCATTTAATATATTCATCTATGGCAGACAGTGGAATCAAGTGCACCATCAGCATATTTGCAGATGATACTAAGTGGAGTGGTGTGGTTAACAGGCCTGAGGAACAGAATGCCATCCAGAGGGACCTGGACAAGCTCGAGAAGTGGGCCCATGTGAACCACATGAAGTTCAACAAGGCCAAGTGCAAGGTTCTGCACCTGGGTCAGGGCAATCCCTGGTATCAATACAGGCTGGCGGATGAAGGGACTGAGAGCAGCCTTGCAGTAAAGGATTTGGAATACTGGTTGATGAAAAGCTGGACATGAGCTGGCAATGTGTGCTTGCAGTCCAGAAAGCCAACAGTATCCTTGGCTGCATCAAAAGAAGCATGGCCAGCAGGTCAAGAGAGGTGATTCTCCCCCTCTACTCTGGTGAGATGCCAGCTGGAGTGCTGCATCCAGCTCTGGAGTCATCTATACAAGAAAGATGTGGAGCTGTTGGAGTCAGTCCAGAGGAGGGCTATGAAGATGCCCAGAGGGCTGGAGCACCTCTCCTATGAACACAGGCTGAGAGAGTTGGGGTTGTTCAGCCTGGGAAAAGAAGGCTCCGGGGAGACCTTATTGCAGCCTTTCAATACTTAAAGGGGGCTTATAAGAAAGATGGGGCAAGCTTTTTAGCAGGACCTGTAGTGAAAACTTGGAAGAGGATAGATTTAGACTAGGTATTAGAAAGAAATTTTTTACTATGAGGCTGGTGAAGCACTGGCACCAGTTGCTCAGAGAGGTGGCAGAAGCCTCATCCCTGGAAACATTCAATGTCAGGTTGGATGGGGCTCTGAGCAACCTGATCTAGTTGACTATGTCCCTGTTCACTGCAGTGGATTGGACTAGGTGACTTTTAAAGGCCCTTTCCAGACTGAGATCCCATTCTGGGATTCTGTCTAGCTGGTTCCAAAATGCCAGTGAATATTTGAGATGTCAGGGGGCAGAAGGCCTTTGGCTAACAGTCTTAAGCAGTTTTAGCCCTTTCTCTGTAAATCAAATAAATTAAAGCTTTTGGGTAGCACTCTGAGCCCAAACTTTAAATCTTAACTAATTATTTAAAAACGGGATACCCTAGAGTTGCTTATTCTTTCTCTGTGGAAAAAGTAAGGAAGAAGGAAAAACATGGGCAGAAGGGCACGGTAGCTGTAGTGTTTGTAGGTGTGTTGTTTCTCTGCAAGCATAAGTTATATAGGGAGGCATAATATTTTTGTTAGACCAGCTGGAATTTCACAAGATCCAGTTGGAAAAGGCAAGTAGACTTTTGGGCACATGGTCCTTAGGGAGGAACAGCTATTTTTACAATGTGCAGGAGGGATGAGACACGTGGAGTCCTTGGTGGGAGGAAAAAGATGGAGGATGTGAGTATTGAAGTAGGAGGGCAAAACACAATTTGACATACAGCAGTAAATGATCTCAGCCTCTGATCTCAGCCTTAACAGGGTGAGACTTTACACTTTCTTTTCTGTGTGACTGAGCATTGTTGTTACTTCATGGATAGCAGTGTGGGAAGAGCCTGGTTTAGTGCTCTGTGGGTACCATGCAGAATCGTAGAATTGTTTCAGTTGGAAAAGGTCTTTTAAGATCAAGTCCAGCTATTAACCTAATACTGCCAAGTCCACCTCTATTCCATGTCCCTAAGCACCACATCTACACATTGTTTTTGCAGTGGTGCATTCAGCAAACACCTCTTCTGATTCTTGGTGCTTCAACATCTTGGTAATTTGCCTTTTGTGGGGAGGAGACTTTCTTGTTATATGGGAAGGAGAGAAAGCCATTTTAGAGACCTTGCAGAGTACCCAGCAGGGTTCAGTTTGAACACATCTCCACTTCAGTCACTGGTAGCAGACTGGAAATGGAAAGCTGGAACTCTTAAGTTCCAGATAGGCCTGCTCACTGCCTCATTTTTGGGCATGGAAGTGAGGTGCTGCCTGTAGTCCCAAATCTAGGAAGTGAACCATGAGGAAGGATGTTGTAGGATCTGAAATCCAGTGGTTGTAGTGGAAAAATCCAGTGAAGATTTCTTAAAAATAGCCATTGTTTTGGGAGGTTTACAGTTAAAGTAAAGATGCTTTGTAATGGTTTCTAAGGGGATTTTAAACAATACACAAAACCACTAATTTATCTCTGTACTGTAATATGTCACTGTCTAACCAGATGTGACTTCCTAACCTCTGATCTCAAATGGTTCTCCTTTAAAAGATTGAAGATGGTTGTTTACCTGATTAAGAATAGGTTAAAGGGAACTTTAATCTTTGGAACAGGTTGCTTAGAGGAGTTATGGATGCCCCATCACTGGAAGTATTCAAGACCAGGTTAGATGGGGTGCTGAGCAGTCTGATCTAGTGGGAGGTGTCCCTGCCAATTCAGGGGGTTGGATCTAGAGGATCTTCAAGGTCCCTTCCCACCGCAGCCACTCTGTGATTCTATGACTTTCTGCAAGGCCTCTCAAAAGTATTAATTTACTAGCTACCAATAGAAGAAGGGTTCAGAGAGTGAGCTAGGTTCATGATCTTATACTGCATGCATTCTGTGGTTAATTTGGATTAAAGACCCTAGGCTTGCATGAATTCAATTTAGGCACTTGAACCTTGTGAAGGACCCTATTGGTATCTCCTAATAGGTCTGAACTCAAATGTGAAAATTTTTATTATCTAAATAAAATCCTTGCACTGTTTTACTTCTGGTGTAATTCAGATCCTGAGCACTATAGTCACTGTAAGCACCAGGTGTATGGCAGTAAAGATAAATATGATCTACTAGGCATGTGGTAGAAGATTGGTATGTAAAGATGCCTTACACACATGTAGAGTTGCTTGTTATGTTTATGTAGTGAAAAGTACAGCAATGTATCTATGTAACAAAGCAAGTGATTGACCTTTCCAGATTTCTTTCATTAGTCTTTATTTAGAACAGTAGGATTAGTAGTATTTAAGCTTGGGCACAATCCTGAAAAATCAGATGAGGCAAGAGGTGCTTAAAGATGCTTTGTGTTGATGATAGGGAGTGGAGGAGGCTAATAACTTGATTTAAAAGAATATTGACTAGTCATCTAGAAATGTTTATAGAACTCGGAACACTTTCAAATACTGTTACTAGACAAGACTTGCTTAAATTTATATACTGTTTATCTTGGTATTATTTGTAAAATAACATTACTTCCATAATCGACTCTGAAATCTGGACTAAAGTTAGGTCCCTTTCATCCTACAGCTAAGAATGGGAGCACACCAGGCAAACTGGAGAAATAATGCTTGTAGTACAAAACACTATTTAGTAAAATGTGGAAGAAATATATTTGAAAGAAAGAATAAGCTATGTTCGTTGGCAGAAAATGCAATTCGTGTCTGTTGGTCTCATGTGAGACAGTAGCATCTTTCATTATGAATGAGGATGGTTTTAATGGTATTTACTACAGTTTACAAGTATTTTCTTCCCCTGTCAGATAGTTACAAAATGTTCTTAATAAAATCTACCTTAATTAGCAATTCAGAAAGCCAGGCAGAACTCTTTCTTAAATGATGTCCCTTTCTAGAATCTAGAGGGCTAGCACTCTAACTGCTACTGCTTGAAAGCAACTTTCAAGATTCAAGCTAGTTTAAGGATAGCCTCTGCACTCAATGTGCCCAGTACGGGAGCTGGCTCATTTAACCTCCTTCATGCTACTCTAGTTTATGGCTTTTAAAAAGAGAAAACCAGAGATTTGTATTTTTAGTTTTTTTTTCCTGGAAAGAATGCTCTAGCCTGGCATATAGCAGCTTCCAGAACTTGTGCAGATACATGAGGCAAGGAAAATATTAATCATTACTTGAGAGGCATCATCAAGATGTCATATTTTGTAGTTCTTAATTTTAGGGCTCATTTCTGCCTTTTATGGTACTATTTCACTGTTTATTTCTTATGTAAACTCTTATGTATTCTTAATGTTTCTTCTGAGTTCTTTCCTTAGGAGGAGGAAAAAAAAAGTTTGTCTGACACCTTTCAGGAGGAGGATTTTCAACTAAAGTTTCTTTGTTTCTTTGGTTTCTTGGGCTAATTTACTTTGAGGAATTCAAACTCTTGGAATTTAAGACACTCACTCTAATATATGAGTAATATCTCTCCTACCTATTACTTCACAAATGGAAAGTGCTTCTTTTGACTCTTCCTGAACGCACTGCTCATCTTGCAGTGCCGTCACTCTTCTTGCACATCACCATCCCATTTGGAAAACTATTGTAGTGATACTTGATACAAACATCATCTGTTCTATCAAATGTTCTAACTCAGTGCAGTTTTGGAGTGTGTGCTGCTTAGAAGCATTTCTAAAACATGGAGACTATATGTGAGGTGAAAGCAGTTGGGTTTATATATTAGGAACAGAAGCTGTGTAAACTCAGGAATGTTTTAGAGATTTGTAGTCTGAGTGCTCTCTTGCTGGGTTTTTATAGTCTAATTCTGTAGTGCTACAAAGACAGAAATATTTGTGTGCAACTGAGCATTTTGCTTGTTTAGTTTAGTGGTCATTGCAGGTGCTTCTTTTTCCTGATTGTGGTCCAGTTCTCTTGAGATGTTCTACCTCACTGAAACTTTAAAGAATACAGTAAATAATAATCATGTTTCTTTTCCTGATCCTGTGACCTTTGAGTTTGTTTTAAAAATACTGTCTTTGCTATCAGTAGCTTTTTTTGTTCTTTCATTGGGGATTTTTAAAGGGCATATTTTCTTTTTCCTGAAGAAATAGCAAAGATTTTGTCCATGCTGAGTTGGTATGTTGGAGGGCAGTTGGGGGTAGCCAAAATGAAAGCATTGCCTTTCACCCCTACAGAGAGCTGAGATTCAAGCAAGTGGTATTTATGGACTGTATTTACTACTCTGCTATGCTTTTATTCATTCACTAAGAAGGTGGCCTTCTGATATGTCTGAAAATCAACCATCCAAGCAACTGGTGGTTGCAGTTTGAAAACTGTTGACAGCTGATGGGGAAACTGCTTTAGAATGAGAGCATGAAAAAAGGTTAAAAGGCAGGCATCGAGCATGTTGCTGGCAACAGACATCAAAGACCTTATTTTCAGCTGGATATTTAGATATGGAAAACAAATTTAGTAATAGTTTACTTCTGTTTATAAATCTGATCACGTGTCAACAGTGCCATGATGTTGCCTCAAGGAAAGGGGAGGGGTGAAGTGTCTGAGATATGAAACTCTTAGTTTGCAGGAGGATGTGACTGTTCTTGGCTGTTGATAAGGCATCAGCTGAGCAACATGTTCACTTTTGACACTGAACTTCAAGAAAAATGTAGGCAACTTAAAATCTAGATTATAGCAGCAAGAATAATCAAGAGCTGGAAGACAAAACTTCTGAAGGAAACAGTTCTAGCAAGGGAGATTTAAATGAGTTATTCTAAGTATCCCAAAAAACTTTTCTGAATGTGAGGGTGCTACATATTGGCATGAATTACCTTGACAGTGTGAGAAATCTTCTACATTTGAAGTTTTTAAGAATGTGTCAAATATTTGCCAGAATTGGTTTAGAGGCCACAAATTCTGCATTGGAATTGATTGAACGGGGGTGAGAGGGGACCTCTGGACATCAGCTCTTACTTCCTGTGATTTAAGAACTGAAGTTGTATAAAGCTGCATTCATAGCCATCCTTTCTTTTATGTGTATTTTTAAAGTAGTTTTATTAATTAATCAAATGGCTAGGAAACAGAAGATCAGACATAATTAGTAAATGAAATCAGTTTGCATTTTAATCTTCATTAAAATAGTACTTATTGCTGTACAGACATACAAAAATTGTATCTGCAGGAACAAAAATGTAAAGTATATTTACAGGGTAGTGGAACACTTTTGAAAAGCACCATTTCTGAAAAGGGCTTATCCACTGTGAGGGGTTTTGTCTGATTTCTGTGGTAAATGGGTCTAATGTAACCAATGAATAAATGAAACAGAGGCATAGACAGATCTCTTTGGGACTGAAGTGACTGCAGGTAGAATAGAATTTATGGCTGGTTTTCACAGTGGAAGAGATACTGTTGGAAAAGCAGGTTTCCTATAAGGGGCATATAAACATGATAGGCTGGAGAATAGTATTTCTTGCAAACTCTGTGGTTTTCAAAGGGAAGTTAGTTTTATTTGGCTGTAGTCTCCAAGAGTTTTCCCTTATCAAAGTGGTGAAGCTGAAAGGGCCTGCTAGGCTAAGTCACAGCAGAACTGGAATCAAAATGGTAGCAATGAGCATGAGGAAAAAATATTAATTTTAGGGGACAACTTCCTTTCCTGGAAATATTTCAGTCAAGATTGATGGAGGTATTTTTTTTCACCCTTTTGAAAAAAGCAAATACTCATAAGCCTTAACCCAAAAGAAATGATTAATTGCAGTCTTCTGGCTTGTGCTATCAAAGAGATAAGACTTATATGATTATATTGGCTTCTTCTGGCTTCATAATTTATTTTGTAAAATGGGGGGGGAGAGTTAATGAGAGATTAGCAACTCTCTTGGGAGTGGAAGGAGGGTTTTCCCATGACTGGCATTTTTAAATCTCTCTCTGAAAGTATTTTTCAGTCTCTGTGCCTGTTCTTTTTTAGGTCATTAATATTTCTATTGATTTTTATGTCAGAGGAGCATCTTTTGCCTTTTTTTTTCTTCTTGTAGCAAGGAGGGGACTATTCAATTACTATAAAGGGAATTCCTCTCAACTCTTTTTTTTTTTTTTACTTGAATAATTGTTTCATTTGTTATTTTGTCTAACACCACAGTCATATAATTGCTGATGCAATTTCCTCTCATTCTTAGGGAAGAAAAGTTAGAAACTACTATGCAAAAGTATCCTGAAAGCTGCAAAATCTGAGGAAAAAGTGGAGACAAACAGTTGGTGATGTGGATATTTTTCATGTTAAATATATAATTAATTTATTTTGGGGTAGAGAAGGCTTGGCTTACATTTCCAATATCTCTTAACCCTGTATAGATAGAATTATGAAACTACACATACTTCATGTTGAAGGAAAAAGCTTCAACATACTGTACAAAGGGAGGTAGACGGTGCCAAAGAAGGAAGATTGCTGACTTCAGAAATATCTTGCTGGCAGGCTGACTTAGTTGTGAAGAGCTCTCCTCAAATTTTAGTGTATCTGGAATTAGTAATCAACATCAAAATGTCACTGGGGCAGCTGGGGGCGGTAGCACATGGTATCTAAGGAAAGCCAGAGGAAGTTAGGCTTGTTCAGCCTGAAGAAGAGAAACACTTCGGGGCAGTCTTCCAGCAGCCAGAGGTTTGTAGAGAAGACAAGTCAGACTCTGAGAAGAGGTGCACAATGAAAGGGCACATAACGGCCAGTAGGAAATATTACACTTGGGTCTAAGGAGGAGCTTTGTTATCCCAATTGTTATTAAAGCCAGGAATGAATCGCCTAGAGGTGCCATGGAGTCTCCATCCTTGGACACATTCAGACCGTGATGGTATGGGGTTTGCTGGGATCCACCTTTCAGATTAGTCTAGCTTTGAGCAGGAGGTTAGACTTAATGAACTCCAGAAGTCCCTTCCAGATTAAGAGGTATGATTCATTAAGGACATTACAGATTTGTCCTGATATTCAGATTCACTTCTTTCTCCCTTTCTGCTGGGAGCTGGGGATGTGTGTGGGAGGCTTTTTCTCCCCCTCCCTTTGCTTCCTTATATCGTTCCAAAATAATTTTTCTAGACTTTACAAATACTGCCAGGAGAAAATTTGGCATATGCATATAATTTAACTGTTCACTTATTTCCAATTGATGAGAATATGCCTTCAAAATATTAAGAATATTCTCATTTTGCAATTTGTTGTAACATTTGTTTTGTATCTAATTTGTGGCTAATTGGCTATTTTGTATGGTAATACTGTTTTGAAATAAGACTTTACCATGTTTTTTTTCATTTTTGTTGATTTAAAGGAATTTTTCTGCTTAGTTATTGGTGTTCTCTGGACACTTCTACTGATGTGTGAGCCTAGTAAGGGCAGGTCCTGAGTTCATAGCTGAGGTTCACTTAACAGATGGCCTTCCTTGGCTAGCTTGCTAGTTCTCCTCCCCCTCTCTTCCCTTCTCATGAGAGAGAAGGTCTCAGTGCTCATGACTGTTAACTTACGAAAACTGGATCCTACTGCTATAAGTCCTTATGGATCAGAGTTGAGAATACTCGTGCTCATCTGATGCAGTTTTCTTCCCTCTTCAACCCCCTTATTTTCTTCCTTCCAGGAAACTTTCTGCACCCCTCCAGATTGCCTCTTAGGCTAGTCAAACATCCACACAGTTTTTGAAGAGATGAAACCAAGCTCGCATTTTAGAATTATTTTTTTTTTAAGAATAAACAGCCTCTTGGCTGTTTTTCATATCAGCTTTCTTGCTGTCAGATGTAATGACCCTGATATACCTGATCCCCACTGTTTCCTTTTCCATAGATGCAGTTCCAGATTTCCCTTAAACCAGGTCATTGTTTGGTTCCTTGGAAGCTTTTCTTCTTGATCTGGTGAACTGGGGCTTCAGACAGGGATGGAAGGAGAGGGCTTAGTGTTTCTGTGGGATAGATGCCAAGAAGCTTCCTCCAAATCCTCACCTTTTCCCCCCATTCTTTGGGATACAGTAGATACACTGCCACTCTGCTATCTAGGGTTGAGTTTCTTTTTTGTAGCTAAAGTTTTGTGATTTCTAAGCTTCATAATTTTACAATTTTATGTGAATTTAGTTCCTTGCTAGATATAACCATTAATATTGCCAATCTTTTTTTCCCTTTATTTTTTCTTTCTCCTTTCCATCTTCCACATTTTATTTTATTTTTTCAGTTTCTGGTAATGACATTTGCCAAAATCAGTGCAGAATTTCCCACAAGAGTGAATCCTGAAGTCCTGACCAATGTCTCATAGCTCAGCATAGGTATCCTTAAAAGGTAGTTTAGTCATATGTCCTCTTTGGGTCAAGTGTGCAAAGTGCTGATACTGTGCTTGAGCACGTTCGGGTTCACAAACCTAAAGCTGACAAGTACTACTTTAAGATGATAAACTTCTTAAATGAAACCTTAGTCTTCTGGCAGAGTTTGCAGGACATGCTTGCTTTAGCATGCTTGAACAACTCTTTGCTGCATCACACCTGCTTCTCACACCCACATCCAGCTTTGCAGCAAATGGCAAAAATCGGACTTCCTGAACTTTCTTATTGAGCAGTTAATTCCATCC
The DNA here is from genome assembly GCF_020740795.1 of Apus apus. Classification (NCBI taxonomy): domain Eukaryota; kingdom Metazoa; phylum Chordata; class Aves; order Apodiformes; family Apodidae; genus Apus; species Apus apus. The sequence goes on along the minus strand of NC_067283.1, from coordinate 112,023,906 downwards.
TGTTTAATGAAGTCTGAACAGAGATCTCCTGCTGATCACGGTTTTATTTGCTTAAAATTAAGGGTGTTTTTCTGTTTTTTTGTACAATACTTGAAAGTAGTGTTATTTTAGTGAGCCAACAGTCTAACTACTTTACTAGTCTGAAGTGCTCTGAACTATTTAATATTAACCAAACTGTTCTACAAAAAGTGCTATCTCAAAACAAATTCAAATATGGTTTTAGCCAGAAAAGCTGTAGAAACCCATTTATTTATCTGCTCTTCAGCTGGAAACAAATGTTCTGTTCTCATACCATATGAAACTGGAATAGATTCAGATCATATTAATTCCTTGAGACTCCTTGACAGTTTGAACTTACAGTCACTTCCCTCTCCAACTCACTCCTTTCACTCTTAACTATGAGAATGGAAATTCCTTCATCTTTTGGGAGTTGCACTTGCATTTCTCTGAGCCTTGATGGATAAAAATCTGTTAAAACTTTAAGTGGAAAGCATTTAGTATGTGAATTATATTCTCATGTGTTGTGATGTAAAAATAACAGCATTCACCAAAAATGGCTTTCTGTGGAATTTTTTTTTTCTGGGTTATTATGGGCATTTCTATACTTCTTTCTGTGTTACTATATTTGTTATGGGAAATATTAATCCAAATGAGTCATGGTAGATCAGCAAGTCTTCCTTGGCTGTGATTTAAAATGTCACTGATAAAGCCTTAAACCTTTTCCTTGGACAAATGCAGCTATCCAGGAGTCCACAGTGGATGCTCATTAGCCATGTGCAAGCAGACACTTAATGCCTTCCTCTTCAACCTTCACCAGACATCTGACTGAAAATCTGTTCAGTATGTTAGCGACTGTCTCTTTTCCTGGAAAGCCAAGAAATAACCATAGGTGGTGTTTGTATAAACTACCAGACATGGAAAATGCTACATAAAAGTTTTTACTAGCCCTTTAAGTCAGGATGTGGCATTATACCCAAAGGAGACTAAAATCAGTTATTTGCTTTATTCATTTCCAAATTGTCATTCTCTCGCCTCTGTAGGATTTTAGGGTTCAAGTGGCAGTGTAAGGGCTGAGAAGGCTGTATTGTACTGAACAAAATGAGGGCTGTTCTCCAAAACCCTGTTCCCTGCTACACAGGGTCCATCTATACTGAAGGAAAAAGTAACAACAGATTAGTTGTGCAGGAAACCACCAAACACATTGCCTATATGGAAGATTTAGGCTTCTCCTCAACGCTGAATTAATCTGCTCCCTTCCCCCCAACCTTGTGTGAACCAACACCTTTCCTCCCTCCTTTCCCCCCTTTTATAATTTCTGTGACAGAGATTTAATATGCTGGAGGTGGCTGGATATTTTTCTCATTAAAATCTATGTTTTGAGTATTACCAGGTCAGCAAACTGGCTAAATGAAAAGGAGGATTTTGCGGAGTCTGAGCCAGCCATTTACAAATAAATCCCTTGAGGTCCCTAATCACTAGCAAACCTAGCCATTGCTTTGATTTGAAGGGAGATTAAGGATTACAAATATTTTATAAATCTATTTTTAACTTCAATGCTATTATACAAAAGACAAAGATTCATTGCTATGTTTTCATCCTTTCTTCCATCAGCAATCTGGAATTATTTAGTAGACTGGACTTAAAGTGTTACTACTCTTTTCATACCCGTACATGAAAACGCTGACAGTGGTGTGGCCACTAATGTATTGGTACAGAAGTAAAGAAATGTTGGTATTGCAGAATGAGGCCATGGAAAGACAGGGTTTGCCTGGTAGACTTTTAATTCATACAAATCTCAGATGCATATTTTCTACTTTCGTGGTTCTTTGCCTTAAAACAAGTCTGAATACTTGTGTCCCTATTCCCACTGAAGAGACAGTGGGAAACCTCCACAGCCAGCTCACTCCTGGCTTTCTCTTGTATCTGGTAGAGAAACTTCCCTTGCTGAGATTTGCCATCATCCTTCTAGATGCAGGGCTTTCAGATTACGATAGCAGTTGCCAGGGTCAGTTTGTGTTTGGATACAAGGTGATGGACCTGCCTTCTCCTTTTGTATGTGTTTTGCCTTTTCTAGTATTCTGGGTAGCCTGTTCTGGCAGTGAATTGGGAACTTTGTGAAACTCTCTCACAGAAAAGGCCTGTGGTTGCACAAGCAGCATCCCTTAATTGCCCAGTGCATTACACCTTTTCTTCCATTCCTCCCTGTCATCTGCACCATTTGCTTGAACTGTTTTGCTCTACCAGGTAAATTTAATTCAATCACAAAGCAAAGTCATGGGAAAGGAGGGGAAAGGATGACTCCTGTTTCTCCAAAACCTTAATAACTTGGTGCTTTTTAAAGATTAGAAGTAAAATCCTGGAATGGTATGTAAATGTTTATGAAACTTAGCTGGGCTAAAGGCATTGCGTTGTGCCTACAAATGCCATCTGGATGTCTGTCAGCACAGTGTTTGTTCTTAGTATTATTCTTTCAACCTGCTGTAAACAATTTAAATGGCTTCTGGATTTCCCCTTGATACACAAATAAATTGTCAGTGCTGATCCTCCCTTTGATTCTCTGTATCAGTTCTGATGCCAAATGAAAACAAAACTCCCTTCTGTGTAATAGCTTTACTGCATCTCTGCTGCTGTGGGACAAGTCCTGACAAGGTTAGAAATGCAGCCACAACCTTCTCTCTGCCACCGGTCTTCAGGTTGTCAAGGCAGAGACCTGATCCCTGAAACCTGTCTCCAGGGCGTCAGCTCTGGCACCCTGGGCAAGGAGAAAAAGCAGGGCAGGAGACAAATTGCAGCTTGCCCCTTCCTCTGTCTTGTATAAAGCCTTTGAACCCTTGCCCTAAGGGGAGCCAGGGTGCCCCTGCAAGGCAAGGGGCTTCCAACAATGCCCCCCTTGTGCTGGCTGGCTTGCTCTGAATGCTACAACATCTAGGATTATCCTGTAAATTGTTTAGTGAGTAGAAACCCCCTTCTGCTGAAGAATTATTTCCTACTGCTGGTGATGGATGAAGCTGAAATAAAGCAGTTAAATTTTTAGAAAACTGTCGACCCTTAAAGGATTGAGCTATTATTTTAATTACTGTAATGAGCAAAACACTACTTGGAAATCATTAAAAGAACATATACATAGCTCCAGAGCCTCCTGTCTGACATGGATTGATGAAACTTTTCTTGAACCAGAGGGATGCAGGTTAATTTTTTTCTAATAAATTGACAACAGTGTGGGCAAGGCATTTTGCTGTTGCTTTCTATTGCATTTCCGTCACCAGGAAATTTGTAGTCAAATAACAGGCTATTAGTGTAAGTGTGGGTGAATGTTGTGAGTGAACATTCATAATGATCTTTTCATAGTGGTCTGAAATTAGAGTTGGCAGAATTAATTTTCAGCTATACAGTTTTTTGCTGGGGAATGCTGACCTGTTGAAACTACTGCAGCACCATGTCAAGTTAAATTTGAAGGCTAGGGGTTGTTTTATTGAAAGGCTTCTCAGATCCACAATAGAAATAGGAAAGAGACTTGTACCATAGAAAAAGTGGTGATTTAAAACTTCAGTATATAACATACAGGGTGCATATGCTTATGAAGACAGGCTAAGAGAATTGGGGCTGTTCAGCCTAGAGAAGAGAAGGCTACAAGGAGATCTTTTAGCTGCCTTCCAGCACTTGAAGGGGGCCTACAGGAAAGCTGGGGTGGGGCTTTTCATCAGAGAATATAGTGATAGGACAATGGTTTTAAACTGAGAGAGGGGAGATTTAGCTTAGATATTAGGAAGAAATTCTTCATTATAAGGGTGGTGAGGAACTGGAATGGGTTGCCCAGGGAGGTTGTTGATGCCCCATCCTGGAGGTTTTTAAGGCCAAGTTGGATGAGGTTTTGTGCAACCTGCTCTAGTGGTAGGGTTCCCTGATCATGGCAGGGGGTTTGGAACTTGATGATCTTTAAGGTTCCTTCCAACCTTAATGATTCTATGCATTTCTTGTCCTGCTGGATTTGAAGCAATGGCTTGAAATTTAGTTCCCTGACCATAACAGTATATAATCAGCAGCTCTGTCCTAGGGATTATATTTGGAGCAGTTGTTTTTTTTGGGGAAGGAAGGTGTTGTTTGTTTGGAGTTTTTTGGGTTTGTTTTGGTTTTTTTTTTTTTGCTTGTGTTTGTTGCTGTGGGGTTTTTTTCTATTTGTTTTTTATGTGTATACATTTCTGACTCCTGCAGAAAGATTGATTTTATATCAGGAATGTGACAGACTGGATTCAAATGGCTAGCTGAAATGAAACAGAAGAGGAGTGTGAACTCAAGTCACTCCCCAAGATGTAGGTCTGCCCAGCACTAGTTGGAAGCACTGAGTGAGCATGCATATGGGCATGCCTTCTGTAGGCGTCACAGTGCTGGGAAAATAGAACAGTTCTGCTGCAGAGAAGAAACAAGTAACTCTTAAATGTTGTATATGTACAAGAGGCAGAAAAGGTTAACCAGGTTTCTGAATACAGAATCATTCTGTAGACCCAGTGAAACAAAGTTTTCAGAGAAAGTTTAAGATCCTCTGGAAAGAGACTGTGGAAAAATGGGCAAGCTTATTGCTAGCATAAGGTAAAATCCAGATGGAATATGCAGGCTGGCATTCTTCCTTCAGAAAAGCACTCTTTATTGCTGTAGCAGCTTTGCATAATAACACAGAAAGCTTTTTTTTTTTTTATTGTTAAATCCCTACTCATGTGGTCCTCCTTAGTATAGATGTTGTTCAGCTGATAGGAGCTGGAGCACTCACTGTGTGTTGCCCAGATCCTCATGAAGGGCAGGTTTCTAAAGCTCACTGTGCTTCCTGTGGCTCAGTGGCAGCAGGTGGCAGGTGATGAAGGTGGATGAGCTGATCCAGCAGAAGCATTGTGTCATTTATCTGCCTTCACACTGCATACATGCAGACCTTCTTCTCTGTGGTTTCTCAAGGAGATAGCCAAAACTAGTGACATAGCACTTCAGTGTTGGAGGAATCGTTTAAATCATTGTGGACCTAAAGGAAGAAAATTAGGACAATTTAGGATATATTTTTCGGGAAAAGAAATTCTGATTATCCTTCTATTGCCCGATTACCTTCACCTGTAAGGAAAGATTTGTCAAGAGTCTTAACATTTCAACATTTTACATTTTAGAGGTTGAACTCTTCCATAAGGCTCAGTCATATGACCCAACACTTCCTCCTTTTTCCCCTCACTTCTTTCCGTCATGCTGCTTGAGTTCAACCATGGAGGTGGAATCAGATTTCATAAGGGAAACAAGCAGCTCCTTTTCAGACAGCTGTCAAATATCAAAAGCAGGAACATATTAGAAAGCTTGATTTGAGTTATACATATAGTTTAATTTCTCAGTAAAAGATGTAATTAAGTTGTCTGGTGTTCCTGGATGAGCACGTGGTGCTTCATGCTGCCATCTTGCATAAAGATCTGAAGTGTCTGGTGTTGGTATTTCTGGTATATGTAAGCCGCTAATATTGTAACTTTGCTGTGAAGGATATGTATCATGCTTAATTTATTTACTAATTAATCTTTCTTTTTTCGCTGATCTTCTGAGTAGTGTGGTGTGTGATCATAGATACACTTGTCCTCTATTATTACTTTGGGGAGAATATTTTTTAACTTTCATGTCTTAACACTAACTCTAAAGCTTTTTTAATGGCAGAAGAAAAAAATCTTTTGAGTAGCACAGATTCTTTTACTGTACATGTCATATATTTACTATGATACTGCGGTCATACTGCTTCACAGCTTCCTAGAAGAGGATCACAGAAGACATTTTTAACATACTCATTTGCTTGCTTCTCCTTTTCTTCAGAGGGAAGTAATTCTGAGTGAGAGTGAATGGGATCATGGAGGAGCTGGCAGACATGGTGTTTGCCAGGCAAGAAGTGAGTAAATAAAATAAAAAGGGCCACTTTAAGCCTTCAGCTCTTCACAAAGATGTGTGCAGGCTTCACAGATCTGTCTGATATGGCCTTAGACTTTTCCCTGGAGAACCTGGAGGTGAAGCATGTAGGGTCTGCCCACACAGCTCAAGGGACACTTAAGGTCACAGTAGGTCCTGGATCACCTGCTTAACAACATCTAGGAAGCAACAACAGCCCAGCACAGGACCTCAACCAAGGTCTGTGTGCTAGGAGTCCCTGGAAGGTGTCCTGCACTGCTGAGGGTGAAACTCACTGCTGTCTTATCTGCCTTGCTGCTGTCAGGTGTGCTGGTGCAAGGAGGCAGATGTGTGTGAGGGCGTGCCTTCGTTCTGCCTAGATAGGCCTCTCGTCTACTGTGGAAAATGAAAAATAGCTGCTTTTTTATCACATTGCAGACATTTGTCACTTTGTGGTGTTTGGCTATCGTAACGCTTATTTAATGCGAATCAGATGGAAAGTGTGCGGCATGGTTTTCTGACTCCTGTCCAAGAAAAGCCTCGGGTCAGCTGGCATACAGCTTTCTGAGAGCTGGCTCAGCTGAGCCTTCCTGGAGCTGGCAACTGAGCTGCCTGGCCAGCCATGAGGAGCCTGAACCAGGCAGGAGTACAATTCTGGGGTATGGTGAAGAATAGCCTGTAGGAAAGCCGTTAAGTAACTTTTATGGGTATTTAGGATCTCAGCCACTGGGCAATTCAGACTGAAGAGTAGCTGGGGAAGCCTGCATGTTGTGCTCAAAGCAAGCACAGCAATAGCTGGGAAGAAAGGTGAGGACCATGAGACTGCCCACTTTGACATCCCTCAGAGCCCCCAGATTGTAAACCAGGTTGGATCTGTCTTGGCTTAGCTTAGTCTTTCCAGTGATTTGACTAAACAGGTTTTATACCAATTCAGTTAAGTGGGCATTGAAACTGTGCGTAGCTAAGCTTGTTAGGTGTGGTGCCTTATGTCCAGTCAGAGCAAGCCATGCCTGAGGCTACTTTATGTGAACCTGGCACGTACTGTTGGCCAAGCCTACTGGTGGTAAAGACCATCACTTTCAATAGCAAGGTTTTGATGGGTCAGTCCTCTTAAGGCAACTCAGCATGGTAGAAGGAAGTAGCATTTTGAAGGGATGAGAGAAATGTTGGGGTGCTTCCTTGGAGCTGGTAACCCTTGTCCAAGTGATCTTCAGCATAGTAACAGCTGTGTTATTGTACATCTGTGGGAGGCCATGTATGATGCTGGGTTTTGCTGTTGTCAGGTGTGCAGTAGTGCAGTTGAAAAATAAAGGAAAGGATTTTTTTTTAAGGAAATTGCTGCTTCACTTCATGCTGTTTGAAAGGCAGGGTTTCTTACTGTGTATTTGCAGTTCTACTTCCTATGTTAGAAAATCTCAACTGAGAGAATTGTGTTCCTGAAAAGGAACACTAAGCTTTCAGGAAAACTTTTTCATTATTCTGCGATAACAGTAGCAAAGACTGATCTTTTGATAGTTTTGGGTTTTGAGTTGCTCTCAGCTTGGGATGTTCCAGTTTTTCTCGTCTCTAAGCATCACCTTTCTCAATATCTACAGCAACCAAGTCTATGTGTCTGAAACCCTAATATCCTTCTTTTCCGTCCATAGAATCTTCACAACCTTAAATCTGTGTGCTAGCACAAATCGCCTAGTATTGATTTAGTTCCATGATTCAAGGAATAATTTTCTTTTTTTTAACCAAGAGTATTCGTAATATGTCTCTTAATCCCAAAAGCACATTTAAGATCACCTTGTGTTAAAACTAAAGTTCTTCTGCAGAAATTTAAAGCACAGAATTTCTCTGGACCATTTACAGCTGGTAGTGTTAGCTTGTGTACTTAGAAATCAGTATGTAATAACACATCTCATGATAAACTAGCAGCTGGGGAGGTCTGTGTCCATTCAAAGACAAAGAGAGAGCCAGTCTGATAATTACCACTTCACAGCCCTTTCTGTGAAAGGCTACAAAATGGAATTGGTGCAAAAATGGCTTTTCACCAGAGATGCCCCAAATCAATACTGGCAAGAAGGTTTAACTAGAAACACATATAGGATAAAATATTCAATAGCTTTTCAGAAAGCATTAGCAAAGCATAATACAACTCTTTAAATAATGAATTATCATTTGCATGGAGAAAACAAAATCCCCCAAGTGGTCTTCTAAAAACACTTTTGAAATTAAACAACCCCATGTTTAGCCTGTAGCATTTATTTTCTGTCAAGCTGTTTTAGGCTAGGCTGCCCCCACAGGCCGGTTTTGTTTGGCTCTCAACAAGCTGGCAGACATCTTAGAAGAGGGAAAAATTGGCTGGGCGTTCTGGTCTTTTATACCTTTTGGATTCAGCAATGATCGTTTAAACTGCCGGAGATGTTAAGATGGTACCCACCTTATTTAAAGTGATGAAACAAAATATGTGTGAAGGAATGCGTTCAGGAGAAGTGAGGCAGATGCATAGCTTGCTTAGATCTGAATTTTAGATTTATCATCTTTGTTGTTTTCCAGAGTAGGAGTGAAAACTGAATGAAGTGGCAGTGCTGAAGCCCTATGCTCTCACCCACCAAGTCTATGCCATGCACCTTTTCAGCTCATCTCCTCTTTCCTTTTTTTTTCTTTTTTTTTTTTTTTTCCCTGTTGACACTTCAGCACATGCTGTGAACATGTGCCGAAATGCTCATTCTTAAAAGCTGCCTTCATTCATCTTGAGCTTTTATCAAGAGTTTGTCTGCTTCATGGATAAATTGCACAGCACTGAATCAATGTCCTCTTGTACTGGAAACCAGACGGACTATTCCAACAGAATTTCTGTTGCATTCATACAGAGTGAGCGAAGAGATGGCTTACCTCATGCAGAATATGGGCATCAAAACACCTTCTGCTTCTCAACTGAGGCGATGATATAAACATGGCTGCTGATCCTAAACCAAAAAAAATGAGACGTGTTCGCTTGCTGCAAGTTACTTTGCATTCAAGATAGATATTCCAACGTTACGGATGACAAGTTTTGGAGCCTAAGCTACTACATGTATTTCATTATGGTGCTTTTCATACAGTGTATTATTTTGGTTCTATGCTTGTTTTGAATTCTCTTGAATATAGTTTTAGTTGTAGCATAAATGTACTTAACACTGAATACTTTGCTTGAGAGGAGACAGCTGAATAAACCAGATCTGTTGTGTAATTAAGGAGTTTCTTTAGAAACTGGCTTTATTTCAGTTTTATATGTGTTGTCTAATTTGCTCAGATGGTAAAGTCAGCTCATTTTTGAGAAGTGGTGGTGGTCACAGCCATAATAAATTGAATTCCTTCCTAATTTACACACTTTGTAAATACATAAGCCAAGCTACAGACACAACTGGGCTTTGACAATACAAAGTAATTGTACCTTTCCCAAGAATACTGTTTTTCTAATCACACAGAAGAACAGCAACCCCTCCTTTCCATTGCTGATCTACAAATGTTGGGAACTATTTGAGTGACAGGTTCTCCAGTAACTTGAGTGCAATACTTAAGTAGATTTAGATTAAGGGAGATAGGAGGAGGAAAAAAAAATATAGACTCTGCTAGAGATTGTAAACCACATGTATATTCAGCAAGCAAATGAGATACAAGCTTTGAAACAATAAGCTGCTCTATAATGCACAGACGGTCTTTCAGGCTACCAAGCCCAAGCTCTGAAATCTCTCTACACATTGACAAAAATGTCTAACTCTGAATGAAATATGTTTATTCTGTCTCATGTGAAGTCCTGTAAGCTACTAAGAGCAGAGTGAGCTGCTGACTCAGTCATTGTTCCTGGTTTTTACAACTCCTCCCATTCAGTTAATTAAAAAACCTGTTCCTGAACGGGCAACAAAAGCACTTTTTATACAGAATTGATCTATATACATTTTCAATATTTCTGCTCCGTGAATGCACTTTTTCTTCAGCTTTGTTTATTGCAGCACAAGTGCCTGCCAGAGGCAGTACTGTTGACATGACTGTCCTCCTCGGGTGGAATGTTTCACTACACACCGTCCTACACTCATGCCGTTGAGCATGGGACGGGGTCAGAACCTGAAAGGCACAAAAGGCTTCTCAGCAAGCAAGAAGGCAATGAATGGCACTAAAGTCAGGCCATAGAAATGGGGATACTCGTGGGAGTAGCACAAGGAAAAAGACCTGTCAGCAAAAGAGCAGAAAGCATAAAGGGCGGTGGGTTTACGATTGAAGAAAGTGTCTGTGCACTGTGGCAGAAGCACTAAGAGCTGGAGTTTTGTTGAGCGTGACTTTGAAGCTTTTGCAAAATAAAAAAAAGCTGCTCCTTGGTAAAGCAAAATTAACAATTAAGCTCAGCAGTTGCTGCTGTTATTTCTGCAAAAGCTTCAAGTTGCCAAAAAAATAGAAGAATGTGTATGAAGCTGTTTGGAAAAACCTCTTTCATTCTGTCGCATTTATTTTTTAAAAGATGGCTACCCAATGCAAAAAGCTATATCTGGTGTAAATCCACAAGTCACCATGTTATGACCAAAAATACGTTTCTGCATATCTTAAATTCCTCCCTATAATTGCAATTTTCTCCATTTTTTTAATCAATAAAGTAAATTAATACAGTTCAGAGCAAGACTGACACAGAGGCTGCAACCTGGTAGTACCTAAATTACAAAAGTTTGCTTTCTTCAGTGCAATCAAATTTTGGTCCCCTAAAGTGATCAGCTGTTCCTCTAAGAAGGACACATCTTTCATTTGTCAGAGTAAGATTTCTCTGTTGCCACTGGTGGACAGGATCTCTTTTTTGAATGCTGTCTGTTTTTTATCTTAACTTCAAATAAATACCTTCATTTACTTGTCCACAGGTAGTGAGGAGATAGATTGAGCTACTCTCTCCAAGTACAGTCATTGTTTCAAAAAATCCGTGAAAAAATCCTCTTCTCCTTTTTGAACAGTTTTAGACACTGGAATTAGAAGAATCTGTTCAACTAGAGCTGCACTGAAGTCAGGTCCTGAAATATTGCTGACCTTAGAAATTACTCCAGTTTCTTTCATTGAGACTTCAGTTGGACAAGAAACTGAAGTTCAGTGTTTAGCAACCAAAATGGATAGAGTGAAGGGGAAGAAAAGTTTCTTCCTGTGTGGATTTCCCATGGAGAGGCATTCTGAGGCAGGGGCAGTATGGAGTTGGGTTTCTGTACTCATTCTCTACTTGGAGTCACACAGACTATTAACTACAACTGCACCCTTGCTGATGGGAGCATCAGCCCAAATTATTTAAATTTGTTACTATGTTTTTTTTCAAACTAGTGATCACAAATTTTGTTTTGATAAAAAATATTTCTGCGTTTAAGAGGAAATTTTATATGTTCATAATTTCCACCAAAAATCAGTGTTAATGAGGTGAGGGTATAATGGTGTAAAGGCAGAATTTTCTGATGCAGCTGATTTAAAAGCCCAGCATGCTTGGCTAACCTTTAACAGGTATTCTAATATGGTCTGAGCCTGCTTGAAACTGCGAATATTAATTTCAAACGTTAACCAGGAGTTTATTCTGTTACTCTCATCTCAACTTGCTTCTGTGCTTTAATTAAATGTTAATCTATTGTAGACAACCCTGTTCTTTTAACGTATGCATGTCTTGGGATGAGTGTATACTGATGATCTGGGAGGAGATCACCTAGCTAAGATGAGATCAAAAGGTACATTAAGTTTGTGCTGCTGCTTAATTTTAAATGTATATGATGTCTTTCACTGAAACAGGAAAATCTACTTGGGCAGAACAACATAAGATACTGTTAAGGGACTTGTCTGCCGTCCCGTGCCAGGTGGATGGTTTAGTTTGTGTTGACATAAACTGGGTCTCCATTCCTTAGGAATGATCTTACTCTCTGGTGGCAGTCAGTTCCAGCTGACATTCTCATAAGGGTCTTATGTGCCACTGTACTATGTTGGAGTCATGAGCTTTCAGTGACTCTTACCACTTTCATAACTGAGGTCTAACTTGGTGTCCACTTGGTACCAAGGGAACAGTGCTAGTAGTCACATAAGAAAAGCTTTTTGTCATCACACAGCTGCTGTTAAACATAGTCATGTCAACACTGTTTCATGCAGACTTGGTATTGGTTTAGTTGGGCTTTCTGTAACTTTTCACACTTGATGCCTTTTTGTGCTGCAATCTGGATGAGCTCATATATTCACCAGGAGGACATGGCACCTTCATGTGCATGTCTTCGTATTCTTGCTGTTCAACAGGAAACTAGCAATAGCTTTCTTTAATAGCAATTAGGAAAGTCTGATGGTGCAGCAGTCATCAGAGTCCTCTGCATGGTCACTTGAGCAGGTGAACTAACACTCTGCTGGTGGAATATTCTTGGTGTCTGTTGGCAGCACATGGGAGAGAAATAGAATGGTATTAATTATAAGGTAGATCAGTGATAATCCAGTGACTAAGTTAAATCTAGTTAACTCACAGTACAGACACTCAAACATGTTACCCCATGAAAGGTTCCATTTCATTGTGGTAATCGTGTATTTGTGATGATAATAACTTATGAAACAAAGGTTAGAGGTTAGGCTTGTTTTCCCTGTCTGTCTTTTTACATCATCTGTAACCTAAAATTCCCTCTCAGGAATATCTGTCAGTTAAATCTGCTTTAAGCTATCATCAGTCACCATTTGAACTGATTTTTCTTTGTTATGCTGCCAGTAGAATAATATCTTTTCTTTGTTATGCTACTTAAGAGTCATAAAAGTAAGATAAGAAGGAAGAGAACACTAGGCTCTACCATCCCCTTTGCTTTGCCAGCATAGGATTAGAGGTTTTGATTAGCAAGCGTTGTGTTGCTGTGTGGGAAACTTGGTTGGATTCCCTTCCTTGATCTCTCGAACGGTGTCTGTGTATGCGCACAGGTGATGTGTCAGCCTGGTGATGCTCTGCTTCAACATGTCTCACCAAGTTGTGATGCCTGACTCACTCCCCCTTGGTTGAATGGGTATTTGTACCACAGACGTAACACAAAGAAGAATAAAGGCGTTTAAGGCTTCAAAATCTTCATAATACTTCTGAGAAGTAAGACTATTCATTCTGAAGGGCTCCTTCCCCATGAAATGTTGCACAATCTCTGCTGACTGAATGTGCCTTTGTGCCTTGTCCTCTGCTTCGCACTGCCATAAGTTTAACTCCAGTACACTTGATTAATTCTACTTGTACTATGTTTACTTAGATATGTCTCTAGTTCATGTTTCATCTGTGTTTTTAATACAGTCCCAAAATTTCCAGAAGATTGGGTACAGATGGGGACACAGGAGGTCCTCTATTCACCCCTCTCCCTCCCCTCAAGATAAAGTACTGACAGGCAGCTCTTAAAACATAGAAGCAGTATTTCAAAGTATGTTTAATTGCTATTTTGTGGTAATTATAATATAAGAACCAGTCATAGCTTTTCTAGTTTGTGGCCCAGTCATTATCCCTTCATAGAATCATAGCTTCCCTTGGAAGCTGTCTGCCCAAGACTGTGTAATTTCCTGCTGTATTCTGTACCCTTTTATAGTTTCCTGTATGCTTTAGCAGGCTAAAATAGGAAAACAAACACAGAAATTACTATTAATAACTTAGGAAAACTTCCCTCTCTGCCCCCCAAACTTGCCCCCCTCCCCCCATAGCTCTCAGAAGCTATCAGTGGGGCATATAAGGATGGACCTCTACCATTGGGTTGTCTTACTCTTTCTTTGACTGAGGGGATGAACTTAATGTAGCGTGGCATCCACGTTACTTTTGCTTGCCAGGTCCCAGCCCGAGTTGAAATAAGTATCTCCTTCAGTGGGGAACCCAGAAGTGACAGAGCAGGTGATTCGCTTTCCAGTCCTCTCCACAAGCAGTAGGGCTGTGAGCCTGTTTGCACCATTTCATTTGCAAACTACTGTCTGCTCCTGCTGTGGAAAAAAGCCTTCTGTAATTTCAGTTATACTTGCCCTTTCTCTCTGCAATGAGTCTCTTCCCCCTGTGCTGTCCCCTCTGGAGTGGGGGCCTGCCAGCTCTGCTGCTCCAGAGGACCTGAGCATGCTGGCACTCTTCTCTCCTCTGGAGAGATGTGAACACAAGGTAATTTTCATCAAGCTGGAAGATGACAAACTGGAGAGAGGCATTTATTTCCCACTTGTTGTTACTTCTGCATGTCTGCCAAACTTTCTCACATTTACTTAGTGATAGGTCCCTGAAAGAGCTGCAGTATTAACTTCCCACCTTGGTTCCAGTTAGTCACATAATAGCTGCATCAAAGATGTGATGGTTCATCCTTTTTTCAGATCTAGACAGTCACAGCCACTGCCTTTACAGTACTTCTGGGAACAACAAAATGCCACATGTAGGTTCTATGCAAAGACATATTGGCAAATGTCAATTTAAGCACAGAAGTATTTTTAAAGAAATTGCATATATGTTGAGGTGTTAGGATTACGTCTTCATCTGTTCTCTTAGAGTCTTTGGTTTGCCATTCTTGCTCTTGACTGGCTGCCTTGTCTAAGGATGAGGTAGGGATGAAATAGCTCTACTGAATTATTTAGTTGATAGGGTAACAAGTGAGACCATAAACTGAGATTTCATTCCATTGTCCCCACTGAGACAAATTTGTTCCTGCATCAGGTATTGAGGGCAGTTGAGTACACTGTCAGCTGGAGACATCTACAAACTGGGCATGCTGAAGTGTACTTTCCAACTCATGTAGCTGCATTCTACCTGACATCTAGCAAGCCTCCTCTCTGTGCCCTTTTTTTATTATGTCTTATTTATGCTTTAGGCTTATGCTTTTCAACTCTGCCCAGTTATAACAAAGATTGTCTTTTTGGGGAGGAAAAGAATGTTATTTCTGATCAGCTTGATGCACAGGAATGCTGAAAAATGTAGACAAAAACTGTGTTTTTCCAAGATAGTGTTATTCTGGCAGGTAGAGAGCCTTTTCTTTTTGAGTCAGCTCTTCTGTTCTTTGAAATACTGAAATGCATTCAGCAGTCAACAAATAATATGAAACATAAACCTCTGCAGTACTTTTGCCACCCTGCTGTGCCATCTGCGCATTCCTGGGAAGAGCTGGGCTTTGCGTCCAGTCTCACGTAGAGAGATGTGAGAGTTACTAAATAATCAAAGCTGCTGAAAGACAATACAACTCCTGCCTCCTTGGAGAAGCATTTAACAGCTAGCGCAACTGAGCAGATGTTTCAGTGACCTTCCATATTTCCTACTGATGACATGCAGCTACTTTTTTATTTCTTTTTTTTTTTAACTTTTTTTTTTCCCAGGTTTTCTTGGTTTTTTACATGAGCATATACATGCTCTCATCCTTTTACGAAAACTTGACTGTTCAGTGTGTGAACCGTTGCCATAGATAAGGACTCCCTAGGTCTAGGCACATTACAGGCAGTACAAAATGAACATTTCTGTCTTGAAAGCATTCTGGACTGTTTGAAATGGCTGGAATATTTGGTGGAGAGGGATAAGTTGCTGTGGAAACCAGGGCATCTTACATTAAAGAAATAAGCTGCATGAGGTGGGTTAGGGTTGTGAATGTATGCAAGCCTGCAAGAACCTAACCAGTGGAAGCAGCAGAAGCAAACTGAAGGCTGGGACAGAAAAGGCTGGTTAATGCCCCTTCTCTCAAATGATACAGGACCAACTTCTGGCAAGAAGGAAGGTGGACTGATTTTGCTGCTCCTACTGGGTTTTAATAAATGCCTCCATTAACAGGAGGATAAGCCCTGGTTTAGGTCTTTCCCTGCTTTTTTATCTTTCTAGACTAATTTTCAGGAGTATAGTGGATTTACTGTCTGTACGGTAAGTACCTTCACTGGGAAATAAGAATTCATAATCTGCAGAGATAATATATACTAGAAAGAAACTGTTCCGATACTGTGCCTGCCAGAGGCCATACTGAAAGATAAAGAGATACAAAGCCTGAAGGCTGCAAAGGAGTTACCAGACCTGCTCAGTGGATCGTGTAGGTATTACAAATCTTTGATCTTTCTGCACCTGCACTGATTTACTGGAGAGACATCTCATTATTCTCTTTGTGCTACTAAGAGAGAGAGGGATGAAATGCTATAAAAGTATAGCTTTAGCTTTAAATTTTCTTTATTTTTTCCTAAATAACACACAGTTAAATTACCTTGTGATTTGGTTATGCATGCTGTCAGTTTTGTAAAGTCTCCTGATGAAATTGTGCTTGCAAAGTGTAATAAAAGTCCACTTTAACTTGCAGTAAAGCCAGACTTATGTCCATTTAACTTGTATTTCAGCAATGCTGTCTTTTTTATGAACAGAGACTATGGAGAAGCACAGTAAGAACTTGTCTCCTTTCTCCCTGTTAGTTACTTACTTGACATCTGGTTCAAATGTGTATTGCAGGCCCCTCTTCAGCCCTACTTTCCCTCGTTCCAGCAAAAAAGTCTGCCTTTCTCAGCGAGGAAATGAATTTTCAAAAACTGTCTATAGAAAATCTCGAGTTATAAACCATCGTTTCCAAAGGAGAGGCATTTTAACATCTAGCCCTGACAGCTTCCATGCACAGCATACTTCTTGATTTCGTAACAGGAGGAGATTAATGCTGCCCTTCTATTATATGCTTTGGGATCTGTGTGTACTCCTCTGTAGTCAACCTCCTTGTGAACTGCTGCTTATTAGCAGGGAAGGCACAGACGGCTTTGTGTTTGCCTGGCTCAGCTGAAGGAAGGGGAGGATGGCACAGATAGCAACATAGGCAGTTCTGAGCATCTCTTTGTACCAAAGCAAAGCTCCAGCTGACTTTTTTTTTTAAAGACCATGTGTAATTCTACAATAGACAGCAGACCCTGTTCCCACTTGCAGACAGCCTAAAAGCACTTGTTTGTTCTGAGGAATTTGGGGCTTTTTTGTAGAAGTTTGGATTGCAATGGGTAACTGGCCTTTTCTTGCCACCAAGACTATTTGTTGTTAAATGCATAACAGTCATAGTAAAATAATATTATGCTTCCAAACAGAGTAACTAGAGAACGTAGAATTAAAACCACTGCCTCATTGAAAGTGTTGGATGAGTATTGCCCTTACAATGTATTATTCAGTTTGTTGCTCTCCTTCCATGTTCATGTGAATTCATGCCTTGTTGCTTTGCTAAATTCCCACTTTGAACTAAGAGTTCTCAATTTCTTTCTCAACTAGCAAAATTTTATCATTGCAATATCTCACAGTTTCAAAAAACTATGTAGCTTCCATGCAGTGTCTTGTTCAATTCCATTCTTTACATAAGGGGTGAGTGTTAAATGAGAAATAACCCCACTGAATTTAGAGCAATCTGAGGTGACTCAAACTTACTGTGGTTTTGGGGTTTTTTTCTTCAGGGAATTTGAAGTATGAAATGCCATTATAAATTGTAGTCACAGCTTGCCTCGAGTGGGAACCACAGCTGGGAATCCTGCAAATCAGACTCCTGGATCCCCAAATTGGGTGATCAATTAGGGTTGCAGCCAAGTGGCTGTGTCGGTGGAAGAGGACAGCAATGCACCCTGAGAAGCAATTCAGAAGAAAGCAGGAAAGAGCCATAGCCTCAGGTCAGACCATGGGGAATGAACACTGTGTGATGACTGCTGCGATGTTTAAGAATATCTTGTCCTTAGTTAATATCTGAAATATGGTCATTGGCTCTGCACTCTAGAGTAGTAGTTTTTCTGTGCTGTCAGGTGCTCCCTGGTGCAACTCTCAGTCCCTGCTGCTGCGTGATGTCCTGCAACATCCTGATTCCATAAAAGAGGAAGTCTGACTTCACTCAGTTCCCACACAGACCTGAATTTCCTTTGCGGGAAAGTGAGGTGCTTGCAGTGGGGAAGGGCCTACAGATTTGGGGTATGCATCTTCTTTGTTAGGATGTGACTGACAGGCAAATCCTGAAATTGGAATTTAAATTATCTGTATGGTTGACTGGGGATTAAAACCCACCATTCTCCTCTGTTCCTCTCTCCCTGTCTGCACCTTGGACTTCAATCACAACAGGCTTTCCAGCTTTGGCTAACCGGGCACCTCACTGTTTATTGCTCAGGCTCCCTGAGCCCAGAGGTACCAGCTGCCTGGCCCCTCTGTGGCATTGCACCAAAAGAGGCTCAGAGCAGAGAGTTTGGGGTATTTGGCTTCAGGTCACTGGCACATTGAGGGCTTGAAGTGTTTTTCCAAATGTTTGTCCACTGTCAGGTTGCCTGTGGCTGCCCATAATGTCTGCCAGATGTAGTTTTGTCTCTCTTAAATTTTCTACTTTTAATTCCCTAGAGCCTGTGGAAAAAGAGTTTGCCGGAATTTTTCAAGATAGAGTATGTCTACAATTAATGTTTTTTTAATGGCTTCAGTAAGCAATTAAACAAATTTAAAGGGAAGAAAAATTCTGGAACTACTAAGCCTAAAGATACCTCTTCCCTCATCTGGGCATCCTTGAGCCATGAGTTCCTTCTAGATGTGTGGAGACACTGAGGGGTATTGGTAATTTTGCTTAAAGTCCTCCTTACACAGCTGTCATTGATTCCTGTCTCAGGCAGAATCCTGCACGAGGCCAGCCTTTGGTCTGACCTGGGAAAGCCATTCCTGTAGTCAACTACATTTCTGTAATATACTACAGGAATAGCTTCAGCAGGTCAAACCAAAGATCCTTCTGCACCTACCCCAGTGTGGGTCTTTGAAGCACTTTAAATGTCTTGGCTGAACTTCAAATAATAGTGTGTCCTGAAGCAGAGGCAGAGTTGGGAAGACTCCAAGGCAGCTAATTTTTGAAGAGTGGTAAAGTTTATTAAGCTGTTGCAAAATACAGTCTTACGGGGGGAAGCACAAGAGTCTTTCGTTAGTTACCCTGCTGATAATACTTCAAAGTTACTGTGGTCACTCTAGAAAGAAAAAAAACCTATGGAATGCAGTAAAAAGACATCTGTGTCTTTTAAGTTGATATTTAGGCTTACAAATACAGTACTCAAACATATTGATTGAAAGAGTGTGCCTCTGTCAGCAGGGTCCTGGGCTTGGATGGAGGAGCTGAGCCTTTTGGTCTTGCACCTCTCCTGGTGTGGGGGTGTGGGTGTGTGTACATGTGTGTGTGTGCATACCTGGCAGGGTGGTGAGGACAGGTCTTTCTCATGGGGCATCAGGACTTGCTGACCTTGCATTCATTTCCTCCTTTGCTGCTAAGTGGTCTGAAATAGTTTAGTGTGGGTGAATTCTCCAAATGTGTCACAAAAGTCTCAAGTCTGATGGGAAGTACACAGGCAGTGCACAAAAATGCTGAAGGAGTGAGAAAATATTTCTGTAGGTGGCTGACATCCTGATGGATTTTAATGATGTTGAGCACTGTTTGGGAACAATAACCCAGTGCATTGCTAATTTAAAAATATTATTTACAGGAGATGCTCTAAAAATTGATTCTACTCAACCTTTTACTTTTTTTCTTCAGTTGTTTCTTCCATCAAGTCTTACTGTGCTCAGCCTTTAATTTAGTAATAGTTAATGTTTCTAATTTGGGAAGATTGCTCCAATGATTAGGTTTAAGTCATACAAGCAGCAAACTTGTCCATCTAAGCTTTTGTTATCACTATATTTATAAAAGAAAGCTTTTAAACTTCGTGTTTGTAGTGCACAGAGCTGATTGATGTGCCTGGCTGTCCCTGGCAGGTCTGTCCAAGGCAGCTGCCTCCATGTTAGTTCTTGCCTTTTACAAGACTTAGAAAATAGCCAAGATTTTCATGCTGGGGAGAGGTAAAGTCATCAAGAAACACTTGTTTTTTTCTAATGCTTTTCTGAAGGTGACCACCTTCAAAAGGTTTTTAACAGTTTATCGTTTAATTTCTTATGTTAGTTTATGGTTGAGGGAAGTTAGGTACTGTTTCACTCTTAGGGAAGCCTAGGGGGAAATGGGTTTTATCCTAGCATTTTTAATAGCTGTTTGATGATGCTAAAAGCAAAAGCAAAACCCCTATGTTCCTTGTTTTGGGGATTTTTTAGTAGTGGGTGTGTTTTCTTTCTGTAAAGTTTTTTGTATTAAGGGCTAAAAAACGCTATCTGTACAGATAGAGTTACATCAAATGAAGTACACAAACACAAATGCCTCCGTAGTTATTTACTATTTCTAGAGAGCATGTGATAAAAGGATCTTTTTTAATTTGACTTGAACTCCTCCACACATTCTTTTTGTTCCAACCTGGTGAAACTGGGTGTCTTTCATGGAAGGTTCAGGAGACTCTCTGCGATCTTTCATCTTCTTTGGGTGCTAATAACTGGAAAAATTTACCAAACAAAATGGCGAATAAATTGAGCCAGCAGTTGCCACAGTGATAGTTGTCCAGTATAAATATCTTACAACTCTTCTGTTTATCATCTGTTTTCAGGGCAGTTTAAGCTGCTGGAACAAGACCGAGATATTAAGGAGCCAGTGCAGTATTTTAACAGTGTGGAGGAGGTGGCTAAAGCGTTTCCTGAACGAGTTTACGTCATGGAGGAAATAACATTCAACGTTAAGGTAGTCCCTGAATAAATATTTATCCCTGTCTAAATTATTAACTGTTACGACCTTTATATACATGGCAAGTGAGCAAGGGTGCTGTGTGGGAAGTGTGATTTTTGAGACAAATGAGCCTTTAGTGTTCTGCATTTAGTGGTGGTGCTCTTTGGGATCATTTTTGCAGTCTTAAATCAACATGTCTTTTAAGGGCTCTCCTGTCATATGGTACTTTGGGGAGCAGTCCTGATGATCCATCCAATAACTCATCTAATTAGGATGCTCCTGCCAGATTTTAAGCAAATATTGTTTGTTGCCCACTTTTCCCTCCCCCTCCAGCAGTCTGAGTTTTATTCTCTGCTAAGCAGCAGCTGCTTGAATCCCTGTACAGAAAGCCTTATTCTCAGAGTGCACTCAGGGTGAAAGGATGGGGGGTTGCTTGTCTCAAAATTACTGCAGCTAAATAGCATTGTGAATAAAACAAAGACAAAACAAACAAACAAACAAAAAAACCCACCAAAAGACATGCTTGTTCTGTGTCTGTGTGTACATGTACACATCTTTTGGGCTCATCAAAGGGTCGGCAGTCCCATGAGTGTGGAAGGGCTTGCTGTCGCTGAACACACCACCGTGCAATGGCGTGACACTGTGAGTTCAGATCTTCTTGTTCCTGGTCCTACCTATATCTGTGACACTACCCAGGGCACATCAGCTCAGCTCTTCATACTCGTCTCTTTTGCTTCAGTTAGTATGCCACCTACGACTGGTTGAAGAGCATCCTAACACTGGGGTACAACAGCACAGATCCACATTGTCAGCCCTACAGTGGAAACTGTTTAATCATTCTGGTACAAAATCAATATAGAGCTTCCTGGTTCCTCGTGAAGTGAGGGAGGAGCTTTTAGAATAACGTTTTAAAGGCTTTTTCTTTCTTGTACTGCTAGAGCTGGGCTACGCTGACTAGTTCACAATTTTTATAGGTGTGAAACAAGATTGCTGAGGACTGCTGTAAGTGTGAAGGCTCATCAGTTAATTCATTCAGGGACACAGACTCATGCCTTTAAAGACAGCAGGTTGTTTACATTTCTGCTCTCCATTTACCTGAACCCATAAAGACAGAGTCTTTCACAAATGAAGGCTGCATGAGAAAGCTGGAACGTTTTTGTACACTCAGGATGCAGTTGGGCAAATCAAGGCAACAAGAGAATTTCGTTTCTACCCAGGAAAGATCAGTCTTACCTTGGGACTGCTAGCCTTATCCAGTAGTGTGCCAATATTTCTCAGTTGATTAATGACCAAATCAAAAGTGTGGCACAGTAAAATGTGCACCTTTGATTTTATAAGAAGAAAAATATTCATCTGCAGGCTTGTTTAAATGAAAAATGCTGTGTCTTGAGTCATATATAACAAACTTAGAACTAAGCATAGCTTACTGTTAGATACCAAATTTTTTTGAAGATATTATAGTGATACTCCTTAATGTAAATAACAGTGATAATAATCCAGGTTTAACGTAGTTACACAGTTATCTTGGCAGTATTTCTCTTGGCAGTTTTTCCAGTTTCATAGAAGTCTATTCCAAGGTTTTCATCTTCCAAAAAATAAATGAACTTAACAGGATTTATTAAAGTGCTTAATAACCCTTTACATGCAAGAGAATTATGTGTGTTAAAGTTTTAATATAAGGGAGATCCTGTTGAACTGATTAGAGCAAAGGGAGGAATACTAAGTACAGTTGATTTCTGTCCAATGCAATGTGCTCATTTAAATTCAGAACAGAGTATCAGAAGGTAGCTAATCCGGTATTTAAAAAAAAAAAAAAAAAAAAAGCCTAAAATATCTGATGAAGCATTTAAGATGAGGGGGAGCTAAGTCTGGGAACTCTTTCTTGTTCCAGACACTCAAGTCTTTGATGGATAATTTTTGAAGAAAGAGCCTGTAGAGTTACAGGGTGCCACCAGACAGTCACTGCCTGGTTTTGGCTGTGCTTGTTGAGGTCTGTCTGCACATGCCAATAATGTCACAGTTACGGTTCAACTTGGTCCAAACTGTGCTCCTCCATATAAATCCTGTGCTGCTCCAGCAGGATTTTACAACTAGTGCTGCCATTCTCACTGTGACAGACGTGGGCTCTTCTCCACAGGGGTTACTTTTATTTATACTTCTTGTATTAGTTGTTAAAAGGAAAAACACACCACCTTCTCCCCAGGGTTTTGCAGCTAGGCAGGCTTTCTGGGGACCGTGCTGAGGCAGGGGGTTTGGGACCAGCCAGTTGTTTGAAGGAAGGCTGCGACACGTGCCATCAGGCCGAGGTGGCAGTGGAAGGTGGAGTCACTTTTCACAGGATAGGAAACAAAAATTTTAGATTAGACCAAACTTTTGTAATGGCTAAAACAATTTCTGGTCATTTATTTGGATGTAAGTATCAGCACTGTGCTTTTAGACTCGGTTGCCTCAGGTACTCAGTGGCCAGCAGCATCTACAGGCACAGCAATTTAGTGTCCTGGGAATAAGCTGATTTAATTCAGTCAATAGGTGTTTAATCTGTTTCTAATTTGAAATTAGAAGTGTTCTGTCTTTTCTTCACTGACCAGATAGGCGGGTAACTTTGTATTAAAGTTATTCAGTGCATGATTGCAGAGAATTTTGCCTAGGTAACAGCATTATGCTGCAAAGAGGAGAATTCTTTTATTCTCTATGCTAGGAAGAAAAATATTAAGAAAGTTGAGCTGCCCCAGGGCCCTACCTTTTGCTGAACCAACAGCAGTAGGTTTCTGTGATCAGATCTCTCATCCCACACACATGGCAGTCTATACAAATACCCCAGAAGCTATTTGCATTAAGACTTACAATCAGGAACAAAATCCCCACATCACACCAAGGGCAATTCACAAAAAGTTCTCTTAAAAAGCAGCAATATTGTCTGATAGACTGGACTTCAGAAAAGCCTGCACTCTAAAAAACAGCCCAATTAATGTTTTAGGATCCTTCAAATCTTCCAGGATATAATTTTTGTCCTGACGATACCACTTGGTTTCCCAGGAGAGGCTGTGAAGTTGTTTGCAGAGCCTTTCCAGGATGGAGAAGTGGGTCAGGTAATCAGCCCTGTAGTGATCCTTTTCTTTCCTATTAAAGGCATCGTTTGGCTGATGTGATGATTTGATATCCTGTTTGATTCTCTTTTTAATGTAATCCTCTTTTCACAGTGGTTTGACTGTGCTGGTCCATAGAGTGTGCATTTTGTCAGAAATCAATCATAGAATCACTTAGGTTGGAGAAGACCTGTAAGCTAATAAAATCCAACCATTAACCTAACTTTACCAAGTCCACTGGTAAGGCGTGTCCCTATGCACCATATCTACACCATTTTTAAACACATCTAGGGATGGTGACTCTACCACTTTCCTGGGCAGCTTGTTGCAGTGCTTAACAACCCTTTCTGTGAAGCAATTCTTCCTAATACCCAGTCTAAACCTCCCTTGGTACAACTTGACCATTTCCTCTTGTCCTATCACTTGTTACTTTTGAGAAGAGATGGGCACTTACCTCTCTACAACCTCCTTTCAGATAGTATATAGTGAAAACTGTGGTTAGGTTTGGTTTGGTTTTTTTTCTTTCTAATTAATGTTAATGCAGCACACAGAAGCAAAATTGATCTTCTGACTTGGTTGCAGTTATGTCCCCTCATCACCTTGTGGTTTGATGCCAATAAGTGCTATTGCCTCACAGTGGCTTCATGTGCTGGTCTTCCTGACATCCCATGTGAAGGGACACTTCATATTAGAGCTCTGCAGTATTACCTGTCACATTTGGGGTCACTTTTCTAACACTTTGATTTAATTTATTTAAGACATTCTTAAACAACACTGAAGCCAGTTTTTAATGTAATCAGGGCAAAGTCCCTTTTAGTTGAGAGGAAGACATGAAATATTGTATTTGCTGATTCTCTGTATTGGGAGAAAGACACTTATAAAATAAAAATGGAATGCTGTCTCACTGAATTTAGTAGACTTATTATTTTTTTCTGCTAATAGCTCTTCTAAAGTCCATTCGTTTTATATTAAAATAATCGTTATACATTTTGGGGGACCAGTAAAAATATATTTTAAGTGTTCTGATTGGTCTCTCAGCTTTAATAGTAAAGACTATCTACATTAACTATGAATCGGACACCTCACAGTTAAAAAGAGCTCTACCAAAATAAATCCTAACTGAACTTTTACTGTAAATGCAATTTTTGCATTACTCTAATAGGATCCAGCAGGTATAACAAGCTATATGAAGCCACAAATCATTTTTATAAGGAGTTCATGTGTGCCCAAGTGATTAAAGACTTCTACTTCAAACTATAACAAATTAGAATAGTTGCAGTCCAAGTCAGGATATTGACTCAGGTGTTGTCAAAAGCTATTTTTCTGGGTTAACTTTTCCTTAAGCAAAAGAAACAATTCACTTGAGCTTTCCCAAAAGAACAGGTTTCCTAAATAATCATTAATTACTTCCCTGATGCCTGTCCTTTGCAGTAGATGTGATTGGCTTCTGAATTGTTACTGAATTGTGGGAGTCTTGAAACTGAGGGAATTAGAGTGACTTAGCCCACTGATGTTTTGCCATGTGTTTGATGTCTGTAAGCCAGTAACCTTTCTGGTCAGCATCCTGGCATCAGTAGTGAACAGTTAGCATGGATCAAGACTGGCAGCAGGCAGGTTAGGGTAAGTACAGCATGGAGTAGGTTCTAGTTCTGTGAGTCCTCTGCAGTAGGAGTTGTTCAATTTGAGTATCTGCTAGTGATTTCTGGATGGCTTTGGAGTCTAGTGTAACAAGAACTGCCTCTTCCACAGAGTTGGGAGTGTGGCTTATTCTCACATATTAACAGAAAGTGAAAATGGGCTGGGAAGGGTGAAAGAGGGGCAGGGGGAAGAAAAACTGCAGGAGTCATTGTTATAAAGCATGAAGCATTGTTGTTGTAGTGTATAAAAGAGAGTTGCAACCATGAAGAAAAATGTTTGGGGAAGGAGTTGTTTCAGAATGGAGGAGGAGGGAAGTGAGCTGAATGTGTGGGGCAGAGCCGAGCCACACTGCAACCAGAGTTGGCCCTCCTGTGTATGTTATGCAACTGAATGAAGACTTCTCAGGTGTTTTCTGCCTTCTGTAGTGTTACCTGTTTTCCAGAATTATGAAGAGATTCTCATAGAAATATATAATTTCTGTATCAGTCTGTGTTCTGGAGTACCTTAACTCTCCCACTCTGAGATAGAGAGCTGTTGCCATCATATACTGGCAACATGCTGTGTCATGTGTGTGGGCTGGGACGTGCCAATGGCCAGTCCAAGCATCTGAAATAGCAGAGGGTTCTGCTTACATCCCAACAGTGATTTCGTAGCAGGAAGCAGAGGGTCTGTGGCTCTCAGCAGGGCTGTGAAGGAGCATAAGGGGTGCTTGGAGGTGAAAATCCTGTTGGGTCAGTGCTGGAAGCTTAGAGGGTAGAGGGTAAGTCAAGTCTGGTGTGATGTTACCCCTTCTGCCCTTTAGAAGCAATTTATGATACACACTTTCTCCCAGATCATGTTGTCTTTAAGCCTACTATTTAGTGTGAAACATACTTGTTCTGAGGAGCTGCTGTGCTTGACTGATTTCTGGGCTGAGGGGAGCCCTGTGAAGTTTGCCAAAGGCAAGCACAAAGCCCAGGATCTGGGATGCCATGGGCACTGCAGCCAGCAGTTTCTAGCTGACGGAATAGAGAGTGGCTCTGTGGAAAAAAGACTGAGAGGTACCTTGTAGAGAGTAGTGGTGGTGTAGCAAAGGTTGCCAACTGTATATTGGGCTGAGTTAGCAAGAGTGTAGCTCAGACTCATCTGAGGTGCCCAGTTGGAGGACAAGAGGCAATAGGCACAAGTTCGAACATGAGAATTCTGTTCTAATATATGAAAAAAAAAAAAATCTAATGAGGGTAGTTAAACACAGGAAGAGGTTGCCCAGAGAAAATGTGGATGCTCTATCTTTGAAGAAACTAAAAATGTAACTGCACATGACCCTGAGCAGCCTGCACTAACTACACCTGTTTTGTGGAGCAGGTTGAACTTGATGATTCTGGGGGTCCTGCCCAACCTGAAGGTCTCACCTAATATTGTGTGCTAAAGTCTATGGCTCTATTTGTTGATGTTTTCATAAGTTTCGTGGCCATTGATAAAGTGAAATATTTGAGTGAACAAGACAACAAGTTTGATTTTCATAGGTCATTGCTACAAGGACAAAGTAAAGATTGTTAACTATGTAACTGGAGAAACAAAAATGTAGAGATACCTGTGCATGAGTTTCTAGATGATTTTAGAATTATTGTTTTATATAGTATGAATGAGAGATATATTTGTTGCTCATGTCCTGGAACACGTACTTACCTACACTGTACGCTTTGTAGATGTTAACTACCATGTGGTAATGAATTAATTAACCTAACACAAGAAGAGAGGAGTTGCCTTTCTTGACTTTCAGAATTCAAATTTTAAAATATACTTAGCCTGCTGAGGTGTACCAGCAGCTTTAACTTGACCGTAGTAGGGTTTAACGTACAGGGATAAAGTTGTGCAGTATTAGACTTTCAATTTCACTTGAGGTTTTTTTATTACAGTTTTGGACAGCATCTGATGCCTTTTGTATTTGTGCAGAACAGTATTTATCTCAGAGTGCCAAACTAGACTTGTGCCGCAATTTTTCTTTTGTTCCAGCACAGCAAAATTCAGCCTTATTTTACTGTGACTATACTTTTTTTTAAAAAAAATAATATTTCCCAAACTTTTGAATTTATAATGTTTTGTCTTTAAACATGCCTCTTGAATCTACAAAGCCATTTGCTCTTTTGGCTGATGGAAATGGATGCCACTAATAAGCAGCTGCTTTGTGAGACCTTCCTTGTGAAGCTTGGCCTGTTAGTTACCTCTGTTCTTTCACATCTGACCCACCGTTTCCTTCTACAGTAGCATGTTTGTTTGTGAATCACCAGGGAACTGTGAGTTGGCCAAGAAGCAGTTCTCACAGCCGTAGGTTGTGACACCTCCCTCACTCCAGCCGGTGTCCTGCAGGAAGGAAGAAGCTGTAACTCTATGGTCTTGAGATAAAATTTCTGACACTGCAGCTCATGTTGTCCAAATAAGCCATTTGTGGGGACTTGTCAATGCTAGAAACTGACATTCTTACAAAATATGCCATCTCAGAAAGAGAAGGGAGCTACTGAATGATGCATGCAGAGAGCCCTGTGTGTCCTTCTTAGCTCCACCAAAGGCAGGGCTACATTTTCACAGCTCAAAAGCAATGCTCTGAGGTGGTTTTGAGGAGAAACCAGTAGTAAGCATCACAGCAGTGTTACCAGCAAAAATACCAAGTGCTTTCCTTTCATGTCACGGTATTTCCAAATACTGTCTTGCCAGGGGTGTGAGCTGTGAATGAGTATTATGTACCATAAAATCCTAGTAGTTTCCTGGATTAGACCCAATTAGCCTTTGTTTAGATAATTCAGAGTTTGAATGGCTTCCTCTCCGGAAGCCCTGAGACTGAAGCGCTAAGGCGGCACACCTCTGCTGAGCTGCCTGTTTGCCCTGAAAGCCTTGCAGAAGGTAATCACAACTTCACAAATATGGGTGAATGGCAGATCATGTCTTGGAAGAGGAGGTGTTATTCACAGGACTTCTCAGTTTATTAAGAGATTGGAATGAGAGCCTTGATTTCATGCAGTGCCTTTTCTGTGATGGTACGCGAGTTTGAAGCCTGGAATTTGAACTTCACACAGCTCCATGAAGTTTTCAGGGGTTGCAGAGGTGAGAAAGGGCTACACCATTTTAGGACAAGTTTTAAGTTCCAAGTGTTTTAGTATGTTCAGTATTTCCAAATAAAGTGGTCTGTAACAGGCCTGTAGTGTTTATCTGATGCCCCTTACTTTATGAGTAGGTGTCTGGCTACTGAGGAAGAGCTGGGTGGGTTCTGTTAGGTCTCGGAAAAGGGCTTTTCATGTTAAACCACTCAAATACAAAACATAGCAATCTTGTGTATAAAGACTCATTCCAGTCTTAAGGAAATAACTTGAGGAACAAATGAGCCTTGGACATCTGTTTTGCCTTTTTTTTTTTTTTCTTTCCAGTACAATTTCCGTAGTAGAAAAGTACACACATGGCTGTGCATATGTTGTTTAATCTCTTAAATTGCAATTATGATTAAAAAATTATGAAGGAAGTTATGACTAGGAGAGTAAGGCAGAGAGGGAGTTAGGCATATGGGATATTTAGTGTGAGCATGGTAAGACCCAGGTCTTCCCAGGTTGCCCAGGGAAGCTGTGGTAGCCCCATCCCTGGAAGTGTTCAAGGACAGTGTTGGATGGGGCTCTAAGCAACATGGTCTAGTGGGAGGTGTCCCTGCCCATGCAGGGGGGGTTGGAACTAGATGATCTTTAAGGTCCCTTCCAGCTCAAACCATTCTATGATAAACCAATATTCTTCTCGTTCAGGGAATAGATTTCATTTGTTGTTCCCCCTAAGCCTGCAAGAGATTATATCAAAGGAACATGCTTCATCCATAATGATTATATCACCTTTTTTCTGCTCCTCAGGGAGCTGAAGATAGTGGAAGGAGGAGGTTTGCTTCCCTCAAAAGCCTGGCGAATAAGTTCTAGCAAACAGCAAAAGCAAGGGGGTGGGAAAAGCATACACCAGGGAATCTAGAGATGCTCTGTCATTGCTCATGACACAAGTGGCTGTTTGAATTGCTGGGATATGTGGATTTGTCCTTTCTTTAAAAATTGTTTGTTCTCATGCCTCCTTTGGCAGTGTCAGGCGGCTATTTCTCTTCAAGTAAGATGCAGGATTGTGCAGAACAATAAAAAAAGTTTACTTGGCTGAGCTTCAGGTTGAACACCTTGCACTTGACTAATCAGCTGTTTTGTCATGGTTTAAGCCCAACACAACAACAAAGGAACAGCCCCATGGCCACTCACTCAGCTTACACACACACACACTCTGGGATAAGGAGGACAAAGCTCATGGGTTGAGACAAAGGACAAGGTCCTTCACCGATTAAGGTCCCAGGCAAAACAGACTCAGCTTGGGGAAAAAACAATAATTTAATTTCACACTAATCAAACACACACAGGACACAGACAACACAAAGAGCAGTGCTTACATACATTACCCCCACCCCTCCTTTCTTTCCGGGCCCAAATCACTTTGTTCCCTGTTTCTCTCCCTCCTTCCCCCCAGCGGTACAGGGGGACAGGGGATGGGGTTTAGAGTCAGTTCACAGGCTGGTGGTTCTTGCCGTGCCATCCTCTTCAGGAAGAAAGATTCCTTGCAGTTCTTCCGTGCTTCCCCACGGGGTCCCTCCCATGGGAGAGAGTCCTCCACAAACCTCTCCTTCGTGAGTCCTTCCCACAAGATCCAGAGCTGCTCCAGCCTGGGCTTCCACAGAGTCACGGGCTGCTTCAGGAACAAACTCCCCTAGCACCGGGGTCTTCCAAAGCTGCACAATCCACTGGCAGCAAATCCTCTGGCCACAAAATCCAAATCCAGTGGCCAAGTTCACCCCTCCTGGCGCCTTCAGGGAATGTTCCTTCACGTTCCTCCATGAGTGCAGGGGGACAGCTGTCATCTCACCATGGGTTGCAGGGAAACTTCTGCTAGGGCACCTTCTTCCCCTTCTTCTTCACCAACCACCAGCACTGCTCTCCTTCCCCAGCACTGCTCTTCTCCCCCCAAGTCCTTCTCTGCTCAGGTGTTATAGCTGTTCTTTCATGTTAATCACTGAGGTACATCTATTGTCCCTCTAATGGCTCTTTGGCTGGGTTTGGAGCAGGAGGAGCTTCTCAGCTTTTCACAGGAGCCACTCCTGGTGCCCTTCCCCCATACCAAAAAACCCACCAAACCAAACCAGAACATGTTTGAGTAAAGTTACATTATTTGTTTCCCAACATATTATCTTCTAAGTCCAGTCTTAACAGATTTGATATGATTTGAAGTATTGTCTTCAGTGGGGGAAAAATGCTTATTTTTTAATTATTTTGCAGGTGGCTTCAGGTGAATGCAATGAAGATACTGAGGTTTACAACATTACCCTTAGCACTGGGGATGAGCTCACTTTAATGGGGCAAGCAGAAATCCTTTATGCAAAATCTTCTAAGGAGAAGTCACGACTCAACACCATCTTCAAAAAAATCGGGAAACTTAATTCAATCAGTAAGCTAGGCAGAGGCAAAATGCCCTGCCTCATCTGCATGAACCACAGGACCAATGAAAGCATCAGTCTCCCCTTCCAGTGTAAGGGCAAGTTTAGCACCCGCAGCCCACTGGAGGTGCAGATGCAAGAAGGTGAGCACACAATTCGCAATATAGTAGAAAAAACCAGGCTGCCTGTTAACGTGACTGTGCCGAGTCCTACGCCGAGAAACCCTTATGACCTGCATTTTATCCGTGAAGGGCATAGGTACAAGTTTGTCAACATTCAAACCAAGACTGTGGTGGTTTGTTGCGTGCTTCGTGGCAACAAAATCATTCCCATGCATTTTCCCTTGCACTTGACACTTCCAAAATTTACTCTACCTGACAGCCTGGTGAAGGGGGAGCTGTGGCATGAATCCCTCATCCAGCACTGGTTCAATATTTGCCAAGAACAGTTTGATATAGATGAGTATTCCCGTGCCGTGCGAGATGTGAAAACTGACTGGAATGAAGACTGCAAGAGCCCAAAGAAGAGCCGATGCACGGGGCACAGCCACGTGCCCAACTCGCTCAGCTACGCGCGGGACGAGCTCACACAGTCCTTCCACCGGCTCTCGGTCTGTGTCTATGGAAACAACTTGCATGGGAACAGTGAGGTGAACCTCCACGGCTGCAGGGACTTGTGTAACGAGTGGGCCCTGTTTTCTCACGATGCTCTTCAGTACCAGGAGTCTGGTGACAGTAGCAGCGATTACCTTTTTCCTGAAGTTACTGAAGAATCGATGTTTCTGCCAACAAAACCAGAACTTCCTTATGAAGAGTTGTGGTTGGACCAAGGGTCTGGAAAGGCTTGTGACCAGCCTCTCACTCGCTCGCTAAGCGAGAAGAACAAATGTGGCAACTACAGAGATTCTTTCCGATCAAAGTGTGGTAACGCATCTCTTCCTGTGCCTGCGACTATCGGAGCAACCACAAAGTCTTCAGATGTTTCCCTACCTCCACCTCCAGTGCCTCCCAAATCAGAAGCAGTAAGTCAGAGTTACTGATGTTGTTTTGTTTCTTTTTCAGGTGACGGAGAGTTTGCTTGGAGGTTTTCCTAGGGAAGACTTTGGGGCAGGGGTGGGGTGCATATGGAGGGCAAGGAAACAATGAAACTTTGGGATGTACAACTTCAACTAGTTTCCTACCAAGTGTAAGTCACGTTCTAAAAATCACCAAAGTACAGTTAATATAACTGGTCTAGTAGCTTAATCCTGATACTTTCAGGTGATACTTATTGGGGGTTTTTTGCTCACACAAACAAGGTCTAAGAATTGCTAGCTCACTTCCTTCTCTTCCTTTCCACTTCATCTCTCACGTAGTCTCTATGTTTTTTCTTATTTTCTGTGGTGGAAGTGTGTGGGGTATGACCCCACTTGGAGCTGCCTTGGAAACTCTTACTGTGTGTGTTTTCAATTAACAGGCCCTGATAATGAGGACAGCTAGAATTTTTATAGATTTGAAGTGCTTGTTAACAAGAGATTGTTTTCTCTGTTAAGAGTCTATGGCAAATTTTGAAGAACATTAAGTGTCATTGACCTCAAGGAAACTATCAAGCAAGACTTGAACTAATCACTCTCTACTGCTTATTGAAAGAAAACACATTTAAATAGGAGCTCTGAAGAGTTGATAAATGATCCTTCTAGAGGTCTCAACTTTAAGCACACCATGTTTCATGTCCTAAAGTTTCTAATGAAAACTCATGGGAGGAATCACTTCTCCAAACCTGAAATGGCATGGAGCCTTCAGAGGCGAAAATACAAATTATCAATAGGAGCTTATGTGGACTGGGTGGAAAATCCAAGAAATACAAGGTCTCTTGACACAGTCCTAAACATTACTTTTTAAAAATCGTGAAGGAAAAAAGAAAACTTCACCCAGGAAAGTGTATTTAGGAATCTTTAGCAGAATTTAAGTGATACATTTTTATGTCACATAATTTAACAAATTTATTTTGGGGAGGTTTTGCTGAAATTTACATAAAGAACATTCTATTTGCAAGTCCAATGATAGTTCCAAGAGGATGGCTGCACAGTAAGAGACTAAGAGGAAGACCGAACTGCAGCAAACTGTGGCAATCCCATCCCTTTCCTGTTCCCATCTTACAGTCCATCCATAGCCTTTCCATCATGAATCATAGAATAATAGAATGGTTTGGGTTGGAAGGGACCTCATCTAGTTCCAACCCCCCTACCATGGGCAGAGACACCTCCCACTAGACCAGGTTGCTCAATGTCTCATCCAGCCTGTCCTTAAACACTTTCAGGCCCGAGGCATCCACAGCTCCTCTGGGCAACCTCTTCAGTGTCTCACCACCCTCATAGTGGAAAATTTCTTCCTAATGTCTAACCTAAATCTGCCCTCTTCCAGTTCAAAGCCATTGCCCCTTGTCCTCTTGGCTAGACACCCTTGTAAAAAGTCCCTCCCCAGCTTTCCTGTAGGCCCCTTCAGGTACTGGAAGGCAGCTATAAGGTCTCCCCAGAGCCTTCTCTTCTCCAGGCTGAGCCAGGTCGCAGTTGGATTGAAACATAAGTTGTGGTTATTTGTGCTAGGTTAGCCTGCAGTGGGTTGCTGTGGGGATCCCCCTGGCCAGGCTGTGCAGCTTCTGGGGCAGCTGGGCAAGGAGAGGAGGGGAGGAGAACACCAGTGCAGGCATGAAATGCACAGCTCCAACCTTTCGACTGTGCCGCCAGAACTTCCCCAAAAAGCAGCTGCAGCAGCTTCAGCAAAGACAGGAAAGTTAAGACATTACGTCTTCTTAGCAAAGAGTGTTTAAGTGAAATGTCTAAGTGCAGGAACCCAAGAGCAGTTCCTTGCCTCCAAGGTCAGGTACACACTGACGCTTTGTCCAGACTCTTTTGGACAAGTGCCCAGCATCAACATACCAGGATGAGGTTCCCTGGCAGCCTACGCTGATGTAAACTAGCGTGGGGCTAGTCTCACCCTCCTCCCTCCTTCTCTTTTCCCAGCCACATGGTCCTGGCTCTTCTTTTGTGCTGGCTCTGGCACTCTTGCGCCTGGGCAGGCAGCCAGGTCTGGATCTGGAAAATTATTAGCTTCCTGCTGATTTCTGTGAGCTGAACTGCTTCAGCGCGGGGTCAAAGGAGCTCTGGAGCCAGCACCAGGGAGCGGGAGGAGGGTGAGGGGGCGGTGGGGGAGGAAGGCTGCCCCAGCAGCGGGGTGAGGGCGGCCCTCCTCCCCCCAGGTCATGCCTGAGGCATCCGTGATGAGATGCTGAGAAAGCTGTGGAGCACCTGCTCAGCATCGGTGTGCACCTTCACACTTGGGGAAATCTCCTGGCTTAGCAGCTTCCTTATGGGGGCAGCAGGGTGGCTTTTGGGGTAGATATGTATGTTGCCTCTTAAGGACATTTTGAAAAGTGTGGAGTTTTGTCATGTGTGTCTTACATTACTGAGGTAATGTGTGAGTTCTGTCAGCAGTTTTGGTATTGCTCTCTAGCTGTGCAGAAGTGATTTCTGGTAAAGTTATTAATTTGTATTTAGAGATGGACAGGGGTCCTAACCCCGTAAGAAGTATAACAAATTAAAAGAGGCTGCATCTGCATAGGTGACAATAATTTAGGCTTGCTTTTGTGGCTTCCTGGAACAGCTTTGGAATGACTATCAGTGATTTACCGAGTTCATCAGTGGGCTGGGGCTGAGGAGGTATTTGCTTGGTTTCCGTGTAGGATATTTATAGAATAAGTAGATCTCAGGAGCTGCTGATGAACATGCAGTTTAGTCATCACTTCCTCTAGAATGATACTCCATAACGTTTCTGTATAAAGGTTGACTGGCAATTGTATTTTTTGCATGGACTATATTTAAAATGTGTGTACAGGAGCTGTTTGTAAGAGAGAGAAAAGGACATTCAGATGTTTCAGAAGTGGCTTTGATTTTCTTCTCACCAGCAGGATGAAGCATTCTGATACATAGTGCTTATTTTCTAAATACCTTTCAGAAAATCAAGGTAGCATGAAGGCAGAAGGGAAAGGGGGAGAAATTACCTCAGAATTAAGGCCTGTAAATTAGAAATTGCTTCAGTCCCTGAACACTCATTTGCATAAAATCAGAGTCTCTTTTCCTGATTGATTTAAAGCCCGTCCCTGATGGAGTGTGTCGGAAGTTCAGGCTCCTGTCAGCAAGGAGTGTTGAACTGCTTTGTGTTACGCTTGTGGTTGTGCAGGCGACGGGGTGGGTTTTATCCAGACGGCCTCAGAAGTGGTCGCTGTGATGGTCGCTGTGATGGGTAGCTGCAGTGCCTGGATTCAGGAGTGACACCCCAGGGCCCAGAGGCTGCTGACAGGGCTTGGGCCAGCACTGAGGAAAAGGAGCTGAGGTCTTAAAATGCACCTCATGCCATTGGAAAAGGGTGACCATCCCTGGGTCATGGGAAGGAGTGCTGGAGCATAGGATTGCTCAGGCATTCAGTACTTTATCTGTATCTCCCAGCCACATGGCATCGAGTGCTTCTGGGCCAAAGAGTATTTCTTTGTAACAGCAGCAGCCCTTGCAGTCCTTGTGTCACACCACAGCTGTTCCCCTCCTCTCAAGCAGGTATTTCATTGCTGTCCACTTGGACCTAGTGCGGGTAGCTCTCTTCTGAAGTTTCCCTTTGTCAGTTTGATCTGCAAAATCTCTCCCTTTTATTCCTCTGCTTGGTTTCCTGAGGGCTATGTCTGGCAGCTGTAATCACGGTCTTGTGACAGGCATCAACTGGGACTGCAAACTGGTATTATTTATGTCCTCGTTCTGAGCTGCAATCTAGGTCAGCAAGGGAGCTTGGCATAGTTCTGCCAGAACCTCTGAGTGCCAGCAGACTTCCCAGGAAAGAATCCCTTTAACCCCTTGTCTGTCTGCCGTGCTCTAAGAGCTCCCCTGAATGGTCTCTCTAACCCCATGGGTACATATTCAATAGCATGCAGTATTAACTTTGTCTAGTCTGACTTGGGGAAAAAAATAAAGTCCTTAGGCATCCTTGGGGCACAGCACTAAAATGGTTGAAGAGTTTTATGCCTGAATTCAATAACAAACATGAATAAAATTGATTCTTTCTCTTTTTCTTTTTTTTTTTTTTTCTCTTGAAAGAGCAAATAAGAACCCTCAGAGCAAGATTTATTTCAGTGTTTTATGCTGCCGGGCATTTCCTGTAATTTTGAGTTGTTTTGAATTAGGGAAAAAATGTGCTACAATGTCTTCGTCTTCAATTTTCCATTTCACAAAAGTACTAAATGGGTTGTTGCCTTTTGAAAGCACTGAAGTGGATTGCAAAAGGTTCCACATTTATTTTGTTTTTAAATAAATTAAATCACTTTAATTGCTAATTATGTGTTGCAGAACTGCTAAGATAACTTTTAGTTCAGCAGTGTTGTTAAATTTAAAAATAAGCAATAACTTTCAAACACAAGAAGAATTTCCCTTTTCTGGTGAATCTTCAGACACCGAGAACATAGAGGTCTTCTCCTGCCCAGGGGAAGGTGGTGAGTCCTTAGAAATCCTACCTGGCAGCCTAATTCTTGGTAGCTTTGTTCATCTCTAGCCCTCCTAAATAAAGTTGCTCTCCCAAATATGTGTGGATGAGATCAAGGTCTAGATTCCATCATTTTTCTTTCTGTGGGGATGGATCCTAGTATTTTGCTCCTACCTAGGTAGGTCAGACCAAGTTTCAGATAAGCAGTGCTAAAGTCATGGGTTTTAAGCTGCAAAGTTGGCTGACTGCAAAAGGAAGGCCTGTTGGCTGGGTGTGCTGTTTGAACAGGTTCTTCTGCCCACACCTTCCAACTTATCCATTTTGTAATTAACTTTATCTTGGACTGCTTTGGCCTCTACGAAAGGACTGAAGCTCTGGGTTTGAATCCCAGCATCTGGTAAACACGAGATACGTGTACTGTTCCTGGGGGAGGAAGGCTGGGAATTATCCTCGAGCTGGATGGCTGAGTATCACTGGTGAAATAAGTCAGGAAATATCAAAGTCTGTTGAGATCTTTTCATTACGTAAGCTTGGTTTATTGCATCTAAATAAGCAACGCTAATTAAGTTTAAGCCTAATTAATTGCTCCTTACAAAATGTAAAATATCTGGAACAGTCTGTGTGGTGGTGTGTGTTACGGTAATGTTCTTTTACATTGTTCCATTGCTGCTACTTTTTCAATTAGTGGATATCAAACCACTGAAAAGCACTCAAAAAAAGGTTGCTAGTAGCTCTGTTGGTAGCAAGGCGTTCCTTTGGGCTTCATTATGACAGTCACATACCCTTGCAAATGTATATACTTAGCGTAATTTTTCTCTTCTCCTCCCTTTTTAATTATTTCCTTTCACAGAATAAGGCAGAACCAGATGTGTTTCATCTGGTTGAGAGCGCTGTTGCCCAGATTTATTTGCTGTTTACTTACGTGTTCTTCTTTTGTACAGGTGAAAGAGGAATGCAGGCTGCTGAATGCTCCCCCTGTCCCACCACGGAGTTCAAAGCCGTCCTCCACCAGTCCTTCCATCCCGCCTCGCACAGTCAAACCTGCACGACAGCAGACCCGCTCTCCTAGCCCTACTCTGTCCTACTACTCTTCGGGACTGCACAACATGTATGTGTTCAAGATGTGAGAGCCCCATGCTAGCACTTTTTGAGGAAGTTCAATTTAGTAGTATTCTTTTTGAAGGCACTTGTTTATAAAGGCATGGTTCCACGTAAGAGTTGCTGGCTTTTTGTGAAATGGCCTAACCTGATAAGTTATTTTTTAAGATTCAAGAGGAAGCAAAGCTCCAGGGGAAACTAGCATAGATCCTGACATAGCAATTTCTGTTAAACACTTGCACAAATTGCCATAGGTAATCTCACTGTAAGGTGGCTGAATGGAAAAGCCCATACAGCTCTGTAGAATTCTTGAAAAGCTTGAATCTTCAGACCAGAACATCTCACGGCTAGTTTTTGGATGGGATTTCCATGCTACATCCATGCAGTGCCGCCAGCTTTGATAAGTGGGGGCACAAAAGGGGTGTGCTAATCCAGAAATGTGTTGTGCCAACTATATGGGGACCTACGGAGTGGGTGTGATGGAGAACAGAGAGGCCAGCAGACACCTGTGAGTGCAAAGTGAGGTGTAGCAGAAGGGGGCCAGACAGCTTCCAGATCAAACCCACTTCAGCACAGACCTGGCTCACAAACTGGAAATACCTCTCAGGCTAGTTTAAAGTTGACAGTAGATTTTTGAATTATGTGGCTGCATACATTTTCCTAGCAATGCAGTGTTCTTTCTTTGGCTTTAGAAAGCATATACACCTTTTGAAGTCTCACCTGCTTTTTGACTTGAGCATCTTGTTGCCATTACTTTTGGTATCCCTTCAATGCCAAGATACTATCTGTCTGGATATTACAAATTGATCTGAAACACCACGGAAATCATTCCAGCCTAGATGCAATTGGTATGGTAACTTAGGCTGGAATTGCCTTTCTAAGCCATATTGCACATTTGCAGCTTAGTGTTGTGTATCTGGCAACGATCACTCCAGATCAAGGCTGCTCGATTGTTTTTATGAAAGCCTGTTGGGTAGTTCTGTCAAGATCTACTCCACAGGAGGCACAAGACCTCCCAGCATTTGAGGCCCACCAAATGCTGCTTTCTCTCTTTGTAGCTGAGAATACATCTGTCTCCCAAGAAATGAGGAAAACAGTGAGCAGTGAAGTTTCTCAGGAAGGCAGGTGGTATTATTTGCCTCGAACTTCACAATATTTGCATGAAATTCATCTCCAGCTTGGGTCCAGACTAGATATCTCCCATCTTGATAGAACTGACCTAGTGCTGCAGAGAAAGCTGCTAGGAAATTGCCAAGGTGTGGAGTCGTAACCAGATTGCTGGCAAAGTTGCTTTTTAAATCTTGACATTTATTGGTGGTCTTATTTTCTGGATTGTGCAGGGTTGCAGCCAATACTTTAATCACAAGTAAAAACCAAATGATTTGTCCTTATTTTCTTGTAAGAATGCTGATGCCTGACTTCACCTGTGCTTGGGGATTCTCTTGCATCCTTTGGCACTGAGTCCCAGTGAGTTAGTTTTGGTGGAGGACGAGTAAGGGAGCAGTTTGAGAATGTTTCTTTATCAGTTTTCAGTAATTCCATTGATCTTTTAAATCATTAAATGTTCCCATTTCTAAGATTGAATTTGTGAACTGAGACAGGAACAATCAGTTTAATTCCTCTGTATGGATAGTTGTTAATGACATCTCACTGACTGTCTTCTCTGAATTAAACAGCCCAAATGGCTAGATTTGTGAAAAATGCTTTGTGCTGTGAGCTTCACAGCAGTTGGCCTTTAAACAGCCAGAAATGACCAGCTGGCAGCGTATTCTTTTTGAGGAGAAAGAAAAAAAAAATCTGCTATTGTAAATACCCAACTGCTTTAACTTGCAGACTTGCACTAGTGGCATAAACAGGAAGGAAGAAATGTTTGGAGAGCATGGAGTGAAGAGCAAGGGATGGTTACACAGAGAGGGAAACTGCATCTCTTGGGGCTGAGTTTCATCACTCGTTTTCTAGGGACATAGATTAGGGCTGCTTTTGTACATCTGCACTTTGTGTTAGAGCTGGGCCAGTCCAGGTTGGCTTCTTCTCTGACTCACTGTAAGTGCACACGAAACTATTTTTTATGTCAATCCATTCAAAACTCTGCTGGTTTTTTGAAAGCCACTGCCCTCCTCAACGAATTTTGACTGAGCTGTCGTAGAAAGACTACCCAGTTTGTTTCTTGAGTAGTTAGTTTCCCGAAGAGACAGGTGATTAATTGAAGGAATTTTAATTGTTTTTCTGGTGTTCTGGCTTAATTGGCCAGAATTCCAGCGATCAGCCCAGTCCTTCAGACTGTCTGAAAGCATGTGGCATAAAAGCAGCAAACATGTACTTTTGAGAACAGATTACATGCTTTTGTTGGCACCTCTGTCTCTCAGGAACACCTGGATATCAGTTTCCTTGGACAGGCTGAGCTTAGCTTATGACCTGGAAGTAGGTCAGGGTAACTTTAGGTGCCTTTGAAGAGCAAGTGTTTCCCATCATAGCTTTTTAAGGGTGTGGACACACAAGTTACTGTGGGGTAAGCTTGAAGCCTGAGATACACATACAGCTACATCTGCTTCCCCTTCCAGGTAAAACTCTTCCTTTGGCAGTAAGCATTCACATCTTCCATGTTATTGAATGTGCACTGGTGCAGTTTTTGCACCAGTGACCAATGGGGAAGAGATTCCCATGCCATAACAAATGAAAATGTTGGCTCCAAAAGGGCTTTTGATCGTCTCTAAATGTCAGTCAAGCTTGAGTCCACTGCAGTGGTGACTTGGCTCTGTTATGAGCTTTTGCATACTATGACACATCTGTGGTATATAAATACAAAATACAGGATTAGAACATCATCTATTATGTGTGAGGCTTTTCCATGGTTGGCCCCCTCAGGAATTCAGCAGTGAAAAAACTGGGTATTGGAGAGATGACACAGAACTGAATTGAGATGTCTACTTTTTTACAAGCTTGAAAAACCAAGGCATAAGGCTTTTGATTTATCAGCATTTTGTCAGGCTTGTAGAAGCAGAAGAACTGTTAATGCATGGTGTTAATTCAAATCTGAAAAGTTTGGCTTGAGGAAGGAAGATTCTTTTCCTTGTGACAGCCACCCTCTGACTCTGTCAGATGATTTATGAATTTCTTCAAATGCCACATTTTTTTGTACTAATGACATCCTTTCTGCTTTATTCCTTAAGCAACGTCACAGAAAGTGACAACACCAACCCAACTGAGAGCACCCCTGTTTCCTGCTACCCTTGTAACATGACGAAAACCGAATCCAAAGAGCTTGAGAGCACGATGCCTTTGGGAAGCTCCTCAGCTGAAGTTCTGCCTTCACGGTTATCTTGGCCAAACCATTTTTCAGGAAGTGCTGAAGGCCAGAATAGGAGTGATTTCCTGCTAGATCCAAGCAGGAGCTACAGTTACCCCAGACAGAAGACTCCAGGTACACCAAAGAGAAACTGTCCAGCACCTTTGACTTTTGACTTTGAAGGGTGTGAGCTCCCAGCAGGGTACTCCCCACTGACCCCAACAGAGTTCACAAACACCATTTCTAGCTGTCCAAAGTCAGCAAGTTACTCCCTAGACTGCACTGATGAGAAAACTCTGGGAGTCAGCAACACAAAGCAGAGCCATTCGTGTCCTGCCTTACCTCCTCGGGCACCAAAGTCAAATGAAGAGAAAACTGTTACAGACATGTGTCCCTTGCCCCTGAAAATAGATGGTGCTGAGGAGGAGTCAAAATCTGGTTCTCCAGACCTTTTGGAAGATCAATATCTCATTAAAAAGGGCATGCAGGATACATTCTCTGTGTCTTACCCCTTCTCATCTCCCCTCCACCTCCAATTAGCACCAAGATCTTGTGGGGATGGCTCTCCCTGGCAGCCACCCACCGACCTTTCTGGACTCTCAATAGAGGAAGTGTCTAAATCGCTGAGGTTTATTGGTCTGTCAGAAGATGTCATATCATTTTTTGTTACAGAGAAGATTGATGGCAATTTACTGGTTCAGCTTACAGAAGAAATCCTGTCAGAAGACTTTAAGCTAAGCAAATTGCAGGTTAAGAAAATACTACAGTTCATTAATGGCTGGCGGCCCAAGATGTGATGCCAGCTAGTTATTAGTGAAACTGTACTAGATGTGCTCGGTGCACTTCAGCTAATACATCACTTCCTGTTTTTTGCACTAAAAGCCCTTCCTGTAAATAGTAGTAGAAAAATTCTCACTATGCAGATAAACATTATTGAGTGGGAACGGATTACTATTTTTTTTTTGTATGTCAATAATAAAGGTAGAGAACCTGCAGAGGTGTGCCTTGTGCATCCCTGAACATTCAACAGCTGCTAAAAACTGGACACTAAGGGAACTTTGTAGTCTGTTAAGACTTAGTCATATTTATTACTGAACAATTTGATGCTGAAAGACACACATCAATCCAGTTTACATTTTTCTGTTAGCTGAAAAAAAAAAAATATGTATTTCTTATGGGATTATTTCTGTTCAAATAATATTTGGCAACATGCTGTGACTTTCTTCCGTTTCTGTTAACCAAAAGCATGTTCAGATATACAAAAACATTGTTTTGACACTACATCTGAAAATGTTAAGAATTGCTGTGAAGTGCCACTAATACACTAATCTTGCAGCATATTTTTATTAACAGTATCTTCCTTACTACCTGTAATGTGGATACATTTTCTATGTTACTTTGAGCAAAAAGAGTTAAATGGTTTTAAAATAGAGTCTTGCTCAGCGCATCGCCCAGAGGGGAGGGAGAAAGGGGATTTTCCTACTGAGCCACTCTGCCCTGGCCAATTAAAAGTTTATGACCTGTAGATTTCAA
Source organism: Apus apus (assembly GCF_020740795.1). Lineage (NCBI taxonomy): Eukaryota > Metazoa > Chordata > Aves > Apodiformes > Apodidae > Apus > Apus apus. The sequence goes on along the minus strand of NC_067283.1, from coordinate 111,981,892 downwards.
AAGTTGCTTTTGTAGTCAGATGGCTGGAATAAGTAGCATGATTGCTGCTCATGCAGCTTTCTCATGGGAAAGGCAGTTTAGTGCACAGACTTTTCTCTGGGCAGACCCTGCCTGCCACAGTAGCCTGCTAGCACAGCCCTTGCAGTATCCTTGCTCTGGTGAAAGGCAACCCCTTGTGTTTCCTCTGCTGCTGGTACAACCATCTGAAAATGCACTCAATGTGCAATCCTATTCCTGCAGTCGGATCTGTGTGGGAAGTTGATAGTACTCCTGTAGGATGCCTTTGAAATAAAACATTAGCGAGGTGGGAACAGAAACAGCACATGGCACGCTGGTGAGCAGGGGGCCAAGTGAGGGTTTGGGCCATGCCTTGAGAAATGCTTGTGATGTTGAAGTTCACCTGTCTGGTTTGCAGTAGGCTAGGAGGATGTGGGTGTCAAAGTGGGAGGGACTGTAGCATCCTAAGATGTGCTAATTCAGTCGCCCAGCTGCAGAAACTCAATAGGTGTCACACAAGTAGCAGTCAAAAGGGAGCACAGTGATGGGAAAGGGGCATTAGTCTGCCCCCCAGAGACCTTTCAAATATAACTGCTCAGAAGGTTAGAAATAGGATTCACTTTTTACAATCTATTGCTGATTTCCTGTAGCTGGCAGAGCTCTCTAAAATGTGTCTAAATAACCCTAGGATCCCCCGCCTGTGTTGTACTGAATACAAGGATTTGTGAAGATTCCTCAGGAAACAGTCTGTGGTGTCCATCCCCAGCAAGTATGCATGCCCAGCATCCTCAGGTAGTCAGCCAGGGATACTGGAGCAGCTTTGCCTTCACCTGCTGCTGAGCCAGAGCCCTGGCCAGGGTAGCACCATCACCTGCCTTTCTTACCTTTTTGAAGTACAAAAAAATATCTCTCTCTCCATTGTGGGGAAGGTAGTGGGGACATCAAGAGAAAAAACAGAGCAAGAACAAAACTGGGAGGCTGATTTTGCCTGTTTTCTTAACTATATTGACTCATTTAAAATAATTTTTTGCAAATGGAGTTTTCTTTTGCCTGGGCAAATTCCATGTCATGTCTCCATGATGTATCATCAGGCAAGATGCATCATTTGTCTTTCAATAATGCAAACCACCAGTTCCCAACCAGAGAGCAAAGCCCAATTGATGTGGGTACAAGAAAGCAGTGAGCCAAAAAAGATCCCAGTAGAAAAACCCCAAGAGTTCATAATCCTACTCTTTTTCTTAATGTATTGACTTTTAGCAACAGATCAATAGCTTTCTCCGGATGCTTTTTAATTAGTTCCTCAAATATTTTAGCTGCGAGTAAGACTAAATCAAGTTCAAGTACTGCACAGATGTGTATGATTGTTGGTAGGCATGTGCAAGTTGAAGTCAATTACATTTTAACCCTCACTATGTCAAATGAACTTTCAGATTTGAAAGGGCCAAGTTTTAAATACGGGGTACTTCACTGTATTTTGCTTGGCTTGTTAATTCCAGGTATAAAAAGTAGAATCTCTTTCTGTTTCTCTCAAAAAAATAAGAGATTGCAGACTTGATGATATTAACATTTGAATATTGCTAATGTCCTGGGATATTAACATCCCCAAGAAATTATTGGGGTTTTGACTACAGATAGACACCTGTTCTGTTACCTCTGCTTGCCTGCTGGGAATGTTTTTTCTTGCAAGTAGCCTGGTGGGATTTTCATTCATGAGTGTGCTGAATTAACATCATATATGCATAGACCAAAATTCAGTTGGCTTGCTGAAAGGCCTCAAAAATGCACAGATTTCAGAAGCAGACCTGTGTGCAAAAATACAGCCAAAACCTCTACTGCAAACTTGCTATCGATGTCGTTCCAGTTGTCTTGTTCTGGCTTGGCAATGCTTGCTTATTTTTATGCATAGTATGGCAGAATTCGACCTTTTCCTTTGCCCTTAGCTGCTCATTACCTTAATTTTCCAAGCCTTTTTTAGCAATTTAGGTGTTCCTAACCTTTGTGTTGTGTGAATTATATGGCTGAAGCCGTGAGGTACCTGCTATGATACCCAAGCTGGACTGAAGCATCTGCTCTAGTGAAATCAGGAGAGTGATGAGCAAACCAGGCAGCTGGAGTGCGGTGGCTCAGCCCCTCCACTGTTATGTAGGTAGCCAGGCTATGGCAGTGCTGGTGCCCTTAGGATCTAATTGATTTGCTTTCCTCTTGAGCTTCACTGCTGTTGTGTTAGGGGGTCAGGACTGTCCTGGGTGCTGTAGAAGGCAGTCTGAACAGGGCAGACTGATATGAACATGTCTGTCTCACAGGAAACCCCTGGCAACAAAGGAATGGTGGCACCTTTGAAATGTGGCAGGAGTAGAGGAGTCCTTCAGGCCTTAGCAGAGAACCACGCAGTCCCTTTGGAAGGATGGAGTGTAAAACCTTGGAGACTTAAATCTGTAAAAGGTTACAAAATGCTGCACTGCCTACAGTACTTTGAGATGGGCAGTTACTTTAATATTCATGCTGTGATTAAGAAGTATCTGAAAGCTCTGGGGAATACCCCTGTGATACAAACTTCTTACCACCTACTGTGAGTTGAAGGAGACAGTGCTCAGTGTTTGACTTGCAAAGCAAGCAGCGCTGGGGCACAGGCACTCTCTGGTAGGAGTTGCTTACTGCTGAACTGTTCATGTGGGTTCTTGCCTGGTTTGGTGCAGCCCAGTCAGCCTGTGCAGTGGGTGACTCCAGTCAGCTGCCAGGCACAGCTCAGAGGTTCACAATGGGGGAAACCAGTCTCGTTTTGGAGAATAATGGCCATCAGCCATGTTGATGCCAGCTGTGTTGGCTGTTCTTGGAGCCTGAGAGCAGGCTCTGGCCCATTTAGTCTACTGAGAGAGATGTAGCCATTGAGTTTGGACAACACCTCCTGCTTTTTGGAGGCAATCTACTAAAATAGGCCAGCGCTAACCTTGGACTTCTTTCCTCAGATTAAATATGTGTAAGGCCTCTAGTGCTTACTTAGTTACCAGTGTCTGAAGTTGTGTGTTATCCTTGGGGTGTTTGTTTGTCTGGGAGTTTTAGTAGCAAGAAATCTGGCATGTCATTCTGGATGGAGCTCTTTGTCCTGCACCAGGAAACAAATCCTTTCTATGCAACAGTCGCAAGGCGGAACAAAGATTGATGCTGCCTTCAGTGGTGAAGGCTGGATTCTAGCACGGGGGCTTTCCTAGAGATGGACATGGAAATGGCCAAGGGGATGGATGGGGAGGAAACTTGAGGGGAAATACCAGTTTCCTTGAAATGCTCGTGTCTAGGATTAAGATTTTGTTTTGTATTGCTGCCTGGCTGGTTAACCAAAGCTGCATTGAAATCAACTCAAATTGCACATTTGTGTTCTTATTCTTGCTGTATTGTAAAACTGCCTAGGGCCAGAAGCTTAGAGACAGAAAACATTTGGTCCATCCAGAATTTGAAGAAAAATGTATTTTGAAGTGTTCTTTGCAGCTAGAAGCAAGAGTCTGAAGTAACTGTGTATTGCACAGTTTTTTTCCAGTACAGCAGTTTCACTTCCACTTTAATTGACTTTATTCCACAACAACATCTTCAAGAGAAACAGCAATAAGTAGTGATGCTATCTCACAACACACTGTGTTTCAAATCTCTCCATGAATACTTGCAGTGTTTTACCCTATGTTTTCTTCTTGAATCAACTCCTTGGTTTTCTCCCCTCTAAATCAAGTGTGCTGGCACCAGCTTCTTGCATGCTGCCCAGCAGGGTGGCTGCCTGCAATGCAGGTCAGCAAAGTCCTGCCTGCAGGCCAGGCAGGAGATACACCATGCTACTTAAAAGCTGAACACCAGCTCTATGGAAAAGGACCAGGGCTTATCCCAGCTCTCCTGGCTCCTCTTTTTGATGTTTTGAAATGGCAGCATTCCCATGTACGAGCTGGAAGGTACGAATTAAATCTTAATTGAAGCGAAGGATCAGCCATTTTTATTTGTGGTTTTTGAGACAGCAGGGCAGTAGGGAAAAGCAGGCCCTTTGTTGAGACCTAGCAATAAATGACTCTTCATTTGTTCTGTCTTGAACTCCTGATAGTCTGGGAGTTATTCAGACTGTGTCATTTCTGTGTGTGATAACCAAATTTTCAGTGTGAAAATTTGCAGATTGTTTATCTTGACTTGGACAATCTTCTGAATTATATTAAAAATATCTGTTAGTTCTTAGCTCTTTAGGTTCACTTTGGGTAGGTCAAAAAAGTAACACTTGGGAAAATAAAGAGAAAGCCCTAAAACTTTGGCTTAGTACATTTCCGTTATAAAACGAAGCATGGTTTTTGTGGAATTCTGTGCTGTTTTGGGCTTTTGTGTAAAAGACTGATGGCAGATTATTATTTAAAGCAGGTGCAAATAAATATCCCTGTAATGTATATGAACAAATTTAAACCATGTATTGTAAGTATATAAACTGTATATTAAAGATACTATTTTCATGATACTTCAAATGTGTACAGAATTTGTTGTACTAAATCGGTTGGATTTGCATGTATTATATAAAATGGTTGGCTTTCATTTAGTAATTTCACTGACTTATCATTTGTCTCATCTCAGTATAATTTAGAAATAAGCACTTCTCAAACAGCAAATTCACAAAGTAGGATTGGGATAATTGAGGGGAGCAATCAGGCTTCTGCATTTAACCTCTCAAGACACATTACTTTTCCCTGTCTTGTAATTTTGCTTGTTCCCCTTCAGCAAGAGTATCGAGCTGTGTGTTCCCTAAAGAATTTGTTGCCAGACAGCTTTCCTGTCTCCAGCAGACATTCACCTAAGATGTTATTTTCCCAAGCTCTCAGCCTATTATCTTTGTTTTAGAGAAACGTATTCAATTATAATTTGGGTATGCTTTTAAGTGCAAGACCACATGCAGGTATTTCTGCCTTTCAAAAAGTCTCTGAAGGATTTATTGGGTGGGGAGAATATTAGAGATGAAGCAATGTTCTGCTCTAGGTTGGCTGTTGACGTTTCCTCTAATATTGGCAATAAGGGGAAATGTCAGCTCTACAACCATCCACATGCCGTGCAGATAAGTTGCTGTTGTGCCAAATTCCCCATGGGCTGAAGCTTTGTTCACTGATACCAGACCAAAAGAAAGCTTACTCCAGCACAACAGTAGTTGTGAAGGGTTTTATGGAGGGACTCATTAATATATGTTTATGAGAAATAAAGCAGGGCAGAATCTGCCACAGTGGTTGACACTGGATTTGAGACAGATGGCGTTTGCTTGCCTCCAACCCTCACATCTGGGAAAGGAAAGAAGCATGTCTGGAGGAAGGATGTGCTTCTGGGGGGGGGGGTGGGGGAGGAAACAAAGACAAGCAGAATTGCTTTCACAAGTAAAGCAAAAATCTCATTCACCATGAGTGGGGCTGTCTGGGGCACATCTCTGCTCTGCAAAAAGGGAGAAGGAAAATATCTAATGTTTTGAATGATCCAGTTGGTTGACTTCAGGCTGGGTGAAAGGGTCTGTGGGAAAATATTTGATACATGAAAGGGAAGGGAAGGTCTGTGGCCCCAAAAAAATGTGGTCATCTGCCCATCAGGGAAGTGCTGTTCTAAAGCAGACATTTTCTGTTTATGTGTGTTACAGTAGTCATCAAGTTTGACATAAATCTCTTGTCTGACTCTAGTCACCATGGCTACCTGTAAGTCTGAATAAGGCCAGGAGAGGGACCTGAAAAAGGAGCCCTCTCCCCTTTGGGAAGTGCAAGCTTAACACTCGTGGATGTGCTACTCCTCTTGTGACACATTTGCTAATTGGACCTGCCCTAGATGTTAGGTGTGTATGTACCCTGTTCTCCCCCTCACTGGGACTCACGTCCTTGAGTCAAGTTGCTGTGGGATTCAGGATATTGAGAGAGCCTGACGTCCCGGCTCATTACACTGGTGACTAATCACCAAAGTCCTTAGTTGCAGTAGACTGTGCTAGCTCAGGTCATCACTAGCTTGGGGCACTCTAGACCACGCTCTGTTGCCCAGGTATAAACATGCTTTATGTCAGCAGATGCAGACGTCATACACAACCACTTTCTCCTGTGGTGACCAGAAGCTGCAAACCTGGGTGAAGACCTCCTGTTCTCCCCTTGTTCCATGCCATGGAATGTGCCAAGCAGATGGTGGGTTTGCCATTGCAGAATGAAAACAAACCCGGGCAGTTCTGGGCTGCTTGGACAGTTCTCCTTGTTGATTTTGCATGGGCTTTGGGTGGTGCTGGACCATCTCCCTGCCAGCCATGCTCCTGTGGCAACATGATTTTTAGGAGGTTGCTTGGCAGCCCCTGCTAACGATTGCCTCTGTCTCAAAGAGCAGCTGTTGCAATGAAAGCTCTGGTGGTTGTGCAAAACTCAAGATTAATTGTATTTTGAATATAGATATTTTTTTTTCTTCTTCTCTTGTCATGCTTGATGAAGATAATTTTTATGTTGAAAGTTGATGGTGTTTATATTTTTATTCAGTTGCCTGGATCCAGCGTTTCTCCTTTCCCAGGATAAAGCATGGCTATTCATCTTCACTCCACAAAATAAAGAGCTGACGTGAAAAGTGGCTTTGAGAGGGGGGTGTCTTCTCCCTGTTCTTGCTATCAAATTCCAAAGGTGTAAAACTCAAGATGGGTAACCAGGTCACCACAATGTGACCATAGAAATATGGCCCAAGTCTTTATTTGTTGCTCAACAAAACCTCAAAACGCCCTTTACTCCTGGGTGGGACAAAAGGCATCTGGTGCCAAACACGCCCAAATGAAATGAAAACCATTCCTCGCTGGGAGTCTGGGGTAGGAGGAAGAAGAATAAAAGGATATAAAATAGGGAGGAGAAAACATATTTAAGGTGCCAAGTCTAAGGAGCTGGCACTGAAGTGATGTGTGGCAGCGGCTGCTGTAGTACTTCTATATGCCACACAGTGTCAGACCGGCACACAGCCGCCCAAAGATGAAGGCAACTGCAGGGGTTGCAGAGGGTGTTAGATGGGCTCAGGGATCTCATTAGGACTCTAGCAATCCCATTAAAACCTCAGCCACGAGAAGGAGCCGTTTTAATTGCACTGCTGCTATTCCAGTGTGCAGTATCAACCATTAATCTTAATGAATGTGAGGGTCAGCGTGGCAGGTCTCCAGGTCTGGGTTTCCAGTGGATTAGTGCAAACAGAAAGCAGAAGGAAACTCTTAATGGGTCAAGACTGTAAGTCCTGGCAGAAGGTCTGGCAGAGCCTTAAAGAGCTGCATATATTTTGACTAATCTTACTTAGCTGTAGCACTGCAATTGAGAGAAATATATCACAGCTAAAAATCTAAAATGCTAGTCCTAGATAGCCTTTGCTCCTGATGAGCAAAGCACAGACCATCCTGGCAACCAGTCTTCCAGTTTCCTCCTGAAGACAGTGGGTATTTTTATCCCTGGAAAATCACATTGGATTAATATTTCATAGAATCATAGAATGGTTTGTGTTGGAAGGGACCTTTAAAGATCATCTGGTTCCAACCCTCCTGCCATGGGCAGGGACACCTCCCACTAGACCAGATTGCTCAAAGCCCTATCCAGTGTGGCCTGGAACACATCCAGGGATAAGGCATCCACAACTTACCTGGGCAACCTGTGTCCATGTCCCACCACCTTCATTGTAAAACGTCTTCTTTATCTCCAATCTAAATCTCTCAGTTTAAAACCATTACTCCTTGTGCTGTTACTACAGGCCTTGGTAAAAAGCCTCTCCTCATCTTTCTTAGAAGCCCCCTTTATATTCTGAAAGGCTGCAAGAAGGTATCCCTTCTCTTCTCCAGGCTGAACAACCCCAAGTCTCAGCCTTTCTTCACAGGAGAGGTATTCCAATCCTCTGGCCATTTTCATGGCCCTGAAGTGTCTCCCTCTATTAACAAAATCAGTGAAACAATAAAGATGGGCACAACCCTCTGCCTATATTTGTCCCACATAGATCTGTTGTTAATTTTGCAAGTGTCATTTCACAGGGTCTCCAATATTCACTTTTTGCTTTATGGAATTCAATCTGAACTTCTTGTGCAATGCTAAAAACTAGGACTTGGAAACTGAGCCTCCAGTGGGAGTGCAATGGCCCAGGGATAAAAAGCCCACTATCTAACAAAGCAACAAGCAGTACAAATACACGTTTCCCAGCTTAATCTAAAAACCCAGCCTAGCATATCCTTTCATGTTGTCACCCTCCTCTGCTACCTTTTGTCCTCCAGGGGACACCCTCCAACTGGGTGCCTCTTGCCATGGGTGACAGGGCAGGTGCAGGGGGTGGGTGGCTGCCTCTGGTCCTACACAGAGGCCTATTGGTATATACAGACAAAACAGCCCATCTTTCTCCTGCCCTGCTCTTGCTGTCTGCACCTTTCTTGTTCCAAGAGCTTTAATCTCTGAGCTGCCATTGCAGATAACCTTGGATTTGACTTCCACCGTGCCTGAAAACCCCGAAGGAATCAGGTAGGATGATATCTGCATACAACAGCAGGTAGCTAATCTTTATAAAATACCCTGCTGCTGTTGAGCAGCAAGAACTGTTTTGAAGACTACGAAGCTTTTAGCTGATGGAATTTCTTTCTTCTTCACATGTAAAATGAAACCATCCCCAAGCCAAATGTATGGCATGATCTTCTTGCTGCCATTGCTCTGAAAACGGTTTGGTTATTTCCCCACGCCGGGGATTACAGAGGCACCTTCAGCTACTGTCTAGCTGTACAGGGTTCAACTTCCTAAGCATGTATGATGTCACTTTTGCTAGCTAGCAGCTGGAACTTGATTTTTGCAGCTTACCCAAAAGGCTTGTGCTCATATTTCCTTAACCCATGTTTTTTACAAGAAAATTGAAACATCTACATAAAGTAAAACTATATAAATGACCCATTGAAATTGTTATCTTATTCCTATTGATGGCTTTAAACAGCAAAAACAGAGAAGAGCAAAGCACAGCTATAAGGAGTTATATTTAGGCTGCACATTCTTAAGCTTGAAATCTCAAGGCTGATCATGAACCTGCCTTGAGCCATGAATTTCCATATACAAGATGCAGCTTTGAAATAATTTTCAAAGCCTTACGTTTGAACTGGAAAACCAGAGATGAGAAGGCAGTTTTTAAAGGAGAGAGGAGAGGCCTCTCAGTCCCACCACACCTTTCCTCTCCAAACACAAAGGAGCAACATACAGAAAAAGAACCAGCATAAGCTGAGCTGCAGTGGCTCAGCCCAAGGTTGCAGCCTGGTATTGTCTCGCAGCCTCAAGAGAAGACCATGTCAAGGGAATGAGAACAGGATGCACCTGGATATTTCTTGGGAGTGCTTTCCCCATCTCCAATTATTTAAATCTCATGAGCTTTCAGAGACAGATGTGATATTTTATATTTATATCTTTAAAAGCCACTGCCTTCACTAATGAGTTTTGAAGTTTCATGTTAAAAAGTGGATTTTTTACCTGCAAAAATTTGTTACCATGTTGGATTTTATTCAGAAGCACTAGGCAAGTAACAATATTTTAGAAATTATGCATTTAAATACCCCAGTGCCACCACTAACACAGTATCAGCATGTTATGTTTGTAAACCATCCATGACTCTGCCTCTGGAATTTCTGTACTTGCATGTTGTTCTGAGGTGTTACAACTTTCTGTTGGTACTCACAGAGCTTGAGATTCATGCAATAACCTGAGTAGCACCTTGAATTAGGGACTGCTTGTTTCTGACTGGATAAGAAAAAGCAAACCTTCCACTTCTGAAGGGATGCAGTTTGTGCCCACTCACTCATAGGGATCTAAAGGAAGTGTGCCCAAAAATACTGAGGAACAAAATAAACATTGTATTGGGCCCGAAACCTCAGCATTTCTTCAGTTCTGTGTCAGTCCAACCTTAATGCTTGGGTTTCTGCATTTATTTCTCAGACAAAAATCACCCTGAAATAAAAAAGGATTTTTAGAAGCCAGAGGCGATTCCAGCCAAGAAACTAAGATAATGTTCATCAGCAAAATTTGACCCAAGGCATTATTGAGCCTCGTAGGCCTGTGTTATTTATCAGAAAAATTCTTCCTAGAGAGCCATTGTCCATAGCAGACACTTCTTATTGCTCTGCATTTTGCCATAAGCCAAGCTGATAAATGCATTTTTAATTGATTTAGTGGAAGACTTGGAATTTTGAGGGGAAAAAGGACTATAATTCCTTCAATTATGCTGAAATATTTCTGGTAATTTTAAATAGGTGTCTTCTAGAAGGCTTTGCTATTTCTTAATTTTTAATACTTACCATAAGCCATTTCAGATGGGAGCTCTTTAAAAGTCAAAGCATCAATAAAAGGTTATTAAAGGCAGGCTAGCCTCTGCTTAGCTTGTTTTTCTGCTAAATCTGTTATACTGAATGCAGTTGTGTGTATATTCTTGTATGTCTGTGTATATATGCCTGTAACTGAAAAAAAAAAAAAAAAAAAAAGAATAAAAACATTATCTGCTACTTGTCTGCTGCTTACTGTACAGCTTAAGTGCTTCTGCAATAGTGAAAACACAAGTTTTTCTAGCATGTGAGAACAAGGAAGTGAACTTGCCTGACAAACAGGAAACAAAATCTGTTCATGAAGACAGACTGACAGTTTAAGTGCAGGGAGATGGGAAAAGGTTAATCCAGGCTCCCTTTTAAGTTTGCTTAATAATAAGGTTTTCTCCTCTTCTGAGAAAATTAAAGATTACATTCAAACAGGTAAAGGGCTTTTTAATTTGATTGTTTTAACTGAGCTTCTTTATGCACTTTTCCATTTGATTTAATTCTGGTTAGTATGATAAATGCTGCTTAACCTAAAACTCTTTTTTTGTTTGGGTTTTTTGTTTGTTTTTGGTTTTTTTTTGTTTGTTTGCTTTCATGTATGAAAAACAGAGATGAAAGATTAGCTTCTAGTGACCTGCATCAAAATATAATTTGGCTGGAAATGAAATGAATTTGGATTTAGCTGCATCTCCTGGATAGTTTTGCTGCAACAACAAATCTTCATAAAGTTAAGCTGCCTCTGCTCAAGGACTGGAAGAGGTGTGTTCAGCTGAGCTGTGAGAAGCTCCTGCGGTCTCTGCTCTGCCTGTGTGTGTCTGACTGGAGTCAATGACATCAGATCCTCAAAATGTAAAGGAATTTAGGATTTTAAAGTAAGATTACTGCAGCAGCTTTTCATGGTTTAATTATTTTATATTGGAGCCTGCTGAATGATGCGTTCGGTGAGCTGATTGCTTTTCAGAGAGCATTAAAAGATTTAGTTGCTCCCTGTGTCAAACATTTGGAAATTTTCACACTGGGATTGAAAGGCGCTGTGGAGCAATTCATGTATCTCCCCGGGAGCTGGCGGCTCGCTTCCTTGGTAGCTTGGGCTGTGTGGAAGAAATTGTGACAAAATGTAATTATTTTGGATTTAAGCTTTATTATAACTGGGTCTGTGTTTTGCCTCTCAGCTGTATGAAAGGCAATATGCGCTGGTTGCTGGGTTTTCTCAATCAGTAAGTATTAATGGCAAGTATTAACACAGCATTTTCCCCTTGCTCTTCTGGTGGCTCTGGTCTGGCTGGGTGCCTGGACTGCTCCCAGGCACCTGGCTGAGGTGGGAAGCTGGTACCCCTTGGTGCAGAGCCACCATCTCCAGGTCTTCAGAACCTGGTGTCCTTATTTACTTTCAGGCATTAGCTGCCGCTCAGGGTAACACAGGCACTGGACTAGTAATACAGGCCATTGTGTCCTCCCTTCCTTGCCACACCACTGTGTGACTGTAGCACAGGAGGAATAAGTGACCCTAAACATCTCCTTGCACCAAGGTACCTGTGGCTGACATCCCCTCCCCAAGTCAGTGCCAGCTGGCCTTGCAGCTGGGCATGGCAGTGAAGGAGGCTGGCTCTCAGGGATGGCTTGAGAGGAGCTTGGTATCAGATGGGAGGGTTTTATTTTTTTACTGAACAGTTAAAAAATTCTTTGACTTCTCTTGTAATTTCTTGTCTTTTTCTTCTGTACCTATTACAAAAAGACTCAGTAGCTTTTCCCTGAGGAAAGCTCAAGGATCCACTCAAAAGGTCTTCGTTTTTTTGGAGCCAGAAACAGGGCTCGCCAGTGGTAGCTGCAGCCTGCAGCTCCCTGTGCCCGGTGGGGATGTCTGCCATGCTGCTCTTGGAGCTGAGAACAGCCATTTCCACCTGTCTCAGTCTCCTCTTTGCCAGATTTGCTCCTGTTACCTGGCCCCAGGCCCACCCCAGTGACAGCTGAACACCTGAGTTGTCTCCCTGCTCGTGTGTGAGCGAGCCCTCAGTGTGGTCAGCTGGAGTGAATCCACAGCTCCGCAGTCACCCCAGCACAGCCAAACCAGGCAGCTGGGAGAGCTTTGACCATGGCAGCTGAGACAGGCCCAGCAGACACAGAGGCTTCTTAGGAGCCTCCAGAGGCACTCCAAGCTGGAGCTGGATTAGTTTTTTATTTGATTTCCTTTCAAGTCCTCTTACCTGGGAGACACAATCATGCCCTAGGGTGGCTCATGTTGCTCACAAGCAGATCTTGTGCTACTTTCATTCTTTTCTCTAGAAGTTCCACACCAATTGCTCTCTCCCCTAGCAAAACCTTTTTTCACGGCCCTTTGAAGCATCAGCTGTCTTACCAATGCTTCCCTACAAAGCCTGTAAATTTATAAAAGATTGCCAGGTTCATACATTAGATGTTAAGATGGTGTTTCTCCACTTTCTGCTTTAAAAAATAGCTTTCTGAGATTATACCTTTTATAACTCTCTGGGGTTTGCAAGGCTTGTCGATTGGTATTAAGTAGACAACCAAGTGACTAACAAACTTTTTGAAAACAAAGCAAAAACTGAGTTGTCCTCTCTTTTTTTTTTCCTTCAAAGGTAGCCCTTATGTCAGAGTACCTTCTTTGTTAAGACATCTTCTGCTTCACACCGTTACAGATATCCCACCCACTCATATTGCAGGGTAAGAATGAAATGGGATCCCCAGCACTATAAAGCTATACAATATATTTCTATTTCTTTTGAATTCTCATGTTGGAACTAATTAAATCCTCTTCCAGTGTGGATTTCGCTCGCTAAGCCATAATAAAATGGATAAAACTCTATAATTTCTTTGATTTTTATTCCACTTGCACTTTCTCTTTCCTAAGCAGCTGTTCATGTCATGAAAACAATGGTCCAGTATCTATTTAAGAGTTCATCTATTGAATAGTTAATCTCATGACATTTCTCTGTATCTTGATGAAAATACCCGGGACAATAATGCTGGCTAATAATATCAAACTGATGAGCAAAGAAATAGCACCCACATTCTCAGCTGATGATGTGGCAAAGATCAAGAAATTCTGCAAAGCTCAAACTAAAGTAAGTTATAAATTGCACTAATACTGGCTAATGGATAATGAGATTCCATTCTAATGTTGGTAATGTGCAATGTAAGTGTTTGCTGTTTCTTAAATAGGGCATCTTTGACCATTTAAGCAAGTCTTTAGCACCAAACATTCATGGTCGCGAGTATATTAAAAAAGCCATTTTGTGTATGCTACTGTGGGGTAATGAGAAAGTTCTCAACAATGGGACACGCATTAAAGGAGACATCAATATCTTATTATTAGGTAAAAGCATGTAGAGTTAATAGTGCATTGATAAGTTATTTTATTATCCCCCCCTCCTATCACACCAGTGTAGTTCTCTTATACAATATTAGCAAGAAAATAAAAGCCAACCCAGTACAAAGGCTCATTTTGTCTTATACAAGAATGTTTGTTAGTGTCTTAGGATCAATTTATTTTATCCTTGGGCACATTTTTACAATTATTTCTGTTTTGTCCCACACTTCCCTATTTACTTGACATCTGTTCTATGTTTCTGACTAGTACTGGCGTGATGCACAATCAAGTTTAATCCTGCACTGCTCATTGGGGCGAGACACCCACTGATTTCATGAATGGGCTTCAGTTTATCGCTCAAGTTGATGGAACTATTCTACTTCTGTCACTTGTAGGCACAGTGGCTGTTCAGTTGTGACTTTATTTCTAAATGCTTTGCTTTCAGTACCTGTAACTAAGTTACATTAGCCTGACAATTCTAACCGGGTACATAACAGCACCTGGCAGAGGTGTCATCTTCCTTGCACAAATCAAGATATTTATTTATTTTCAGAGCTTCAATCAAATATTTGATAACTTGCTTTAAAAACAGATTGGCCTAAAACAGCATTCCTTTTCAAATCTTTCTGTTGGACTACATCCTTTCTCTCCTGAGGAGGGCAACTTGCACACTGACTTATTGGCAGTACTGCTGAAACACTGCATCCACATCGCACTACTATAGGTTTTAAATATGTCAGTACAGATGGGAACTGTTACCCAACAACTCCTTGTCAAAAGCGCTTGCCCAGCACCTGAATTACATTGCTTTGTGCCCAAATACAGCACATGGGGAGCCATGAAGATTCAAAGCTATTGTTATAATTACACTCAATGACATGCTGATGTGCTGATGGATCTGCTGGGCTTTGCAATTCAAAGGACTGTTCCTTTATATATGTATTTATTTTTATATATATATATATATTTAAATAAAATATATTTTTATGAAAATTTACACTCCTGACCTTTGAAATGCCAACTTCTCTGTCTGGCTGAAATGAAAAACTGGAATTCTTATGCACCAATATTTTTTATATAACCTTACAACTATCTAAATCAATTTAGAGCAAGATTTTCAAGTTCCCTAAGATTCAGGAGCATTCTGGAGGGGAAATGTTGGGGAAAAAACCAATAACAATTCTAAAACATGGAGGATTTCTTACCAGAGTCCTTCAACTTTGGGAACTTGACGGCTCCCAAATGTGTCTCTGTAATGCTTTATCTTTCAATTGCCTGAACCTGTGCTTTTGGAGAGGCTGGTGGAACAAGGCAGGCTCCTGCAGCTGGAATAATGAAAAGTGTTTATTTGATTTGCTCACAATTTTCTCACAATGTTTAACTGAAGTTGAACATTACACCTCATGACATTTATATGGAAGCTGTGTTTTGGAATAACGTATGAAATAAAAGGCTGCAACCATAGGGGAAAAAAAAAAAAAAAAGTACTGATGATGTTTTAAAGTACTTACAAATTTTAAGTGAATGTTTTAAACTTTGGAAGTTTTGATCTTTCTTACTTGAAAAGAAGAAAAACTTTGCCCCTTCTCAATATCTGTATCAACATACTCACAACCTACTTGCAACACTGTCAGGAGCATCTCCCTCCTTTAACAGGGAAGGAGCTTAGAAACACTGAATAAATAATACTTATTAAGAAGATCAAGTGGAAGCTTATAATGTCTGGCTGTAGCCACCCTTCAGCTCCCCAGCAAACTGTATTTTGAGGCCACAGTCCCAGGCTCCCTTGGAGTTAGCAGCATTAAGGTGAGTGTTGCCTGACCCCTCAGCAGGGACTCCTGGCTCTCCTGTTCCCACCAGCTTCATCTAGCAATTAAGTCTGTCTGCCAGCAGTAATGAAGCCAACAGCTGCCAGGTTTTCGGGGCCAAGAAGGAAGAAATGCCTCAAGGATGATTGTGACCATGGCAGAGCAGGGCTG
Source organism: Apus apus (assembly GCF_020740795.1). Lineage (NCBI taxonomy): Eukaryota > Metazoa > Chordata > Aves > Apodiformes > Apodidae > Apus > Apus apus. The sequence goes on along the minus strand of NC_067283.1, from coordinate 111,966,291 downwards.
CCAGGGATCCTACATTGGCTCCCACTGAGAGCCTTGTTCCTGCTTGTGACCACTGGACTAAATGGCACCACTGGGGCAGGAAATCACCATACAAACAGGTACTGGCAGGTTGCCTTTTCTCAATCTGATTTGATAGCAATTTACTCTGTGCTCTTACTTAAGACTCTTAATAGTTCTGATTTAACGGTCTTCCCAATAAATTGAGGAAACTGATTTCCCATTTCCCAGGAGTATTTCAGCAATTAATTGTAAAAATACTTTGTAAATGCAAGAACATTCATCTCATTCAAGTTCACTCCTGCCAGAGCTTGAAAATTACCAAGATTCAAGTTTACTGGAGCAATTAGCCCCTGCCATCATCAGCAAATATTTAATGACTATCCCTAATGCCCAGCTCAGAGGTCTGAGGGTGCATCTTACAGTCCCTGGGACTGAAGGAGGTGACCATGATGCTCCTCCTGCCCTCATTTCTTTTGCACATCCACGAAGAGGTGTTGGGGCTATGGTTGCTGAGACCCACAATGTTTCCCCTTCCATTAAATTTTTATACTTCACACCTTGCGTATTTGCACGGGGTTGCCATGCTGTTAAATGTAACTGAAGTTTGAGGTTGAATGACAAATAAGCCCTTCTGCAGGTGGGAAAAGACCTTTGGTAAGTGTAATCCTGCTAATGACTCCGTTTGAAGTGATCCAGACATGCATGGCCACAGTGACTCTTGGGAGGGGTGTGCAAAAAATATTCTGACTTCACCAGTAGCTACTTAAATACTTTCAGCACCCCTTGTGACAAAAGCCAAAAGTGGAGGGGGAGAGGCTGTTTACTGCACTCCTGTTTCATAAACTAAGGGAAATAATGTACAAGTTATTCAGAACAAATTAATAATTCACGAATGTGCTGAACAAAATGGTAGCAAATAAAGGTCCGAATTTTTCTGCTGCTTATTAAGCCATTTAATTTTTTCCAGTTCTCTAAGACCCGTGTGCAAAAGGGTTTGGCTCTACAGCTGAAAGTGCTCTGCTTTCCCCTTTAAGAGGTGATCGTCATACTGCAAAATATTCCCTAAACCGCTTCCACCATCAGCAGGGGGTTGCCAGGAAGGCAGTTGACAGCAGCTGTAGCTGCTGATTAAGAAAATGATGCTCAGCAGTGCATTTCCAAAGATATCAAACTTTCTGTCTTTTGAGCTCTAAAGTCCTCCTGTGGTGCAATGGCCCTCATGTGCCTGGCTGCACACTGTGTGCCCATGTGTGCGGGAGCAAGCACCTACCTACCTGAGCTCCTGCACTCCAGCCCATGGAGGTTTTTTGGCAACAAAACCATGAAATTATCTTGATGACACCTAACAAAAAATGGAAAGGGGTTTTATAGCTGAAGAATATTTGTGTGGGGGAAAAAAAAAAAAAAAAAGACAAAAGACACAAATGTTTTTATCTTACCCAGTCCTAGTCCACCAGATGACTGAGATACTGTGGGAAACAAGTGGGAAAGCAAATGAACAATTAAGTGCAAGCACAGCCAACCTGAGAGTGATCTGACATGCCTGTAAAGTAGTTTGTGCAGTATCGGTATAAATGAAGGCAAGTGGAAGCCAAGATGACTTGCTCATGGTAAAGCAAGTGTCACCACCTTGTCTAAACACTCAGGCAAGATTATGGTGTAAATGAAAGCATTTATATGACTTTGCTAGCACAAAAGGCAGAGTGGTTTGTTCATTTGAAACCCCAGGGAAAAAAGGTACATAAACTTCTATTCCTCCCTTCCGCACATTTCATTTCAGAAATACCTTTGAGGTTGCTGAGACTGCATTCAAAATGGATGCGTCTGTGGCTATTTGTATTTCTTAGAAATTCAAATTTGTTTCAAAGCTCAAGATTTACTCTTGGGGCAAAGGCAGTTGCCAGCCAGTGCTCTGCAGGTCTTTCATGGACAGGGGTGTAGCCAGCAGGGAGGTTTGATGTCAACCAAATGGCTTTCCAGTCACTCCCACTGTGTGCCTGCACAGAGACCTGACCAGGAAAGCCAGTGTGGGGCATCGGAACTGGGAAGCACTGGCTTTTCCTGGAAATGGGGATTGGGTGCAGGATAGGGACTTAATTCCCAAAGGAGGAGGACAAATGTTTAGATCTGGTCTTCAGTTGCTCTGTGAAACCCAGCCTTGTTCTTCACCAGTTCCTCCAATAAAACCTCCAAACCATAAAACACTCATATTTATTGCCTTCGGCAGCAGCTTATGAAGGGATAATCTTTCCACAGGGACAGCAGAGTCAACACCACCAGGCTCCACCACTGGCCTTGTCAGGTTATGCTTCTAAGCTTTTTTTAAGTCATTCTTCTTAAGTTTCTAGTGATGAAATAAGTTTTGTGTGATGCTTGTGCCAGAGCAGCCTCCCCATCACCCTGACTGTGAGTTCCCCAGACCTCCCCGAGGGAGAGAGCTGCCCAAAGAGACTCTGCAGTGCTGTGGTGGAGACAGCCAGAGGTCTGATTTTTTTTCCATTTGAGGAAATTACTATTTTCTTATCCCAGTGGCTTTTCTTTTTCCATTCTTCCCAGTCATGCATGCTAAAGCTTAAGCACAGTCATTATTCTTTTGGCCAGGGCAAAGTTGCAGTTGTCCTGACTGCCTGCAGAGGATGTTCCTTAACCAGTTGAGATGATAGTTTCATTTTCTGTTTCTCTCCTTACCTTCAGCTTACCCTGACAATTTTTTCTAGTTATGAAAGCATGACAGTAGCAGCCAGAATTAAATCTGACTCTTCTAAGGAGCAACAGAGATTCCTACTACAGTTAATAAACAAAGTTCATTAAATTACTTAATAGCTACCAAACAATAAACTAATTACTTACTTAACAAATTAAACTAAAGTTACAATGTCATTGTATGCAATCCATAACACTCTGTTCTGGACAAGCAAACAGCATTTACATGAGTGAAAGCTGTCTTCATACCCCAGTGTTCCCAACATGATGAGAAGTATGGAAAAAAAAAATAATCAATCACAGAGGAAGACGTGCTACTGACAAGATTTGATCTGCGTTTTGTTGCATAAACTGCTTAGATCCAGATGGTGTTAAAAATATCAAGGGCAAATGCACGTACTCAGAACTGTAGCAGAACAAGATGGCTGGTTCTCATTACATGTTAGCAACAGCTAAGCAGAAATGCTGCCATTAAGAAGTTAATCAAAATGTTCCACCAAATCGTTTAGAGATAAGATTCCAAGCTGATAAAGAGCACACAAACTTTTTTTTTTCCCATGAATATTGCAGTGGAAGAGCAATCATGTTTATGTAATGTATGGTATGATTAAATATTGCAACCTTGGGAAACAATAAAGTGTGATTTTTTTTTCTTTTAAGTTCTGGACATTCAAGTTAAACTTCTTTGACACTCTTTTGTTTTCGCAGTAGGTAGAGTCAAAGGCATGGACCGTTTCATCTCAGGTGGAAGAAGTGTAGGAATTTGTGAGCAAATGAAGATGAAAACTGGAATGGAAACCTGTCTGCAAGCTTTATGATACCAGTTATAGTGTACATGTTGTAAGTAATGAACTTTGACTGGGGAGGGGGAAGAGAAAAATCATTCCATGAAAAAATAGAAGAAGGTGACAATGGTCATGGTTTTGAAGAAGTTTAATACAAAGGAGACCGATCCATATACACTACAGAAAATTATTAATTTGCAGGTAGGAGGGGTGATCAATCTCAGTTGCTGTGGTCTTTTTTCCCCCAGTTCATTCTATTGGTCCTCAGAAAGGGAAGACAACATGGTGACCAGCCATATAGAGTATGTCTGCTGCAAAAAAAGTACATAATATTCTTGCACAAAATGAATTATTAAAACCTGACTTTAGAGATGTCTTCTGTAATAAACTGGAATATATGAAAGAAGTTGGAAAATGAGAACATCATATATTTAATTTCTTCATAATTCCATAGCACAATCTGAGCAAAATACAGGTATTTTGCTGTTACTGCATCAAATAGCACAAAAGTCTCTAAGCAACAAGTCTAGATTTGAGAAACAGCAATTGACTGTTCAGAAAAGGCAGTTTATTTGGTGGTTATCTTCTCCTTTTGAGACATAACTATCTGTACTAAAGATAAATTGAAAAATGTAGTTCAAGCAGACAGGAGGATTAACATCCTATTTATGAGAATGAAAGGTACTTGAACTGACAGGTGGCATCTATGTCTTAGCAAAAGCCCCTGAGCTCTAATAACATTGGAAAAGGAGAGGTGGGAAAAACAATAATATAGAGGAATATCACTTCTCTGTTCTTATCTGCACTTCAAAAAATGACAGTTCACGACTCCTGCCCTGCACCATGGAAGAGTGTCTTCCTGGCAGGGCTGGTACAGGGCATCTAACATGCTTAGCTGAAAGAAGAGAGCCCATGTCTAGGATCAGTCCCTTTTTTTGCATTTAAACAACGTGGTGCCAGCCAGATGATCAGACATTATGATTCAGTTATCTGCTACTTCTGCAAAAGCTAGACTGAGCAACCTGATCTATGTGATGCAAATAGCAATGAAATTGTCCTACTTGGCCTGTATCAGGAATATGAGGCTGTGTATCCTGCCTAGCATAGATATGAGGTGGCACGACTAAAAGATTTTCTGAAATGTTGAGATTCTTCAAGACAGACCAGTAAGTAGCTAGAACAACAGGCTACCTGTTTTGTTCCAAACCTGAGCCACTGACTTGAATATCAGGGTTATTTTATTTTGCTTCCAAGCCCAAGCTGTGACTCCTGATAGACTCAGCAGTGGGGAATGAGTCACACATACAGCTTTAAATACAATGTGCACATACTCTGCTGAGTCCAACTGTACATCTAGTCTGAGGCCCAGAAAAGAAGGGTAAGAGAAGACAACATTCACTAATGCCTGGGTCTTTGCAAGGGGAGCAGGCTCTGGGTACCAGCAGAGATCCATACTTGAATGAGGAACAGGAGCAAGGGCAGCTGACCCAAGAAGTGGTTGCCCGCAGTTCAAGGTCTCGTTCTGCACATTGTGGGAACTCTCTGCTGCCCTCCAGTACGCGTGACAGGCCCTGGCACTTCCTGCAGCCTGAGACCTGGACAGCTGGCATAGGGACTGGAAAATAAGTCTTATGATGAGTGGCTGAGGGAACCGGGATTGTTTAGCCTGGAGAAGACTAGGTCCCCTGCTGGCTGAGGGGAGACCTCATTGCTCTCTACTACTACCTGAAAGGAGGTTGTAGTGCGGTGGGGGTTGGTCTCTTCTCCCAGTATCCTAGTGATAGCATGAGAAGAAATGGCCTCAAGATGTGCCAGGGGACATTTAGATTGGATATTAAGAAAAATTTCATTAGTGAAAGAGTGGTCAAGCATTGGAACAGGCTGATGAGAGAAGTGGTGGAGTCACCATCTCTGGAGGTGTTCAAAAAACGTGTAGATATGGCATTCTGGGACACGGGTTAGTGGGCATGGTGGTGTTGGCCTGATGGTTGGGCTTGATGATCTTAGAGGTCTTCTCCTCTTTAATGATTCTGTGATTCTGTGATTTTATATCCCAATAATAGGCTCTTTACAGTAGCCCTGATCTGTAGAGAGTGGGATGTGCCTGATGCAGGCAGAGCAAATCCTTGTTGCAGCTTTTAACCTGAATCACTACAGCGTGAGAAGGATGAGAAAGAGCAGTGGAACTTGGTGCAGATTTAAGGCTAGTGGGGCTTACTATCATATTAGTATCTCAGTGAAGTCACACAGACAACTTTACATCAAAGGTTTTTAGTAAAAGTTTAGGTGAATAGATCTGCTTTAAGAAAGTAAACACCTAGGCTGCAAGCCCCTCTATGGTTCTCTGACTGACCAACGGAGTATCTGATCTGTGATTAATATCCTTATTATCTGTAAATATGTCAAAAGTATGTCTTCAAAATTTAATTGTTTCATTAAAAATAACAGATGCTGTCCTAGTAACCATGTAGGAAAGGTCTTTGTAAAGCAGGTAAGTCAGCTCTAGAGGAAAGCTGCAGGACCTGGGCTGGTGCATTTTTGTTGCTGTTTTTATAAGAGACCACTGGTAGTGGGGCTTTGCAACTGCAACCAGTTAAATTGCAAATCCACATAAAGCATTTACTCATACAGAAGAAAATTCCAGTTGAAGTGCTTAGTTTCCTAAGCCACAGAGGTACTTTTAATCACCTCCTTTCTTCACAGAAAAATACTATCACTGTAAGTCATTTGTGCTACAGTTTTTTTAGAAAAACTTATCTGTTCAGGAACTTGAGCTGGTAGTATAACTTCTGTGATAAACAATATTGAATATGATGCTGGACTTCCTGAGCAATTTTTTTGCATTGTAAATTGAAAAAAAATACTTTTTCATCTTGAATATTTTAGGTCAGTTAATGATCAATCAAACCTCAGTCTCTTTAGGCTCTACAGAATCTGCACACCAGTGAAAAGTGAGTTGTTCACAGTCACTGAGCAGGAGATGCAGCTTTAAGTTGTGCTCTTCACTGATTCCCATTGGAAATGAATAAGCAGAAGCTTAAGGTTTTTTTCCCATGGAAATTCACTATTCCAGAATATGCCCTACAGAATATGTATCTTGCGTAACATATTGTAATATAAGGCTCTGTCTATTAAACTCTCTTCTGATGAAAGCACAGGTAAGTATTTATGCCATTTCATGTAATCTGGATTTCAAAAAAAATATAAACAATCTCTGTAGTCACAAAGCTGGTAATTCACATTTGAAATTATGAAATGCTCACAGTTTATAATGTTAAGTATTTCAGCCAGAGTTGAATTCATGAACAGTCTCATTTGTGTCTTCTTAACTCCATGTAAATCTATGTGCATATCTTAATTGAAAGCACATTTGGAAGATTATTTGCATGAAAACTGCTGATGAAGACATGTTAAAATAAGAAAGTTATTTTAAGGCATCTATAGTAGAGTATCTTCCTATACAGGATGTTTGTTAGCTCTGACAAATGTTTGTTAATTTTGTCTGGCTGTTTTAATGACTCTTAGGGATCTGACAAAAGCTAGTAAAACCAGCTATGAATGCTTTAAATATAACTACATTTCAGAGAATACTAATGAGAAGAGGATTACATATATAATGTCAGTACAGAAGCATATACATTTGTTGCTTTGAGCCATGCAGTGGCATTCAGAGGAAGACCAGTTCCCTCATCAAATTTCCATACATTTGAACTGCTCTTGCTCATAGTTAGGGTAAATTGCACGACAAATGTTATGATCATCAACATCCATTCCAGGGAATCAAAGTAGCTGCTGACCTTTAAATGTGAACATATTCACATACCAGCCTACCAACCATCTGGTGTGACCTGACATTTCTATTACTGGCCCTCCTGTCCCTTGCATCCCCCCTCCAAAACAATGCAAATATGGTGATCTGTGTCCATGGTGACTGCAATCTTCCTCTGCAAAGTGTCCTCAGGGAAGTAAACTTTGCTTCTTCTGAACCTTGTCTATTTCCACACCTACTTCATTCTCCAAATGCCTCTGAATTGTAGTCCTCCTTATCATGGATGTTAAGGGAGACACCAAATTCAACATCCCTCCTCCTCAGCTGACGTGCCCAGCCAGGGAAGGACCCAAGTGATCTCTCCATCCCAGTCCTAGGGGTGCCATTGCTGTTCTTCCTACTTGCAGGTCTGGCCTGTAGCAAGGCTGAGTGTGTAGTGAAGAAACACACTCTCACAAACACAGAGAAACACAGACACACAGAGATCCCTTATGCAGCTGGCAGCAGAGACAGTCTCACACATACAGAGCAGTGCAGGTAGCATAACCCACCTATAATGACACCTAAACTCACACAAGTGCAGACAGCCCCATCCTCTTCCTCCCCTCCAGCTGATCAGAATGGAGGTTCTCTGGTGAGAACATGCATGCTCTCACTCTGCACATCTATAAGCACACCCACACTCACAGACCCCTTGAAAGTTAGCATGGACTCTAAAACTGTTTCATACCCATCCCTGGACCTGGGGTCCTTTAGCTGATATGCATGTCACCTCCTAATTGCCAGACAGAGCAATGTGATGCCTGCTAGTGAAATGGATGCATACTCTCACACAGTCATAAGCACTCCCACAGTCATGGAACCCTTGAATAATATCACAGGCTCTCAGTCCTGCAAACCCTATGGCCCAAGTCCTGCTGCCTACAACCCCTCCAGTCACTGACACACATTCTTTTGCATGCAAATCTCTCTGTGTGCTAGTACCTACACCCACAAACTCTAAGACCTGTGGTCTGCTCCGGTCATGGGCAGCACACAAATCTCTTTTGCATGTTGGTCTCTCCAGCTGTCACTGTCTTCCCACACTAATTCCTCTCTGATCCACCATGACCTTTCCCCTTTTCTTTAGATTCTTTGGACCTTCCCCTAAACATGCCATAGGCATTTTTACATAAGTCCACAAGCCTCTTCTGATAGCCTGTATCCCAAACAGCCTCAAGTATCCCATAATACTCACGTTAATCATGTTTCCTCCTTCCTATTAGTTAAAAATTGTTGTTCAGGTTGACATTCTGGAAGGCTCTGCCTGAGTAGATCCTTCAATGGACCATCAAGCAGTGGCTGAAGCATTCTGCATCCTCATTATTTTCTCTGTTGTGACTTTCTCTTCCTCATTAAGGTTCATATGTCTGTGTGGTTAATTTATCATTTTCCTCATTACTTGCTATTTCCTTTATACTGAGTAGATCACAACCTAATAACTCAATGAGTCAGACACTCCCCACTCTCCACATACCCTCACACTACTGACTGCCAGCTGTTCTAGGACTCAGAACAACTGAGCAACTCATGACTACAGGGTCCATCTCCATTTTATAATAGACATCTGTATCATAATAAGATAGCAAACCTAGATTTCATTCTGTTGATTGAGAGTTTGGATGCAGTTTTACCTGTTTTTTTTTATCTTCCGGTAGACTTAAAAGACAGGACAGGCATGTTCACACAATGTATTTCCAACTTTCTCCATTCCATGACAATGCACAACACTGGCAGACACTTTATTGACTTTAGCACAGAATTTTATCCAGATGATGAATTATTTTCCAGACTTAACAAATCTTTTACATGATGGTTGAGATTAAAGTAATAGAAGGAATGATGTAGTTGTGGTTTTCCAGTGATATTCATCTTGTGTCTTTGATGCTCATTTGCATTATCTTCAGAAGGATGTTTTAGTCTAAATGGGAAAAAAAACAAACAACCAAACAAAACAAAAAAACCCCAACAAACCTACATATCAAAAGCATGTAGGGAATGGAAATGTGCTTTTAATGTAAGAGAATTACTTACAAAGAAACCATAATAATTTACTGGAAGGTCATAAAGTTAGTGTCAAGTATCTGGCACTGCACAGAGCTATTGCACCTTAATAGCACATCACATAAAGAATATTATGAAAAAACCAAAATGGAAGTCTGCTCTCTGGAAGGCCATTCCTCTTCAGGTTGCTTACCAAATCTCTTTCATGCCTTGTAATTTCCATGTCTAAGTCCCTCTTTAAGCTAAGAGTCCTGCTGCCTGGGACTTTATGAAACTTCCTGTCAAAACCTGCCCAAATATCTCTGCTTTTCTCTACATGGCCTTTCTGATCCAGCCATTCAGATAATTTTAATCTGCTGTCTTCTTTCAAGTCTCCTTAAGTAATATTTTCCATGGCTACTTTGTTCCTTGTGTGAAAAGTGGCCATTGACTAGGGAAAGTGATTTTTAGATTTGCTTTTTGTTTTGACATTTTGGGTTGGGTTTTCTAGCACCATATCCAGGTATTTTAAGGGGAGATCTTTAGTACAAAGTAGATTTAATACAAGCTCACTAAGCAGAATATGTAGTTTAGTTACAAATTTAAAATTACCCCCTTTGTTCACACTCTCTCACTCTATCTGTGCTGCCATGGGGCAGTGAGAGTGGCTGAGGGAGGAGGAGGAGAACAGGTTTTGAATAAAGTAGCTTTTTGATATTTGATAAATTAGTAGCAATTAATGCAGCTGTTTCATTCCTAAGCTGGAGTCTTCAGATTTAAAAAACATGACACATTCCATTTTGCTTCTTACTAACTTGTATTGTTTAGTTGTTAATAGACATAGATATATATGTGTGCATGTATGTATAAATATTTATATATATTTGTTGGAAGAGGTAAAATACTTACTTCTTCTAGGGACAGTCTCTCCCTATTTTTCTCTCCATGGCGGTATTTCTTTTTAAGGCACACTGCAGTTGTGATAGTGACAATAAGCATTACAACAAATACAGCTATGGTTGAAGAAACAGCTATTACAGTATTTTCTCGTGTTGAGCCTTTTCTTTCACACTTTTCTCCCATGTACCACCAGTCCTCACCTGCTGGACATCTAGAAAAGAAAAGAACAAGCATGTGCTATCACCTAAAGATTAGAGGCATGAAAAAGGTTACGTAAGAAAAACAGCATCTCTGATGCCCTGTTTATATATCCTGCAGTCTAAATTACCTTAAAAGTGACTTCTATTTTTAAAATTGTCTTGAGTGATCTGGCTTAAACTGAGGTCTGTATCACATTCCCATTGTTTCCCAATAGAAAATCAGAGTGGAAACTGCTGGTCACACACTTCTCTAGGACAGAAAGTAGGTCACATTGGCACTAGAGCTTCAAATAGTCCAGAGATGTCAGAAAATAAATGTTCTCTTCCCATAATTTTGAAATGAGGCATAACATTCAGCATAATTTAATTTTTTTTTGTTATCTTGGAACAGCTTCTCGACACTTGCTGGTACTTGTGGCCTGTTTCTGATGGGTTGCACAAGAATTGTTTTTTAAAAGGTTTCCAAATGGGGAGATATAACAATTAATGAGTCATCCTGACTTTTCTTGCTCTCAGCCTTTAGATGTTTGCCTCACAGCACTCTCCTGGCACAGCATCACTTAAGGTTACTATCTTCAGCCTTAGAGCTTGTTTGAGAGCTGGAACAATGCTAACCAGCCAGGCAGGCTACGTAGATACATCCACAGAGAATTAAGTAGAAGTTGGTACTAATTTTCTCGCAGTGCAAGCAATCTTTTTAGTCCTCAGCCTTCATGGCTGGTTTCACAGGCAAGCATGACACTTTGGCAATCCATGGTCATAATCTGCCCTACACAACATTTCTGAATCAAATGCTAAAATAACGTCTGTACAGCTTCCTCTCTGAGAAGTATCAAACATCTTTGCTATTGATATAAATGCTATTTGAGATGCACAGTCCATTTCATAACATTGGACTAAAATTACTGAAAACAATAAACACGTTTAAAATATAATTTACAAGGAAGTCAAGCAGAGTACTTCAAAATGGTCAAATGCTGAGGTCAGGACCTTTGTTGCCCAAACTGGTCATAAGGTTAGACTCGCAGTAGCAGTTGGAAACGTTTGTCATAATCAGCTGTAGTCTTTCTTTCCTTTCATTAGCAACAGAGATTTATTCTACTAGAAACTTTCATTTTGTATCCTAAAATTGCCTTTGAGAGTGAATAAAAGCAGTTACCTGCACACTGGTGCTCTATTTATAATAATACACACACCATCATTTTCACAAGGGTTCTCCAGACAGGAATCTGGAATTTCTGTCTCTGGCTTTTGGGTCGTGGTGACAGAGGCTGTTGTGATGGGTGTTGTGGTGGTGGCAGCGGCGTTAGAGGTAGGTTTGATGGTGTGGCCACTGAGTGTACTCATAGCAAAGGTGGGTGTAGCATTTGGCTGAGTTGTTAGTAGATGTGATATATCTGCATGGTAAAAAGACAAGAAATATGGTCTTCATGTTATTTTTCCTCTTATTCTAATGATAAGTTCTAATAGTCAAGAGCAAAGAGTCTGTCCACAGTTATAATGGAAAAACAGTCTTTTTTACCTTTCAGGAGCCTGGTGTATTTTGGAAATATCTTCTAGATTTTTTCCATAACTGACAATTTTATTCAAAGCATTCTATTGAAAATAATTTCCATAAGATTAGAATTGTTTTATACACCTTCACGTGAGAAAAGGAGTTATATAGTGCATGTACCTATCTACAAATGTATTCAAGCATATAACTTGACTTTAGATACGTGTAGTTTCAAAACTGCTCATACACAAAGTACATCATGTGTAATTATATCTACTACACTAGTGACTTAGTAAGGATGTGACACTCTGTGTTTACTGTACCATAAAGAATATCAGCTATGTTTACATACCTTCCATTGTTAGAAGAATGTAAACACTGTCTTCTTTAATAAAGTTGCGGCTTCTAAGTCTCTGATGAGTTAAAAATGCATTCGTTCCACTTCCTGGACCTCTCATGAATGTAGTTCCATTTGGAAAAGATGCTAGGGATCCCACTTTATCTGGCCTATCCCAAAAATAAGTTGAGGAGGAATCTGGAAAAAAAATTAACTGAATGTGAGTGTGGGACCACTCTGGATTTGTTCTGAACAGAGTCTCTTCCTTCTCAGATAATCTGTTGCAAAGTTATATGGAGGCCTCTCTTAACAAACAACACAGACTGCATCATACTTTTTGCCTGCTTTTGGTTAGCTGCTCATGGATATCTTGAGTATGGAGAAGACAATAAATTACCTGAATCTCAAGCAGTAGGAGAAATGCTGAATGTGCCTACAACATTTGCAGACTTTTTTTTCCTGAGATTCCACACTGCTGAGATGCACAAAACAATGGAGATCTTTAAAGGCTTGGTTTAGCCTGAGATATTGAGAAAAGAGCCTGCTGGAGATGAGGTTACCAGAGAGCTAGTTGAAAACCTGTCATATTTTCTTTTTAGTTATTTTAAATTGTGGTGGACAAGATGAAGAGTAGCACATGAAACATCTGTAAAATGAACTAATTCAGTGCTTCTCAAAAAAAGAGCATCTCCTGATGTGGATGTAGAGCAAAGGGTACTTGAACTACTTGAACGACCACAGACCACTTACATCTCCTCCATCAAACCCTGTTCTGAGTCTCAAAGCTGAGTCTGTGCCTATGAGAGTATCTGACAGAGGAAGAAGGAACTGCCTGATTCAATGCCTCTGTTGGTTAGAGAAAGGGTAGGAGTTACAAGGCTTCTCTTGGGAACGTGAGAATACATGAATACTTAAGGGAGAAGCAGAGTGCAAACAGACTGGGTGTCCACAGGGTCAGGGAAGGAAAAGGCCCAAGCACTGTGGCCATAACAGCAGAGAGCACAGAGAAAATGTCAACCATCTATGGAGGACCTTGTGTGGTGCATCTTTCATTTACAGGGAGGACATTTAGTCTTTCTAGATTACCCACTTTGTTTTTACAAAATAACAGTGTCATAGAAAAATGAACATAAAATACATTTTTAAAAAATTAATACTGTGAGTTAAACATTTTAGTGCCTTCTTCTTTTAGTAATATTATGGTCTGAAAGCTCAAAAAACTAATTCAATGGTGGAGGTGGTTTATTTTGACAAAACCCTTTTATAAATGCAGAAAGTAATTGTGACTTAAAGCCAATCTTTATAAAATTATGAATATGGGTTTTTTTTGTTTAATATCTGTCTTTATAGAGATTCCAACCACTTCGAAGAGCTACGTCTTTACCTCAGCTGCCTCTGTTCCAAGTTATTGTGGACAATTGCTTCTTATCTTCTCACACCTTGAACAAGTACAGATTATGTAATATGAATCAGTACTTTGTCCATCTGGAGATTTGCACTGACACCACTGTACCTTTTACAAGGAGGGTGGGGATTTGTTTGATAGCTCTACTTTTATCTGGTGTGAACTGTGTATATTGTCAATTCAGTATTTTTCTTTTCAAGCCTTCTGGAAAACTTCCATTCTCATTAAAGCAGATATAAATGCATCTACACAGAGCACATGGAGGAAATTTTAGGAGTGGATCATCCACCTGTTTCTTATGCAAATCAGCTTTGAAATCCAGAGTCTCAGCTTAAGCTACTTGTATGTTCATTTTTTTCCTGTCTGTGCATCAATGATACGGTTGCTGTCAGCAAATGGAACATTCCAGAAGCTGAAAAAACTGCATTAATTTACACAAAGAGAAAATTTTACTCCTTATATTTTGGCTATGTTTTAAATGTATTGGATAGAACATCTGATTTTAACTAACCTGATGATTTCAGGGGGTCAGTTGTTATACTTCTTTGGTTTGACATCCGCTGACGAATATCAGGATGCTGGTCAAGCAGAATCATGGTACCTTGTTGCCATGCACAGGGCCATTGCAACTGATCATCATTTGCTCCAGAAATCAAGTGCAAGTATATTGCTAAATTAAATGGGTTGTCAGCAGTACCATTTACATACAAGCTGATCTGAAAAGCATATCCTTCCCTAGAGTAAAAAGGTGGACTGTATATTCTTCCTGCTGCCCCTGCTGGTCTTGTGTTGAGGAGACTTGTGAAATTTCTGATATGCCAGACGTGGTGGGGACACTGAGTTTCTGACAAATTGATGTCATCAATAGAGAGGCCTCCTTTTGATGAGCCACTTCCTCTCACACCTTGAAACACAACCCGGAATTTATTTGTGGCATTCAAAGAAACATGATGGAGCTGCCAGTAAGTCACAGGTGAACCTGAAAAACAAGGGGAGGGATTTCTGAGTAAGCTGTGCAGTCAAACCCTGCATGGGTCTACAGACCCTATAGGGATGCCTTGTAAGAATTTCTCAGTTCTATTGGCACTGACATGATGGAATATTTCTCCTGTAGATACTACATTTTCAGTGTGATAACATATTTTCTCAATTTTGTTTTTCAACAGATTTAATATGCATAGAAACTCTTTAATTTGAGTGAAAACAGTGTCAATGTTTTTTAAGACTGCTTTTTCTTGTATATTTTTAAAGAATGTTGCAGCAAATTAATATAAATATTGTGGTAATTAAATGCACAAAGATGGCTGTAACCTGAATTATAAAAAAAGAAAAAAACTCAGAGTAAAGTTTACTCAAATAACTGAATAACAACATATCTGAACAAAAGATGCTACAGAGGATTCTGGGAGTCTAGAACTACAAGATTTTTTCATTCAATTGTTTTTGCATATTTAAATGGCATGTCAGAAGTTTACCTATGCAGAAGCACTATTCACCCAGCAAATGATTAATGGTACAAAGTTTAAATTAAAGCCAGTCATTTGCAAAACCTACTTTACTTTAGGTTAGATATCAGGAAAAAGTTTTTCACCCAGATGGTGGCTGAGCACTGGAACAAGCTCCCCAGGGAAGTGGTCACAGCACCAAACCTGCCTGAGTTCAAGAAGCGTTTGTATGATGCTCTCAAGCACATTCTTGGGGTGCCCTACACAGGGACAGGAGCTGGACTTGATATTCCTGATGGGCCCCTTCCAACTCAGCATATTCTGTGATTCTCTTATTCTATGTGGTACAATCTCACCATGAGTCTGATGCTGCATCCAAAAGTGCCTGTACTAGCAAATTCCACTGGGCTGCAAGAGCAGTATGTGTAAAAGCAAAGACCTCTGCACAGGGGCCTTGTAAGGTGAGTCAAAGTAGGACATCCTTTGTTAATAGCATGTCCAACAAGGCAGTTTCTTTTCCCATCTGGTTTTTGTTCACCTGCATGGAAGACCAGGCTTTCAGCTGCATTTACGGAATAAAGAGTGTCAATCCCAGGTACAAACTCATGCTTCTCTTTCCTAACCATTCTAAACACAACAGAGCGGACCTCAGATATGAGTCTCAATTTCTTGCCATTTTTCATTACCATTAAAATTAGGAGGAAAAAAATAAACCAGAAGCAAGAACAGAAGCACCCCACTGTTTTCCATTAATTTGCCTCTGCATAAACGACAGTTTTTTTGAACTGCAATGATTATATGCAAGACTAGGGTTTCTGACTCGTGTTCAATGAGCAGTTCAGCTGCTGTGCTGTAATATGTCCCACCCCCACAACCTCTCCTGCTCCTGGCCAAAAGCAGCCACAGCTGTCACAGAAAGGATTCAGGGCTTGTCCCTCAGCCTCCTGGGCATGGTGGTTCCATGCAAACCCATGAGCAGCTCAGCAATGATGTCACATCATGATTGGAAAGGGCTGTAGCATCACTGTTTTTTCCAGTTTGTTGACTACATCAGTGAGGGTAGCTTGAGTGAAATATTATCTTAAACCATCCTTGAAAGTTTTACCAGACATTGTCAAAGTAGTGACACACACATGAGATGAGAGACTTAAAAGGAAATTATAGACTTGAGACAGCAGGAATGGGGGATGGGACATAATACATGTGAAAGAGTATTTGTGAAGAAGGATGAAGTGTGGAAAAATTAATCTTGGCTTCAAAGCAGGGTTCGAAAGTTTGGAGGGCTCAGACTGAACCAAAATCTACATCTGCCTTAGCATCCCTGACACTTCTGTTGATGACTCCTGATGGCACACAGGGATGACACATGCATCAGAGTGAAGAGTGGAAAAAAGAAAAACAGGCACCAGCAGCAGCTGAGCCTAAAGGGACAAAAAGAGGTCGAGGAGTAGACTTGATACCTGTCCTGGTCTGAGCCAGGGCGAAGTGGATTTTCTCTTTGCTGATTTTTTTTTATTTCAGTGAACTTTTTTCAGCAGCACCAGTGGACTGATAAGAACCAAGGACACTTCTGAAGCTCATGTCTGCAGTTTCCCCACCCGCCCCATGGGGGAGCAGATGAGACTGAAGGCAGGATAAACCTTCAGAATATTCCTCTACTAGGCTTTTGGTATAGGTTAAGACATCATGGAAGTCAAGCCTTTTGGTTTCCTTTTCTCTCTTTCTGCTTACTGTCACTTCTATCACCCTCTCTTTGGCTCTCTCTATTTTTTTTCATTTTTTCTTCACAGCCAGCATCTGAGGACCCCGCCCACGTGCCCAGACACTCCCCCCTTCAGCCGGGAGACTAGGGGAGTCACTAGGGGAGGAAGGAGGGGATCAGGTGTTGCGCATCCCTTTATAAATATATATATATATTCCCCTATCACTAATAATTAAAATCAATTTGTTTCACTTTTCAACCCAGAAAG